>NC_048413.1:10445723-10538223 GCF_013103735.1 Etheostoma cragini
GCAGGCATTCCAGAGCAATGATAAAACTTAGCAAAACCTTTTCACTAAACTCCATATTCAGGCAGGGAGGTAAAGACCTTGTAGCCCTATTCCATTTCTACTGCCAGATTTATTAATTGCGCCCAGAAGATTGTGTAACACACAATTACTTTTTTTAGTCACACACACCTTTAAATACTGTTATATGTATAATATATGCTACTATTGTCAATCCATCATCTTTATTTGGACAACAATTTTGAACGTCGTCAGACACCGCCTACCAAGAGCCTGGGTCTGACCGAGGTTTCTGCCTAAAAGGAAGTTTTTCCTCGCCACTGTCGCACTGTTGCTTGCTCTGGAGGAGACTATTAGAACTGTTGGGTTCTTGTAAATTCTGGAGTGTGGTCTATCTGTATAGTGTCTTGAGATAACTCTTGTTATGAATTGATACTATAAGTAAAATTGAATTGAATTGAATTGAACGTGTTTGACTTTGTAATCTTGAAACTAATAGCCCATTTCAACAAAGAGCTGTGTGCTCAGTATTAATGTATTCATGATTAAAGCAATACAAGCTTACGCTGAGGTACTTCTCTCCTCACCAAAACCAGTTTCAACTCTGATGCCACATCAGGGAAGGAGATGAGTGATGGTTGCGAGGGGACATATGGAGCTAAAGGCGAAGGGAAAGTCCGCAAACACCATCGCAGGTCCACACGCACTCGTTCTCGGCAAGAGAAGACTAGCAGGCCAAAGCTCAGCATGCTCAATGTGGGTAACCAAAATATATTTCAGCAAGGAAAAAATGTCTTTAAACCAATGTTCAAAAACAATGTAATGGACAATTAATTGATTCTGTCTGCTCTTGTTGCAGGTGTGTAACACTGGCGATAAGATGGTAGAATGTCAGTTGGAAACTCATAACCACAAAATGGTTACTTTCAAGTTTGATCTGGATGGAGATGCACCGGAAGAGATTGCTACATACATGGTAAGTAGGAGACAAAGTCACTTCCCCTTCAATTGATGCAAAGGTATTTGTATTGTGTGGTAAGCTGCCTGAGATGCTTTTTTTTTTTAATGGCTCAGAACTCTAAAACTCCCTGTGTTGCTATTCTAAGCTGCAATGCATGAAGTATGTTTGTCTGTCTCTTTGTCTTGCTATTTTTCTCCTCCAATCCAAACTAATTCATGTAGATGGATGGATAGATAGATTGATTGGATATGGCTCCACCAACTTATTATGTATATTATAGGTTGTCCAAGGCAAACATCTACTTGTGAAGTTTACTTAAGCAATATATTGTATTAACGTTTATGATGTGAAATGCTTAGAAACCTAGATACTTAATACACTTATTAAATTATACAAACGTAGTCCATGGATTTTCTTCGGCCTCAAATTGAATAGAGAATGTATCTGGAACTTACTTTACTTTTAAAATGTTTTCCCCTCCTAAACATGCTAATACTTCTGTTGTCTTCTGTTGTGGTAATACTAAATGTCCTGTTACCTTTTTCTCCATCGTGCCCTTCAGGTGCAGAATGATTTCATTCTGCCTTTAGAAAAAGAAGTGTTTATTGAGCAACTGAAGGACATTGTGGACAAGGCTGAGGACTTGCTGAGTGAAGATGCAGAGAGTGAGAGGAACTCCGACCAAGGAGGCAGTCCCAAACAATGTGAGGGAGCTAGTGCCCTTGGAACAGAGGTGAGAAAGTAACTGTCTCAAGATGACTTTGCATGCAACACTGCCAAAAATACTATTCTTGCTGATGTGATATTTTGATCTGAATTTTTTTTTCTTCTGATGTTCAGCTCTTTAGCTGGTTGAGGACATATTTAAATGCCTATTAAATTGAAACACTGGCATCAAATCTGTGTAATTCCTGCTTTTCTTTAGGGATTGAAGGCTTTTGCACCCAGCACACCACAGCTGGTGTACCAGCAAAATGGTAAGACTCTGAGCCAAAATTCACTCACACCTTTTAGTTCCAGTTAAACTTAGCTGCCTCCCTGTACAACTGCATTCTTAAGAGGCCTGTGATGAAGTGACTATGGAATGAGGATGCATTTATGAATTATTCTGAAATCGGTTTGTTCTCCGATGCTTTTTGTTTTTTTGATTCCAAAGTGTTCATTACCTTTTAGCTATTCTACTGAATTGATTTTATTGTAGATGTGCATTTATGATCTGTTTCTTTCTCTCTGTCCTTGAAAGTCCTCCACACAGGCAAACGCTGGTTTATCATCTGCCCTGTAGCTGAGACGCCTATGTTAGATAAAGAGAAGACTACGTCTCACACCTCTACAGCCCAGGGTATGCACACTCAGAAATACAAAGTATCATTAATGCTTCCTTGATGTCTTGAGATTCACTGCTTAGTAAGTGGATTTCTTTAATATGAGCTGCAGCTTTCTCTTCCAGGAGTATATTTTCTATAGGACGGAAACTGAATGTGTCTTGCTTCTGTTGATTGTGAAGACGCTGTACATGCATCCTAGTGTGCTTCTTTGTGGTTCATCCGTTGGGGTCAGTTATATAAGAGTGCTTCTTCAGTGGTTCTAGGCAGAAATGAAGGGCATGATTTATACTACAGCTGACAGAGCTTGATTGGGGAAGACAAGCAGTGATGTTAACAACACATTGGCACCCACAGAACCCAGCCTCTCTTCATTATGGCCTTTGCCGTTTACCTCCAAATCAACTCTAATCTTTTTATTTCTCCAGAATCTGAAAAGTCTGCCTCATCATCAGTCGGCCCGAACAGCAACACGACTGCAGTGACTCCCCCTGTCACATCTTTATCCTCCCAAAGCCCATCCTCCTCCCCTTTGCTCTCTGCAGCTCAGACCTCAGTGCAACCTCAAGACCAAAACATTGAAAAAACACGGATCCAGCAGCCTCAGCCCTGTATAAATAAACATCCCCTTGCTGATGTTGGTGCCAGCCATCACAAAGCTCTTCCTGTGGAAGAGCCTTGTATCTCTGCGGTCTCTATGGTAACGGATATTCCTTGCTGCGCTATTGTGCCACCTGTCTCTCTGAATGTGAATGCTATTGAAAAAGAAGCAGTTTGTGGTTTGACCTCTTCTCAAAATAATCAGCCCAACCAGAAGGCAAGTCCTACTGGAGAATTACCCCCTCAGCTGGCCTCCCATCAGTCTGTGGTCCTGCAGCAACCTTATGCCACGCCCATGCAGCCTGGGACAGTCACCTCCCAGCCCCAGAGTCCAGCACATCAGAACTCCCAGTCCACAAGCCACCAGCAGCCAGTAAGTGGGGGGCCAGGAGAGTCGGACGGTGAGGGACCACGCAGAGTGGAGTTTGCAGACCGCACCATCAAGACATTGGATGAGAAGCTTAGAAACCTATTGTACCAGGAGCATGCTCCCTCTCAGGCCTCTAGCACTGCATCTGACCCCCAGGCCTCCAGTACAGAGGGAGTAAGCTCACCTCCAGTCTCTGAAGGCCAAACCACTGAGGGATCACTTGCAAAGAAGAAGGGGGAGCAACTGGTAAAATATTATTGTTGTGTGTATGGTGTGGTGTGTGTCTTGTTTGTATGGTGTGGTGTGTGGGTTTTGTGTGTGTGTGTGTGTGTGTGTGTGGTGATTTGACTATTGGCTTGGCTGTAAATAGCCAGTAATAGTATAGACTAATACTGTGATTAGAAAAAGGGTTAGGGTAACAAAATGACTACCTTTGGCACCATAAATCATTGTGATCTCTTTCTCTGGCTGCTTCAGTTGTGTGTGCGTTTCTTTGTGTGCATTTTTCTAAAAACAAACCAGGGTCTGACTCATTCAGACAAACTGAGGTCAGGAGAAGATAATGTGTGGCCTTACCACACTGATCTAGTGCATGTAGCTATTTACCAATCGCCACTATTCAAATGATTGCATCCTCCCGCACACACACCCACCCTTCTCTTCTTCTCTCTTAGCCTCAGATTGCTGAGAGCACAGATAGCTTGGGTGCACTAAATGACTCTACAGTGGCAGGTAGGTAACATTAGTTATGTAATGTCCAAATCCCAATATTACTGCATGGTAAAATAATAATTTGTTTTGAAACCTTCTTCCTCATCCTTCAGCCACTAACATGGTTTTGAGCAGAAGAGATGTGACCTCCAGTTCATATAGCTCCAATAGCCGTTTTCAAGTAAGCTGCCACTTTCAAAACCCTAGAGGGCACATCTGCCAAATATAAATGTCTTTTCGACCAAATAAAATTATATCAGGTCATGACTTATGCCAGTGTTTCTCCTGGGTCTAGTGTGTTGCTTAAAATTCCTTTGGTTGATGATGTTTATGGACCCTGATTTTGTTATGAACCATTGCTTCTCTTCGTTTCAGATCATCCCCACTCCACCAGATGCCATATGTCGCTTAGAGAAAAGCAAGACGACTTGCAGTTCCCCAGCACCCTCTAGTGGTTCTGGAGGGTCTCACAGCCAGACCCGGGCCCCAGGCAGGAAAGAGGACTGTGTGGCCATGGGCAGATCTTTGACAGCTGCAGCCTATTGTGAGAATGCAGGAACATCCAAACCCCACAGTAGTAACCGTTACTCTGCCCCACCAAACTTCTACCAAGCCTCCCCAACTTCCAGCCCTGATGTCACCCCAGGCCATATTCCCCGTGCCCAGACTATTGATACGCCGATTCATCACAACTACCACCACTCCTCTCACCACTACTCTGACTCAGCAGATGAAGAAAGCAACAGCATAGCCCTTCCTCCAGCCCACCGCGTTCCCCCAGCTCATGCCCTGTCTGAGCACAGTGGAAACGACCTCATGAAGAGGGCAGTGGCCTTCTTGCGGCGCTCTAATCGGAGCAAAAGTGAGCAGAGCTCTGATTCACCCAGCCGAACGTCTGTGGCAATGAATGGTCACGCTCCCACGCCTTCTGCAGGACATGCCCACTCATCCTACATCAGCAGTGACAATGACTCTGAGTTTGAGGATGCAGATATGAGGAAAGAACTGCAGAAGCTGAAAGAAAAGTAAAGTAACTTACACACACATGCATTCATCCACAGCTGCACAAATGTGTTGCATCGTCTGTATGTATGTGTAGGTAAGCTCCTTGCACAGTTATCGGAAGTCTGTGCATGATTTAATTTACCATTATGGCATTTGGCAGAAAACAAGGTTGTGATAACCAACAGTAGTAATTGACGATACATGTTTAATGGTCATGACTGCCTGGTAGTCAAGACATTTTGCCAATGAGGCTTATCTTCTCTCAATGTTATTGATTATTGAACTATTACATTACCAAGGCATTACAAATAAGGGTGCTTCGCCATTTTTTTTTTTTTAAATGACTGATGGCTAACTTATAACTGTCACTTAAGGGTGCAATTAGCGGCAAAGTAAATGGTGTGAAAACAAATGTTAGTAACTTTTTACCAACAAGCAGACCGGCCATGCTAAAATTTTGGTATTCATTTTTGAATGTGACTTTGATACTATGGTGCATCCAAATAGAGGATGTGACTCATTGCTTTGACTACTATATTTGGCTCCCAGATGCAAATGTTTAACATTACTGTGATGATAATAACAGTAAACTGAAAGACATGGAGAGGTTTTTGAATTACTTAGTTATTTGACACTCACATTAGGACAGTATGTCCCTTGATGCAGGTATGACTGTATTACAGAGGCAATGCTGGATAAAAGACAATGATTTAAAAAGATGCCGAAATGAAATAGCAGCCACTTAATTTCTGTCTGTTCTCTCCCTGTACCTTCTCACAAGACACATGAAGGAGATCTCTGAGCTGCAGGCATTCCAGAGAAGTGAGATTGAGCATCTGTACACTGAGCTGGGCAAAACGCTGCCCCCCAATGTCGGCCTACTTCATGCTGTACCCCCAAGTGGTCGCAGGCGTAGGGCCAGCAAACACAAGCTGAAGGCTGGAAAACTGCTCAATCCGATGGTGCAGCAGCTCAAAAACAATCTTAACACCTCCACAGAGAGGAAAGGTGTGTTGGTTTGAATGGTGTAGTGACAAGTGGTTTATGGGATGACTTGTGTGTATGGGAGAGCATTTTCAGACTGAAGCACACAATTGAAAAATACAGGAGTGGAGTGTGTGATTTGCAAGTGATTCTCTCTGGCTCACATTTTTTCTTCTTTCTTTCTTTCTTTTATTTATTTGCTCCAAGGTGAGAGTGCTGCCAGTTCATCCAGCTCCCCGGCTAAAAGTTCAGTTTTGTCCGATGGCTCCGGTGGCAGCTCTAGCTCCAGCAATGAGTCCAGTGCCACCCCAGAGCAGGTCCACACCCAACAACCCTGTTCCTTAAAGGGCTCTTTCTCCTCAGACAACATCTACGCTGGGCTACATGGTGATGGAACAGCCAACCAAGCTGCCCCTGGCCAAGGTACACATTATAGGTTCATGTATATACTGTTGTGTGTGGATGGGACATGCTACAAAACACCCACTAGGGCTAAGGTAAATGCTTAACAGGGTTAATGTTGTCCATTCTGTCCATGGACAATATTTTGCAAGCAGAAGGTTCAAGAGTCTCCTCTCTAAGGATTACAGACGAAAACACACCTCATAATGTGTGTAATACCACTTAAAATACTACATAAATAACATTCTAGCCATATGGTAAACAGAAACATTTGTATATGTATTTAGGAGATGGCTAGCATCTGTCGGCTTGAGAAAAGGAGAAGTGGTACTTACATGCTAGACACCACTATGTGCATTGTGTCCTGGTACATACCATCTGTAACATTAATCAAATAATAGGAGTGGACCGATTTTTTTTTTTTAAATTTCTGATAATAGAAGTACAGGTTTAACTTCTTTACTCAAGTAAAATTAACAAAGTACAGGCTTGAAAATTTACTTAAAGTGTAAAAGTAAAAGTAGCCTTGCGAATGACAAAGCTACCTGGACCAGACAGATGTTACTAGAGAGCACGTTGAGAAACTACATTGGACATGGGAAAAAAAGCTCTTTATTCCTTATATGCTATTGGCTACATTTTAAATTGCTGTCTGCCGATAGGCCTAAAACATATAGCTTATTTATTGTGACAGAGACTGGGACTCCAGGTTAATAAGATTCTGACCAAGTAGCAAGATATGAATTCAAATGTGATTTGGTGAAAAGTCTATGTATATTCCCATCCAATTAAATTGAATGTGGTATAGATGACACAAAAATAACTAACTCCAGTGAAATTATTTTAAACTTAGTGTGGAATAGATTGGGACTGTATTTAAAGCTGATTCTGGTTTCCAACTTCGGCCCAGTTGTGTCTGTTAAAACACAGAAGGAGACAACTTCTCTCTGTTCATGCTTTATTACAATCTGCTATGGCTGTTTCTGTGGTAAGAAAATAAATAAGTAACATTGTAAAGGCTACCACACACAATGAATAGGAATCATATATGCTAGTAAATAATAACAATAAACCCACTATTAATTACATTATAAGTTTAGAGCTAGTTTCTTTTCTCTCACTTTCTTCTGTGTGCCATGCGCGCGCGGTGTGAGGCGCGTGGTCGCGCTATTCTCCTACATGCACTCAAAATCACACCTGATAGACAACCTTTTGTGCAAAACTAAAGTAACGAGCCAATTTTGTTAAATGTAAGGAGTAGAAAGTACCGATATTCGTGTTAAAACGTAAGGAGTAAAAGTAAAAAGTCGCCAAAAAAATAAATAGTAAAGTAAAAATAACTGAAAAATCTCCTTGAGGACAGTAACAAAGTATTTGTACTTTGTCACTTCCCATCTCTGCCAAAAGGCGGTCTTTTATGTAGTTTGCTAACGGTAGTTTAGAGTTAGCAAGAAGACGGAATGTCCTTCTTAGTGACGTCACATCCATCCCTTCTTTTATATAATTTGAATCTGCAGCAGTTTGCCATGTTTTCTAGTTTGAAAGGTTAAGGTCAATTAAACTTACTGTAAGATAGTCAAGAACTCAACAGCTTTATGCAGCTAAAAAAATATACTTCTGTCTACTAATTTTTTGTTGCATCTACACCTCTGTCAATCTTAGTTTTTTTTGTGTAACTCGCTTGTGTAACTTTTTTAACAAATTACTATTAATTATTACTAATTGATCATTTTAATGCAACCTAATGTTCTTAGTTTTGTATTATTCCGAACAATTCTTTCCTATTTACGATACATTCTACTACATTTTAATCTTATGTTTTAGTGTATTTTCTGGTTTTATGTTATGACAACAGCACATTTAGAGACATGTGCCAATGACTCTATTCTGTAAATCTGACCCCATTAAACAAGAAATATTAAATTAATAGACAAACAAACCAATAATATCGGGGTCAAATCCCAAGCATACAACCACAATACTCTTACCCGGTAGTTCTTGAACCGTCCTAATAACACACTATTATCAGTTCTATATTGGGCAAAATATTTTATGAAGTACCAGATGTTATAGTGGGGTCCTGTAATCGTGTACTGCTTTTGATGGTGGGGGTTTCTCATCCCAGTCTCTGTACACTTTTACAAAGTGTCTCTCTTGTTTCTTCTCTTCTTCCCTCTTATATTCATTTTTACAGGCTGGACGGTTTACCACCAAACGTCAGAGAGAGTCACCTATAAATCTAGTAGCAAACCACGCACTAGATTCCTCAGTGGACCTGTGTCTCTGTCCATCTGTTTGTATTTGTTCTTTAATATTTCCCCTCACTCATTTCCATCTTCTGTTCATTTAACCTGCCTTTCTCTTCTATCAACCAATTTTTTTTCTGTAATATAGTGGATCTTCTATTTCACCCTCCACACAGGCCTACTCGTCTGAAATACATCACTCATTTTCTATCCCTACCCCTCGCCCCCCTCCCTTAACCTCAAAGCTTGTGTTGTGTATTAGATATTTTTTCTGACCGCCAGAGAATATTTACTATATGCACAAATTCAACTGAATCTAGTTGACATAGGCACACGTCTCCAGAATCAAAGGCTTGTGCAGCCAGGAAATGTTTCTTTTTCATCTTCAGACAATCAACGAAGCCGGACATTTCTATGTAGCCTGTGTTTTGTCTTGTGACTTTGCTGGTAGTCCCGTTACTTGTTACTTCTATTAAACATTGTAGTTGGTGCAGAAGTGTTTTGTGGACACTAGTTTGTGGCACTTAATGGTCAATAATGACGCTTATGGTTCAATTCCTTACCCCATAGCCAGGACCAGGTTCGCGGTCGTATTTGTCACTTCCAACAGAGCCATTATGTGACTTTGATTAAAGCCATTGTGTAGAATTTGAAATTTCTGACTTTGGTGCCCCCCAGTGGTAGTAGTACCAAAACAGACAGACTGTTACGCAGTGGCAAATCCAACGCCAATTCAAGTGGCATGCATTTGGAAATCAATTTTGAAAATTGATCCTGACAGTAGGGCTGAATTTTGTCAGTCAAATCAGATATCGGCAACGCTCCATTGATCTGCCAGATTTTTGAATGATGGTCTGTGGGACGTTCAGATGACAATCCATGACGTTCCACATCCGAGAGCACATTTTTCTCTAATCCTGAAATATTGTGGGGAATAGCCAGATCCTCCTCATGCAGCCCTGTGGAGGAAGGTCTGGCATTGTGATACTATGGTGACAAAGGCGTTCACGTAATTAAGTATAAAAGCCAAGTCAGCCTTCTGCGCTAATGCATACTGCTAACTTCTGTAGTTGAGGGTGATAAAATAGAAACGCGCTGCCAGGATGGGCAATAGACTTTTACTCACTGCCATATTGACAGCAACCGTGCAGTCCTCCAGGTGGGAAGCACTGTCTCTGGTGGTCAGAAAGAATGAAGTTCAACAAAAAGTAACTGGTTCTAAATTCAGAATTACCCCAAGGAGTTAGGACACCTGTTTGTGTGTGTGTGTGTGTGTGTGTGTGTGTGTGTGTGTGTGTCACAATTTACGGAAGCACTGTTCCATTCATAACCATACAATTGGGTATAATCCCCTATCCGACTCCTACAAATGCTTTGTGCAGTGCTTCTGGCTTAAAGAAAACAAGACCCCACAATCACACGGTGGCTAGTTCTAGTTCTCTCCAAACATGGGCCTGAGGTCTAAAAACAAGACAGTGTGCCTGTTCGCACAATTGTGTCTGTACATGTATAAGAGAGAATGCCAAAACCTCTATTTGTTGTGTGTTTCCATTCCCTCTTAATTTTGATTGTGTAACATCTCCCAAGTCAAGGCACTTTGCCCAAGTCAGTAAGCCTCTGTATATTAACACAGAGAACCCCCCCCAGCCCTGGCCCTATAGGCAGGGCTCTCTTTGTCCCTCATGTTTGGATGGAGAAGACGTGCATGGTGCAGGCGCCAGGCAGGGCACTGATGGAGGCTTGCTCCGCCATATGAAGGGCTGTATCATCAATATTACTCCTTTTTTTTTTTCTCCTTCTACCTCTCCTGAGTTACCTGCATGTTTCTGAAAAGTGCTGACTCTGATGACTTCCAGCTAGTATCTGTGTGCTCTTTTAGTTTTAAGTTGTATCTATTTTGGTTTCACATTGTTTCACAGGCATTCTCACATCGACAAAGGAATCTCTTTTTAATCCAGGCTCCAGTCTTCCTTTCTTAGAAAATTATCTTGGGCTCTCCCTACTAACTAATGGATTGTATCGTTCATACTACATTTTACAAATAAATAAATAAATTATTCTACTCAATTTAAGATTATAGTGACTGCATTTTACCGGATTTCTGTCACAAAAAAAAGAACATCTTTCTGTTGTATTTAGTTCATTTAAAAAGCAGCATAAAATATGGTGGTCTTCATCCTGACATTGTTGCTATAAATGCGGGAACTTTGACAAGCAACATCAGAAACCAAAGCTAGGTGTGCTCTCTCTTAAGCTTGTCAGGTCCAGTTTCTAATAGTCAACTTTTCAAATAATTGTCTATTTAAAAGAGAACACCTAGGCTCTTTCTTCCAGTCGTCCTCACTGATTTTTTTAAAACCCCTTGTCCTCCTTTTCCCTCTTTCTCTCTCCCCAATTGTTTTGATAGCTGAATGTGCTTTTGAAGCAGCTTTTCCACATAATTGTGGTGTGCAGTGTGTCCTGGCTAACTGTTTCTGTCTTGTGCTGTTTTACCTTTTTATAGGGTCCACTCTGAAACGACTATGTCTAGGCAAAGAGCGCAGTAGTAGTAACTATCTAATTTACTTACTCTCTGTCTTTCTTACTCTGTCATAACTATTTTAGTCTTCCTTATGTTTGCGTGTGCACTTTATTTTCTCTTTTTTTTGTTTTGGCACTTTCAAAATGTGGCAGTTATTGTTGAAAATGTGGATACTCTTCAGATTGTTTATTATTTTACGTTTTCGTATTTTGCATGGCAGTGTCAATGTCTTGATTGCTGAACTTTGTCATTGCTTGCATATCAAACATTTCATTTGTCTATAATTACCCAGGAAAGTCATTCATGGTGCAATCCTTTGGCTGCTATGTTGGCAAAATATGTCGGAGTAAATAGGTAGCATACACATTTACTCTGGCCTCAACAAAGTTATTAGGACTATTCTTAAAGTTGGCTTTCATGGCGGTGATATTATAAGTACATTATGTCATAACTGCCTTTATATTACGCCATAAAGCAGCCAATTGATTTTCCTGTCAAATCATTTTTTTTTTAAACTGGCCAGATTTTGAATGCCTTTGTGTTTTTGCAGGGTCTACTCTCAACACCACCACAGCTCAGACAGCCTCCAGTCAGACACAGGCGTTACTCACCACCGCTACACCGTCACCATCTCCCCAGCCAATCACACAGCTTGCTCAGGTCCAGACCAACAACAGCAACAACAAGAGAGGCACGTTCACCGATGATCTTCACAAACTGGTAGATGACTGGACGAAGGAGACTGTTGCTGCAGCTAATCAACCACGCCCCTCCCTCAACCAGATAAAACAGCAGAGACGCCAGCAGGACCTGGAGGGCAGAGCACCACCCATGGGAGCAGCTACACATGAGGTATTGGAACTGGAGATGTGCACTCAGGGATAGATGATAAAAGGATCAGTCGTACTTTGATCTTTGACATTTGAGACATCCTTTGCACTACTTTGTACAACTCCTTCTGTTTCAGATGAAATGCCATGTTGGTCCACGTAAATTCCAGCTGCCTCTTTCCTGCCCCCTGACAGCTGCTTTACGCCCTGGTATGCCCACAACTCTAGCTCCCAACTCCTCAACTGTGCTTCCTCCTGGGTACCTTTTGCCAGCAGGCTCCTATGGCGGGATGGTTCCTGGTCCTCTTTACCCACAGCAGTGGCCTGGCATGCCTAGACCTGGCATGCCTAGTCCTGTCGGGTCTGTGGGTCCTGTAGGCCTGGTTGGTGCTGCAAGAATGATGCCCTATGCCACAATGGCAAACGCAGGGATCCAAGCCTACCCTCTGGTCACGCCCGACTCACAGAATGGCCCTTGTCCAAAACCCACTAGGACTACTTAATCTGCAAACTAATGTTTGATAGTGTGTATGGGCATGATTGTCCAACACGCTGTTCTGGTTCACCAGAGCCACACATGTACATCATTTGATCTTGTAGTGTGGATATCCTTGATGTCTGTCTGTCTGTCTGTGTGTGCGCGTGTGCGTGTGCGTGTGTGTGTGTGTGTGTGACTAAACTCAGCCATACAAGACAATTTGTCTGCAGTCACACAAAACATTTCACTTTATTCTTTATAACTGCAGTTTACACATTGATTTTTGCCTTTCTCTGTATTACGTACACTACATTGGAATCCAAATACCAGTGGTTTGAGATACAGTAACAGGACATGATGAAGAGATTTGAAGGAATGTAGTGCCTTGTACATTGATTTATAATTTGTTCCTCTGTGAAACAAAGCATGTCTGCATCAGAGTTATTTTTTAAAGGTAGTTGAAGTGCAGTCCCTTTTTTTCATGGCATTACTGACACTTGTTTTTGTATACATATGTATGCCCTTGTACAACTGCACTTTTAAAACAGTATATGCTCTTATTTAAAATAATAAAATCATGTTTTAATCCTTGTTTACTTTCCACCCCTGTGACAGATGGATTTCCATAGTGGTGAGATGTACCGTTGCCTTGCAGAAACAAATGGTTAATGTACGACTGATGAGAGAAGAGAAAAAAAAAAAATTACGCCAGCAGCCAAATCCACTCTTTCGGGTCAAATGGTTCAGTCGGACACAGCCTCTTTTTGATAGGACAACTGATGCATTGGACAGCGAAAGAGTTGACAATGTTGTAGCCTTGTGATCAGAGGAGAGGTGGTGTCCAGAGCCATATATACTGTACATAGTTCTTTCTACAGAATATGCCTCTGGAAGTGTTCTAATCAGAATGTAGCAATTAATATGTGAAGGCTTGAGGCTTAAAAGTGCAATTTAACCCTTCCACAAAGCTTTGATCGTGGCCTTGCCACAAGCCTTATCTCCGATGTGTGCAACAGGAGCAAGCAGATGAGTTGAACAAAGTTACAAATCACCAAGCAACAGACAAAAGTTACCTTGCAAAGTATAAACCTTACAAACCATCAAGCAAACAAGTCACTACTGCTAAATGTTCATTCAACTTGGCTATCCTCTTACTCAGCATACACTACATGTGAAATGTTATGTGCAATCACCAGTTAATTTGGATGTTTTTAAATGATTTGATGTTTAAAGGTTGACTTTTTAATGCTGCTATTGTCTGATGTGATTCCACTGTACATTTACGCATTACAGTCACATAAGGTGGTACTTAAATAAGAACAACTCTAAATTAAATTCATGAACAAGACCCTCACAAAACAGTGTTTTGCCCTGTTGAAATGTTTTTGTTTTTTTCCAGGTTGCTTTGAACTCATTTCAGAACTCAAATGATACTTGATGTGGGAGATTTGCACAACATATAGTCTCCCTTAATTCTAACCTGTTTAAGAGTTTCCTACACTGTATATAGTAACTTTCACCGCCTGTACTTTTTTTATCACTGACAAGCATGGCCAACTTTTCATGTTTCACAAAGCAAAGAAACGATACAGCTACAGTGGTAAAATATTTTACATCACAAAACACATTTGAAAGGTTTCAGCACCCCGATTTCTGCCAAGCTGTGAATTGTACAGTTTTCTTGTAGTTTATATTTGTAATTTTTTTTTTTGTGACTGTTTAGAGGTGGTGGTGGGAGGGGTTGCTTGGATGTATATTCTTCCATAAATTCAGTTTGAATTGGACTTTTATAAGATATTATGCAGAGTCTTCTGCTTTGGTGAAATACTTCCAGTAGTAAGAGATTTCTGTTCTCTGTTACTTTTATCTGGTTTTGTTCCACCTTCTTCGCTGCCAACTCATAGTGAGCGGAGGGAGGAATAACTTTTGTTTGCATAGTCATTGAATGCAGTGATTAAAGGGAAGGAGCTGAGATTACAGAGGACGAGGAGCAGCCCTGGCCCTTTCTACTCTGCTCATCTCACTTCGCTAATTCGACAATATTGCCCCCTGGTAAATGTGCTCTGATTGTCAAAGGCTTGTATTCAAACTGTTTGGGATTGCTTCTGCCTGCTGAATGTCCCACTGCATTACCCCACCCAACCCTGCTGCACTCTATCATCACAGACTGTATGTTGAGAGCGAGAGAGAGAGAAATAAATATTATTTTGTGCTTGATTATTTGTTGCATTGTTTTTATTGTCTTTTATTGTCTTTTATTGTTGTTTTTCGTAGCTTTGAGTTAAGATAAACAGTTAGGATAAATTCAACCAATGAATTCTAAATAATATTATTAAAGGGTGTTCAATTGTGTGTGGATTTGTTTAAAAGTGTGACGCGCAGTCAGGCCAGGATGTTTTCACTTACGTCCTGCCGACATCTTTGAAACAAAGCCACAGATTCGCAACATACAACACGAATGTAGGAAAGTATTGGTCAAGTAGAAATGAAATAAATAATAAATTATTCAATAAACTCTCCGAACAGAATATAATTTGTAGTATTCTAAAGTATTGGTTAACGTGCACACAGGCTCTATTTTAACACCGAAGCCGAGAAATAGACCCTGCTTTGTATGGCGAATGTGTCAGCCCGCGTCTACGGCGTAACGTTACAGCAACGGTTGCCCCTTTTGTTCAACCGAGTTCCTGAATTATTCCCAACACAATGAAATGATCGGGATGTTATATTGTTTTATAAAAACATTTCACTTCACCTACGCGTCCTGTAAATCTCATCTGGGATTATTTTATGCATTAAAACCGATCTGCAACCCGTCCGATCTGGTGTGAGGTTTCCGAAGCACGCAGTCTTGGGGAACGTGGAGTAGTAAGTCTTTATAACGTTAGTCCAGATCTGTAGCGTCAAACGATTGAGGGCTGGTTTTGTCAGAAAAATTGGGTCACATTTTGAAAATTAAAAGGTTAAACCAGAGTAGAATTTTGTGGTAATTTCCGTATGTCATCTTAACTCACTGTAACCTGAAAACATGAAGTAGCCTAGTAATGCCCTAAGCATGCCTGCCTATTCTCCTCGCATTTCATAGCTATTTCGCAGCAGAGAATGACCATTAATTTGTTGGTCGAACTTACGTTAGCTATTTAATTAAGTAATATACCCTGTGCCGCATGCTGTAGTAGTGTGGGAACGTTAACCCGATGAAATCTAGTAACACTGTCATTTTGCTGCTCAGACTCAGGGACACAGGGGGTGAGGTCATTGTGGAGGGAAACACTGTTACAGTGTATCTAACTTTAAACGCTCGTGTGTATTATTTGTTATTATTTATGCAAAAAACTGCAACGTTTAAGTAGCACTCCTCTTCATGTAGCTAGCTAACGTTAACGTATGTCCTGTGGATAGAGCTACAATTAAACACGCGAGTTAAAACCTAATGTAACGTTATTGAGCTGAATGAGCGTTGATTAAGAAGACCAGTTAACGGAAACAAGCAATAACGTTAGCTACTTTGTAACGTTAACTCGTGAGTAGTAACTGTAGTATGTATGCTGTTTGGAGAGTGAACTGGTGTTGTTGTTTGCTAGCTGCTGTTAGCTGGTTGGCTAACAGCGTCAGGCTGCAATGTTTCATTGTCTGAGGAGAAAGCATCAGTGAATAGCTAAGGCTAATGTTAGCTGGATAATAAAGTCCTAGGGTTATTTTTTGGGGGATCATCAAACTAAATCTTGTCCTGTGCACTGCTGTTTTAGCCAGAACTCATGGGTTGTAAACAAGCTGTAATTTATTGGCAACAAGGCTTACAGTTATGCCGTCTGTTTCACTGCACGTCAACCTGACATAACTTCAGTTAGCAGAGAACATAAGCCAAAATATTGACATAAATGCACCTGTTCCTGGGAACCAAACATAACAATTTGTTTCCTACTGGGAGTTGGGGACATGGTCACGTGACTGCACTATAACAGGTGCACGACTTGTCTAGACTTTGTCTCTAACTGCTAAAATCCAATGCCAGTAGCTACTATCTAACTAATGTATTGTAATTTAATCTCTGGAATTGATCCTCTTATGGTTCTTTGTGTTTCTCTCTCCCAGATGTAAACTTGAACAGCATCTGTCGCAGCAGTGGCTGTTGGCACAATGGGACTGGACTTTGATGTAAAGACGTTCTGTCACAATCTGCGTGCCACCAAGCCTCCTTACGAGTGCCCTGTGGAGACTTGTCGTAAAGTCTACAAGAGCTACAGTGGCATTGAGTATCACCTTTACCACTATGACCACGATAACCCAACTCCTGCACAGACTGTACCCCAAAAGAAGAGAAAAGGACGGCCTCCTCGCGCCTCATTGGCCGGGTCAGGTGATACGGACGATGGTGGAGGTAAGGGAGGTGGAGGACCGGGGCACGGGGGGAACACACCGGGTAGCCCCAACCGGTCAGATCACTCTCACTCCCCGGGCAGAGAGACAATGACCTATGCCCAGGCCCAGCGCATGGTGGAGCTGGAGTTTCAAGGACGCATCCAACGCATTAGCATCTTTGAGAACATTGACGTGGTGTCAGAGGAAGACAGTGATGCAGAGGATGCACTTCCATCTGGTACTGGTGGTAGTGGCGGAGGGGTGTGTAACGGTAGTGATGGTGGAGCTGGAGGTAACGAGTTAGGAGGTTGTGGCAAGGACCGGCCAGATATCCCGTCCTCTAATGGGGGGAAATCCACTCCAAAGTCTGGGAAGCATAAGAGTAAAGAAAAGAAGAAGGATGGCTCATCTCATCATCACAGCGCTCTGTCCGGCCCTGCAGTCAAGCTCCCTGAGGCGGTGTTCAGAGAACTGGACCAAGAGAGACCTGATGCCCCTCCTCGACCCTCATCTTACTACAGGTCTGTATTGAGAATTATTAACGTGGTTCATTAATAATGGACATAGCAGGGAAAAATTGAATTAGAAGCAAGATTATTGTTAAGTACTGTACATAGCAGGCAATTTAATTGAGAAGGTATCTTTTGTTAAATAGAAATGTAGTAAGTCCAATATTTGATGTAACATTTACACAGTAAGGCCACAGGTTGTTTTTTTTTGCACTTGTATAGCTCGTTGTGCATGTATAAGGAAATCAGTTTGACCTCAGATTCCTTGTATTAGTCACTATTATTTGTCATTATTGTTCTACCCATGTAGTATTATGTAATAATATATGTATAAGACATCTTCCTCTACTTTCCCATTCTGGTGTTCAGGTACATTGATAAGTCTGTGGAGGAGCTGGATGAGGAGGTTGAGTATGACATTGATGAGGAAGACTACATCTGGCTTGACATCATGAACGACAAGCGGCGGCGTGACGGTGTTACACCCATCCCTCAGGAAGTCTTTGAGTACCTCATGGATCGCTTGGAGAAGGAGTCGTACTTTGAGAGCCACAACAAGGTACCTGAGTTTGGAAGCTAAGGGAAAAACAATATTAGAACACGGAAACACATAGAATGTGTCCAACTCTGATCTCTTGGTATCCACTTTTCCCCCAGGCTGACCCCAGCACCCTAATCGATGAAGACGCTGTCTGCTGCATCTGTAATGATGGCGAGTGTCAGAACAGCAATGTGATCCTGTTCTGCGACATGTGTAACCTGGCAGTGCACCAAGAATGCTATGGTGTTCCATACATCCCAGAAGGCCAGTGGTTATGTCGTCGCTGCCTGCAGTCGCCAAGTAGAGCTGTGGACTGTGCTCTTTGTCCCAACAAGGGAGGTGCTTTCAAACAGACAGATGATGCACGCTGGGCACACGTTGTGTGTGCCCTCTGGATCCCGGAGGTAAATTTCTTACGCCACCACATGCATTCTTTCTTTTTTTTTTTAAGATTTTTTTTTGTTTGTATTTTTGTCCTATAATTTTTGGCAGGGGGAGATCGAGAGAGGGAAGACATGCAGGGAATCGTCACAGGTTGGAATCCAACCCTTGACCAAGGCGCGCCTGCTCTACCACTTTTTAACCTGGCCACACCACATGTATTCTTGATCAGATCTGCATTATTTTGCAGATAATGCTGTACTCTGCATTGTTATGTTTTTCTGTGGTGCACACAGCTTTTAACATTAGTCTGTTTCATTCAGACTCAATGTTGCCTTAATGTTCCTCAGTGGGTGCATAAGGATTTAATCGTATTGACAGTCTAGGACTGTGAGGACGATGTGTTGCACATACAGTATATAGAGTACTAGATGGTTGTTAAGTGCCAGATAAATAGCACTAGATGCATAAATTATAGAAAGCAAAACACAACTGAAAAGATATACACCCAGATGAATAGATTCGCATCAGTGTTAATGTACAGTTAAACAGGGCTCAGCCAGTCTGTTATCGTGTTACTACACTTTAAAAAGAGTATTGCAATAAAGTGAATTTGCTTCCTTTTCTTCAGGTCTGCTTTGCTAACACAGTCTTTCTGGAGCCAATTGACAGTATTGAGCACATTCCTCCTGCACGCTGGAAGCTCACCTGCTACATCTGCAAGCAGCGTGGTTCAGGTGCCTGCATCCAGTGTCATAAAGCCAACTGTTACACGGCTTTCCACGTCACCTGTGCTCAGCAGGCGGGCCTCTACATGAAAATGGAGCCCGTCAGAGAGACTGGGGCCAACGGCACTTCTTTCAGCGTCCGGAAGACCGCTTACTGTGACATCCACACGCCTCCCGGATCGGCACGGCCTTTGGGAGGAGTGGGCGGCGCCAGCATGGGTTCGTCTCACAGTGAAGGAGAGCTGGAGGAGGATGACGAGCCCAGCATCGGCCATGATGATGACTCCAAGGGCTGGAGCTCTGAGCGAGCCAAGAGGGCGAAGGCCAAGTCCAGGCTAAAGATGAAAAGAGCTAGGAAGATCTTGGCTGAAAGGAGAGCTGCTGCGCCAGTGGTGTCTGTGCCCTGCATACCTCCCCATAGGTACATATTAGGATTGCATGGTTCAGAAAATGTCACGATTCGATTCAGCATCGATTTTTAGGCTCAAGATTCAAAAAAGATTCTTTTTTTTTTTTTTCACAGTATGTACATACTACTACATACAAATGTATGTTACTTTTTCCATGTAATAACATGCCATTACAAAACAAAACAAAAAATATGATTCGTTTTTTTGAATTTTATGAATCGATTTTGAATCTGTAGAGCTTGAATTGCTATATCAATGCAAATCAATTTTTTTGCAGACCCCGAGTACATACACACTACATGTTTTACCTCCACTGTGGTGCTTCATGACGCACGTACAGTATGTGTAGTAACCCTTTAACACAAAACTACGTGGATCAGTAGATTAAACAGAATCAAAATGATCACGTGACTTATTTTAGGTCCCTGTGTATTTTAAATGCATACTCATAGAACACGGCTTCTGCAATGTAGCAGCATTTGGGGTTCTGACCTAATGAGAAGGGAGAGGTGTTTCAGTAATGTTTGGTATTTAGTTTCTGAACGGTGGAGGCACAAGCCAACAGTTTGGTAACGCCGTCTGAGCCTTATGACATAATTTTTAACAAGTCGCGGTAATGCTGTATACCGCTGTAAATAGGGAGGAAGTTTGACGGTATCAACATTTGGATACCGCCCAACTCTAGTATTTTTCTCTGCAGGCTGAGCAAAATCACCAATAACTTGACGGTACCCAGGAAGAGCCAGTTCATGCAGCGACTTCACAGCTACTGGACCCTGAAGAGGCAAAGTCGTAATGGCGTTCCTCTGCTACGCCGGCTCCAAACCCATCTGCAGTCCCAACGACATATTGACCCACTCCCACCACAACCCCCATCACAGCTCCCTCCGGTGACTTGTGTAATTGTATGTGATTGTATATTTTACTGGAATTCTGGTCGTGTCTCATACAGTTGTCTGACACGTTTGTGGCTTTGTGTGTGTTGGTGTTGCAGAGGGACAGCGAGGAGAAACAATCTGCTTTAAAGGAGCAGCTGAAGGCATGGCAGAGACTTAGACACGATCTGGAGAGAGCCAGGCTACTGGTGGAGCTCATCCGCAAGAGGGAAAAACTCAAAAGGGAAACGGTGAGATACAAATGACCTTTTATGTCTGTTACTAACTCATATTAAAAACCCTAGCTAACACTAGCTATAGCCCACTATGTTTTTCAGTTTTTTTTTTGTTAGTACAAAAGTCCTCTCTTTGGATTGGACTTGCGTCTGTGCAGCCAATGAAACACTATCTCAATAATGTGTTGGTTTTCAGTGGCCAGGTCTTGGGGGTGTGGAGGGGTAAGGTGCTGCCAGGAAGCTCTGACACATTTAGGAATCAGCTGTCTGCATATCAGCAATGCATTGGTTTTCTATTTTCTTCCTATCTACATGAGAGTGCACACACATTTAATTCACAGTTCATAAATCCCCTGTTTTGGTGTGCTACCCAAATTAAATCTTATACATGGAAACCAACAGTCTCCTTTGCTACTGGCAGTTTAGCACAGTCACATATGAGTGTGTATGCATACATTTGAATTGGAATTACAAATACAACGTTCTTTCTACACCTTTTTGTCTGTGTTTATTAATTCAGCATGTAGGTGTACACTGTGAAATGAAATGATGTCTGTGTTTAGATTAAGGTGCAGCAGATGGCGCTGGAGATGCAGCTGACTCCCTTCCTGGTGCTGTTGAGGAGTACTTTGGAGCAGTTACAGGAAAGAGACATTAACAACTTTTTTACTGAGCCTGTACCGCTGGCAGAGGTAAATGCTCACACACACATACTCTCTCTCTCTCACTCGGGAGCATATATTTGTGCGTTTTTCATATTAATGTAATTTTTTAAATCTGATGATCACATCAGTTTAAATTGGTACATAATGTCCTGTATGTTAAATTACATATTGCACCTCACATCGTTTTCTATTTGCATTTTATTTATAACTATATTTCTACTATGAAAAAATTGTTTCACTTATTTGTATATCCCAGCTCATTATCTTTGATACAAGGAATCCTCGCCAATGTTTAAGTAAACAAACATTGGCTGTCATGTTGCCCACCTCGTCATTTAATTTTCAGCACAACATTTAAAATATTCTCATTCTGTTTGACCTCTACACACTGACATCTGCACTGAACAGTCACTGTGCGTTGCCTGATCCCTACTATCCAGGTGCCAGACTACCTGGACCATATTGACACTCCAATGGACTTCCAGACCATGTGGAACCTGCTGGAGTCCCATCACTACCTCACGTTTGAGGCCTTTGAGGCAGACTTTGGCCTCATTGTCAACAATTGCCTGAAGTACAACGCCAAGGACACGGTCTTCTACCGCGCTGCCCTGCGGCTCAGGGAGATGGGCGGGGCTGTCATAAGAACCGCCAGGCGCCACGCTGAGCGGATAGGCTTTGACTATGAGGCTGGCATACACCTCCCCCGAGAGCCGAGCCCAGACAGTCAGCGTGACCAAGACCGAGACAGAGAGAGGGAACGAGAACGGGAACGGGAACGAGAACGGGAACGGGAACGAGAACGGGAGCGGGAGCGGGACAGAGACCGAGAACGAGACCGAGACCGAGACCGGCCATTGTCCTCTAATGAAGAAGGTACGGATGTGTATGGCAGATGAAAAAAAAATTTCACGTACAATTTTCTAATGATTAATCTTTTGCAAAGAGAACTTGATGGCAAATTGATACCTTGCATTTGGAGACGAATCAATATGTTTTACAATTCCACACTTTTGGCTGGCTAGATGAAAATGCATACTTTAATCACACAAATGTGAGTGAAATACTGGGAAAAAATTAGGGTGGGAGAGAAATGTGAGGAGGAGTGTTGATGGCACAAAGGTGTAGGAGGGCAGACCATGAGTCATGGGTGTAGAGATTAAGTTTCAAAAAGAGGGAAAGGTAGTAGGAATATATTTAAGTTTAGTTTACGAGGCTAGTTCTACGTTCTTGTTGTTTCTCTTTTCTTTCCTTTCAGTGATTGAATGTCAGTTATGATACATTCCTTGTCATGAGAGCGGTATTAGACATATGTGGAGTAATATGCTGAATACAGAAGACAGAAAAAAGCTCTTTGGCACAGTAAAGCCTGTGACCGATAGACGGTGCAGGACGTTTATTTAATTCAGTTGCTACAAACATTTCCAATGCTTGTTAGGTGCTCTTACATATTTCAATTTAACTTCCAAAATTATTTTTGAACAGTCTCAGATCAAGTTTGATGAATCTGGCAGACGTGCAGAATTTTGTACACCATATACCTATATTACACACATTAGCATGATGTTGTCAGATGTTCTGTAGGTCAGGAATTCTACCGAACATCCACAGGGAAACGGTCCACATCTCTTCCCTTTGTTAGAGTTGCCATATTTGACTTCATTCATAATTATTCATCTTTTCTTTCTCTCTCTGCCCCTCACAGAGCTGCTCCTGCCAGAGAACAGGCGACGGCTGCCACTGGAAGAGCAGCTGCATTACTTACAGGCGCGTCTTGATGAGGTCAACTCGGGAAAGCACAGCATTGGTCAGTCTCGTAGAGCCAAAGCTCTGAGAAAGGAGGTCAGTGTAATCAAGAGGAAGCTTGCGCACCAGCGGGAAGGAAGCTCCGTTATGGGGGGCCGGGAGTCTGTGGGAGGAGGAGACCGGGGTATTTCCCTCCCCCATCACCCATCTTCTTCGGGACACCATGATGAAGGGGGGGAAAGCAGCAGCCAGGAAATTGGTGGAAAAGGTGTGTTTAGGAAGATGTAAAAGAATAATTAATGTGCATGAAAATGATAACCGCTATTACAGGAAGATAACATGATAATCATTTGCTTGCATTTTTTACTTTATAAACCTCTCTCCTCCTCAAGATCTGGGTGTGTCCTCGTCTGCCCTGGCTCCAGAGGTGGGCCGTCGAACATCTGTCCTCTTCTCCAAGAAGAACCAAAAAATGGCTGGACCCCCCAAAAGGCCAGGACGCCCTCCCAAGAACCGGGATGCTGGCTACGCTGGGGGGGGGTTGAGCCAAAGCCCTATCGGTCCCCCTCAGTTGCCCCTGCTGTCACAAAGCAGGCACAGGAAGAGGCCCCGCAGCCCCCGCAGCAGCTCCAGCTCTGACAGCGACAGTGACAATGACGACCTGCTCCCAGGTACAGTAGACGAATGCATAATAAACTACTTAACCAATCAACATACAAGTTTTGAGTCACACACAGACACTCACTACACTCTATCTCTTTCTCTTTCTTCCTTAGGTCTGCCAAGTAACGGTTTCGATGGAGGAAGCCAGCCAGTAACGGAGAGCTTCCGTGTGTACAGAAGCGAGTCCCGTCTCCCTCGTTCCAGCTCAGACTCTGAGTCCACAACCAGCAGCAGCAGTAGCGCAGCTTCTGACCGGACCAGGTGATTAGTGCACAAACATGACCTCATTGTTTGGATTTTACAGCACAGATTTACAAGAATGGGTATCTCTCAGCACTCATCAGCCCTGTTTCCAGCTGCTCCAGGCAGCTGTTTTAAGTGAACAAGCCCAGATGAACCCACTGTACAGCAGACACATTAGCCATACCAGCTTCATAAGGCGAGATCATGTCAGGACAGTGTGACTTCAAGCCTGTTGAGGAGTTCTGCCTCCAAGAGGCCAAAACAAATGAGTTAATGCAGCTTTAAAGGAACAGTTTGACATTTTGCTAAATATGCTTATTTGCTTTCCAGTGACTTCCTGGAGTCTTGTCATCACTTTGATGTTGCCAGGCAGCCAGCGGAGACTCCAGGAAGTCACTGCACCCAGCCCCTGGTCACCAGGAAACAGTTCCAGCATGTAAATCTCTGTGAAACAGCAACTTGTTGTTGTTACATTATTGTTTATGTATATATTAAGAAAACAAGATACAGTGTGTTCATTACTGAGCTTTTGAGGTGCTGGTAGGCATTTATTTCAAAACTTTGACCTAAGAAATGTTGAACTATCGCTTTAAAGTGCTTTCAGATATGATGTTGTAGTAGTGTCAGCCAACCAGATCTCAATGGCATTATGGCTTTTATGCGTGTAATAAACGCATAAATAAAAAAATAAAAAATGTAATAATTGTTTTAGTAGGACTAAACAGATAATGTGTAAAAGAAAATGAGATCACCACAACAGTCAGTATAGTGAAGAAAAGCGTGGTTAGCTGTATTTTATGGTGTTGACATTAATAGTTGATAAACAGTCAAATTGTAAACAGCCCTTTATCAAAGTGATATGGATTTTTATAATCATGTGTCTCCTCTCTCTCAGCACGACCCCCTCTAAGCAGGGCAGAGGAAAGGCGTCGTTCTCTCGCTCTGCTTTCCAGGAAGACAGCAGCGAGGAGACATCGGGTACTGAAAATGATTCCTACTCAGTTGGAGGATCGCGGAGTGTTTCACATTGTAAGCACACTTTCATATCCACACACACACACACACACACACACACACACACACAGACACACACATCCCTGTGTCCGTGCTTAAACCCTTAGTTTCTGTTGATGTAGACCGTGAGTGCTTTCTCAGAATGATTTGAATGTTAATGTAAATGTAAATTCAGAATGAGCAAACTGTCTGTGATCAATCTGACATGATTGCAGTAAGCTTTTATTTGATTTGATAGGATTTGACTTAATGTCTTGAATACCAGTGAAAAGATTACAAATGATGTTGTTATGACACTGGTTCAGACTTGCAGTATGTACTGATCAAAATTATTTAAATAACTGGTATTTCCTTTAAAGGTTGCTCTGTGATTTTTCATGTATTTTACAGTTGTCTGGGGCCCAATTTGAAAAAAAAGAAACATTCAATGCCCCCTTGTTCTTTTGTTTGTTTGTTTAACTTTGGTTGGGGCAACAGTCCATGCCAAGAAAATAAAACCTTCCCGGTTATTCTACCAAAAAAGATGCAAAGGATAGGACAGAATTGGTGTTTGTGGTACAAAGCATAACCACAGTATTTCTGCAAAATGACACCGTGCAAATAAAAACAAAACTCAGTTATAGGACTCCTATTTATTTTCTGTTGGGTTTGAACTAAAAACCCACAGCTACTAAAAACTAAAAGTTGAGAATCGGTCACTGCAGTGAGCTGTACAGTTTCAAACATGACATAAGACACACTAGACATAGGCATGGCAGCTGCTGAAGGTGTTTTCTATGATATTGAAAACATAACAAAAGAAAATGCAGATAAAGAGATCAGCATTCCCCGTGTGAAAGTGTTGAAAGCTCAAATGACGACCAAGGCCTTTTGTTTAGGACGCCCAGCTTGTTGGAGCTGGATCTGTCACAACCAGCCCAGATGTCCCATTACAGAAACAGATTCATTTTGTTATGTGTTTCTCACAGTTTCCAAAGAAAAGGGGTGTATGTTATTATAAACATTGGAAACCGTGTGTGTACATGACCGTTAGTTAGCTAGAAGTGGGGTTGCACATTGATGAATGTCATCCTGTTCCTGTGTTTCTTTTACCGTCAGTGGTGCGTGGTCGGGCCAGGTCTGGATGCTGGATGACCTCTGACGACTATTCTTCTCTGGAAGCTCTGGACCTGGTGTGGGCCAAGTGCAGAGGCTATCCTTCATATCCTGCTCTGGTGAGACAAAAGTAGACACTGCAAATAGCAAAGACCAAGTCAGGACATTCTGCAATTTAATGACTGTATGTGTCACCGCCTGCCTGCAGATAATTGACCCGAAGATGCCCAGGGAGGGGGTGTTCCACCGCGGTGTCCCGATCCCTGTCCCGCCTTTGGATGTGCTGAAACTAGGGGAGCAAATGACCCAGGAGGCCAGAGAGCACCTGTTCCTGGTCCTCTTCTTTGACAACAAGAGAACTTGGTCAGTGCTCTGATTCATCTTGTCTCATCTTTTTTTTGTATTAACTAAACACATCATCACTAATCGTAATAACGTTTGTTTCGTCTTTGTTCTGGCATTTCAATTATTTTTTTTTACCCACCAAAATAATAAGCACAGTAAAACACAGGATGCAAGCAAAACAGGCTTTTGTTGTTACGGGATGTGTGCACACGCGTTTCTGTGGCAATAGTTCAATGGAAACTGCACTCCTTGTACTAAAGCACAATGCAGCAGAAATAGGGCAAATGTGGGTTTTTGAGCATAGAAGAGGGGAAAAACACGTTGTATTTTAGGTCATTGCATGCTGCGCAATCATA
Source organism: Etheostoma cragini (assembly GCF_013103735.1). Taxonomy (NCBI): domain Eukaryota; kingdom Metazoa; phylum Chordata; class Actinopteri; order Perciformes; family Percidae; genus Etheostoma; species Etheostoma cragini. Next base: position 10,472,323 of record NC_048413.1, read on the forward strand.
TAAGTTCAAGGTTTAGCTTTGGTGAAAAACGTGTTGACAACATGATGACTACAGCCAGTGTCACTCTGAACCGCCTTGATGATCCTCGTCTTAAACTGCTTCCAGCTCGTAGCTCTTTTAAAATCAAGAGTTAAAGAACCAGGAACTTAATTATCTTCCCCATGATATCACTCGGCCTCGAATGCCTGCAGAGGGATGTTGATTATTTAGTTTGAGTTTTTTGTTTCACTAAATTCAATGTACTGTACCTCTGTTTAATTGGAAATGGTTTAACACTCAACTGTACGTATGTGTGTATCCAGGCAGTGGCTGCCGCGCTCTAAGCTGGTGCCGCTCGGGGTGGACCAGGAGCTAGACAAGGAGAAGATGCTGGAGGGGAGGAAATCCAACATCCGCAAGTCAGTGCAGGTGGCCTACCACCGTGCCATGCAGCACCGCAGCAAGGTGCAGGGAGACCCAAGCAGCGAGACCAGTGATAGTGACTGAAAACACACACACACACACACACGTGCGTTGGTCCCTGCGGGTGTTGTTGAGTATACGTTTCTCTATCGAGAGCCCAGCCCTCCATCACAGAACACAAGAAACCGTGCCAGTAGCACAGAGTGGGTACAAAAAAAAAACATCCACTACATTGGCCCCAAGAGACACACACACACACACACACACATCATGCACACTAAGCCGTATTTAATCTGACGTGTAAAATATTGTATTTAAGAGAATTAAAAAAAAAAAGAAGGAATTAATAATAATGATGGGAAAATATGCTATGTTTTGAATCACCAATCAAAAATATTCCTCATATGTGGTCGATATGTTTATGAACAAACAAGTAGACGGTTTACAGAAACAAGAAATGAACAGTGTTACAGGGCTCTAATTTTACATTTGGGAATGACAGGGAAATGCATGTAGTGTGTGGCAGTCAGTACCATCACCCCAACACATCTTCACATATCGGCCACCTCTAGAGAAAAAAAACAACAACCAACCAGGCCTGGTGCTAGTGTCGCATCATTTGTCAGTGGAGCACAAAGAGAGACTATTACAGCCTCAGCTGTGGGCAAACCAACGTTGATGTTATTTATTCTGCTTACTCCTTAACAAGGTCCACAAGCTCGTTTTTATCATGGACTACTTCTAATCACTCCTGCTACACAAGACATCATTGTGTGGTCCTTTTTTTTCCATCTGTCACTCTGTGTTCATTATGTCTCCTGTTTTTAGGATTTTCTTAATGTACGTCTGTCACACAGGCCGCTGGTCAATGAATAATGAGGACTAAACTGAAACACATGATCGCCTCACTGTCTGTCTTAGTTTCAGGCTGATGGCTTTAGAACTTTTATATATACATATTGCATAAAGATAGAAGTTTAATAAAAAAAAGAATTGAGTTTTTTAAACTTGTGGGTTGTGTTGTGGTCACTGTGTGTCTGCTTGTGAGAGTTGACTGTATTTTCAGTGTTAATCCTGGGTTGCTTCATGTGTAGAATATCCGTGTGCCCCCCCATTACCTCTTTTCAAGGAAATTGTGACTCATAAGTGCTTCTCAAGATTTTTTACGCTCTATCTTTCTGATTTGGAGGGGGGGGGGACCTAAACAGGCATAGTGGCCTAAACACTCGCTCAGCCAACAGGCTTTCTTCATCATACCTAACAGAGTTACATCATGGTTTATGTGCCCAACCATCGTAAGTGTAATATACTGTATATGGTGTTAATGCAGAGTCCTTCACATTGCAAGTTGTTTGCTTTGTGTAGTCCTTTGTGGTATATAAAAACATAGGCTTATTGTGAACTGGCTCTACTAGTTGGACAACCTTTACAAAAACACTCAGTACCACGTACCTGTTTGTTTTGCCCTGTGTGCTGCATGTATATCTTACATGCCCAGATGTTGAGCCAGTGTTTGTTGCCTGTAAATTCTACCTCATTTTGACAAATGAACTTCTCCATAATAATTCCAGATCATGTGTTAACCTTTCAATTCTTTAAAATCCACCTAAACCGGTTGCAGGGCCTTAACACAGGATATCAGAAAATGACATCAACCATGTCACTTCAGTTCAGGTATATTACCAGTATGACTACATTTTGCTGTCACGTTAATTACATTTCCCACAAGTTGACCAACTGTTTGCATTATCAGTTGCGACATGAGTTAATTTGCCTGTGATGACAGCCAATGTGACTTTCCTGTCCACAAACCAGAGTAGTTAATCTTTTCCGCACAAGATAAAGATCCCCCACCCAACTCAAACACCCACTCACCACAATTTTGATGTCTTTAGATTTGCAACCAAAACGGCACAACTCTGAGGAAAGACGTCTTGCTTCCTGCTGTTCTCAACACGAGTGGAAACCACCGATAAGCATCAGTCAATGGTTTTGAAACAACACACTTCGTGGTGTTGTGGCAACCAATTGCCTGATGATTCACTGCCGTTCCATACTCTTTCCATTTCTTATACATGATTTAAATGGACTTCAAGGGTGTTTCACTGACTTTGAAATGTTCTTCTATCTATCCACTGGTGTATGTGTGTTTATCAATCACCTTCTCTTAAAGTTGCTTGGAGTGATCCTTTGTCTTCATGGTTTGGGTTTTGTCACAATACTAACTCACTTTTCAGATACAGGTGTATTGATTGACTTTTAAAACCTAGTGATTGCACCAGTGATGATATAGGTATCATTAAAGGGGGCAAGTACTTGTGCAAACATGTATTTGGTATTTTATTAATACTTAATACTGAGTCTCTTTATGTGTCTGGGTGAAATTGCAACTGAAGAAGAAGAAAAAAGCTGTAGGGTGCGTTGTACCTGGGGCCTGTGTGTGTGTGTGCGTGAGAGAGAGAGAGAGAGAGAGAGAGAGAGAGAGAGAGAGAGAGAGATATAGCACAAATAGTAATGGGAAATTGTTGTTATCCAACAAAACCAAATCCTATGACCTATTAGGTTTAAGAGCTGCGAGTTCCATGGGAGTGTTTTCTGTTGGGGCTCCAAGAAGGTAAAACTAGGCTTGGGTTCAAAGATAGATCTTCCTCTGCTGTCTGGGACTCGATAATAGGCGGAGTTGAGTTGTCCCTGAAACTTTTTTTTTTTTATCAAACGCCCTCCTAGTTTAGTCATTTGGCAGGTCCTGAGCGTAGTCTACTTGGGGTATGCTAGCTCATACAACCCTGCGACACAGCCCCTGTCTCTGGCATGTTTTGCAGCTGAAAACCGACTAGATTCAAAAGAGTTAGCTCTTACCAACAGAAACCAGCTACATGGACCAGCGGGAAAACTACGGCGTCGCGAGGGCACACACTTGTTGCTTATAGTTATGCAAGTATTTGCCTTTTTTAATGTTTTTGCCACCGCGGTGGCATTTGTTGCCATCGTGGTGTCTCCACTGCTGCTGGAATGTACCACAACATGTCGGGTGAGTTTAACATAATAGTTTACTGAATACATTTCGGTTAATATGTCAACAAGATTAGATTATTACCTTCGAAACCTTAGCCTAACTGAACTGAACGGCCTACATCTTCTTAAGTAAAATATAGTGATGTAATGCATGGTGGATAAAATGGGAAAATGCAGTTTTGTGCTGAACTTATGTTGTCTTTCTCTTGTCCTTATTTTAGATAGGAAATCGAAATGGTACGTTTTGTAATTTTACATTGAAGGCATCATAGCATCATAATCAATGACTCCATGTGGAAGCCACATGCCACTTGCTGTAATAATGCTCAGTACTTGTCTGTACAGATTATGTTGAGGGAGACTGCCCTGTGAAACTGACCTCAGTGCTGGGGGACAACAGGAGGATTCACTCTGAATGTGTTACTGTCCATGTTTGGATGAAGGCTGGTGGTACGGAGTCAAGCTGCAAAGTCAATGTTGTTATCTTCTAAAGCTGTCATTGTAGCATGTCTGACAAAAACACTGCTTTCTTCCAGACTTCTGTGAGGCCCCGAAGATTGAAATCCAACACTCTGAACAACTCTCAACATGCAATGGGATAATTTGGCCTACCATGAAAAAAATGAAGGTTAGACTCTGCACACATGTAAAATGTCATAATGAGCATACAGTTCATTCATTTATTAGTTTAAGAGGGTGGAACACAAGTATATCATCTCTCTTTCTCTATTTTCTCATTCTTAGTGTGGCTATAAAAAAAAGGATAAACGGGTCAGGTGTGACACCCAGCCACATAGCAACGGCAGTTTTGCTCTGGTAAGATGCATTCTCCTGTTTTAGAATCAAACATGCTGTTGTGAAGACAGTTCTGCTGATGATGATGGTGTCTTTTTTTCAGTGGGAGCTGGAACATCATTGTATTGATGCTAAACCAAACAGTGTTGTTTCGGTGTCCTTCAACACAACTTCAACAAGCTGCAGTGTCAGTTACACAGTACCAGGTACTTTTACCTCTTTTGGTGTATTTTTACTTTCTGCTACAGTTGATCCTTCCTTTGCTTCTTTCATACATTCACATTGATTCTCTTCACAAGAGCAGCCTGTGCAACACAAAGGAAATGTAAGAGTCAGGTGTGATATATCCTGTCTCAGATGGTTAATACATTTTAAAGAAAAAAAAAACCACAGGCTTCTAGAACAGCTCATTTGTATGAGTTGTACAATAATCTCCCGACTGATCATATTTAATTTGGTGTTATAATGACGGTGGAGAGCAGTGTCTGACACATCAGTCCAAAACCATCCATTGTATCAGAATTAGGGTTTATTCGGATTTACATGCCTTTAGTCTAAGAGTAAAAGCGAACCCAAACCATCTGCATTTATTATGTTCCTCAACTTCACTAACTTATCCACGTTTTCGTCCAATGCGTCCCCCGTTTGTATGTTGTGCGCTGTATACAAACGATGATTATATATTGGTACTTTAGCTATTTTTTTTGTGTGTGACTTAGATCCCAAGCCAGACTTTAATATGTCTGTAAACCTGTCGTCTAAATCCATCTCTGTCACCGTGGAGCCTGGAGAAAAAGTTTACGCCAAATGGTGTTACCAAAAAAGTGAAGTGGACTGCATCGGCGGTGTACATTCCCCCCAAATTACTGTAAGTATCAGAGGCACATTTATCTGCATATGTGCATATTGTTTTTACACACTAAATAAAGTAAGCACGTATGTTCTTTTCAGATTGATCCATCTCAGTCTCGATCAGCTCTTCTTAACATCAGTTACCTGCTGCCCTGTGTGTGTGTGCAGGTACTTTCAGCTCCATATCAATTTTTTTACACATGCAAAAGCATTATTTTGTCAAATGACTGTAATTCCTGTACATGTTTTGTATTGACAGGTATATTACACCCGTACAGATTCCCTGCGACATACAAAGTGCCCATTTGAAAGTGAGAGCCTCAAAGGTGAGTGTGATAAATAATTCACAAAAGTAAATATTTCAGGGATTTGTTTTTAAATGTTATCCTTGTTTTGTAATTGACACCTGATATACTCCTGTCTCATGATACAGAAAGAGAAAACAGGCATTCCCCTTTTATCTGTTGGGTGGTATCTTGCAGTCTTTCACAAGCCAGTTTTAGATCTTGTTACGGTCCATAAAAATATTGTTTATTATGTTATTTCCTTTTTGTGTCCATTTCTAACACAATCACACTCTGTACAAAGTTTTCTATGTCAGTTTTTAAAAATAGAGTTAATCTAAGATGGATGTTTCTGCAGTATGTTATCCAGTTCCTGCAGACGGGTCAAATTATGTGACTGTCCAAATCTCCTAATGTTGTGTCAAGGGCGTTCCACATTTGAGAAATTATGGTAAACCCCAGGGAAGTGTTCAGGGCATGGTCTTTGTCACAGTGACCTAAGCCTTGACTCAAGAGCATTTTAAATGTGCCCCATTTAGCTGTTTTTTCAAAAAATGAGCCTAAACTATTTTCATGGTGTACATTGCACGGCTGGTCACATAGCTTACTGTACATCTTACTGTACATCCTCACTGCTACATTATCTAAAAAGACATCAGGAAGACAACATAAACAATATTCTGAACTGTTAAACTGTGTAAAAACGAATCCATTTGGTGTGAATAATGTCGAGTTTTGTGATTATGTTATTGTCACTTCTGCTGAAGTCCATGAAGCAATATTGAAGTTAAGAGATAATGAGGCATGTAGCCTGGATAATATTACAGTGGAACATATTAAACTTGCCAGTAAGAAAGTGTGCCCTCTGGTGGCTGTATGCTCCACAGGTTTTGTTGTTCATGGAGCGTTACCTGATTGTACACTCTCGGTTGTGCTAGTACCCGTTATTAAAGTTAAAGTAGGGCAGCTGAACAGCTCAGATAATTACAGGCCAACAGCTCTGGCCAGTGTTATGTCCAAAGAACTTGAGAGAAACGTCCTTTTAAAATTCTGCAATGTTTATATGCTTCATTGACACCTCTAAAGCATTCAATCGTGTTAATCATAAGAAATTATTTTTTAGAATTGTCTAAAAGTGGGATCCTAAAAGTGTTTTTTTAATTAGAATCTTGGTTTATTGGTTCTTGCATCAGATGATGAGCGTGAGATGGGGGAATGTAACATCTGTTCCCTTCAAGGTGACCAATGGTGTTTGCAAAGGCTGAGTTCTGTCTCCTTTTCCTTTTTAATATGTACATAAATGATTTGTCCTTGTGGTACAGGTTATACAGTTTGTGATTCACTAATCAGCTTATGTACGCAGATGATTTAGTCATTTTTTGCCCATATAGTGCTGGTCTCCAACAACTTTGGAGGATATAAGTATGGTGCTGATTTTAAAATTAAATTAAGTGCTAAAAAGAGTAAGATCATGATTATTACAATTAGAGAAGACAGTCAACCTTCCCTGACTTCTATCTGTCTGGCATTACACTTAGGGTGTGCATTGACATTACATATTTGGGCCATATTATTCCAAATGACCTGTTTGATGACGAGGATTTCTATAGGCAGCGTGGGAAGCTGTATGCTCAAGCGAACACGCTGTGTCTTAAGTTTAGCATGTGCTCTGTATCTGTAAAGATCTCATTCTTTAGAGCATATTGTACACCTTCATATACTGCCTACCTGTGGTGTCGTTATAACCAAGGCAGCAGTAGAAAACTCCTAGTGGCTTATAATGAAGAAGAAGCTCCGGTGCACGCCGCCATATGTTTGTCAGTGTCGGGGTACCTACCTGCTCTGCTGTTTTACTTAAACTGATGTATGGATTCATGTGTAGGGTATCTGAGTCAGAAAACAACTTAATTGCTGTTTAGGCTAAGCATGTACGCAGTACTGTCAGATTCTGTTAGATACTGTCAGACTGTCCGGACTGGAACAATCGGCGAATAGGTCTGTATGTGATTGACACTGAACATTGTGGAAGGCTCTGTTTTTTGGTATTTTTATATTTTACTCTGTGAGTTTTTAATTGTGATATGGATCCCCCTGGGTCTGAAATAAAGTTTATATATATATTTTTTTTTTTTTTTTATGCAGTGTGTGTGTATATATATATATATATATATATATATATATATATATAGCCAGCTAGATGAGTTTAAACTGGAATTCAAAGGCACAGACTCGCTCCAGTTTTGTGACTGATTTTGTGTAAAGCGCATCACTTTTATAAGAGAATGTTATGAATGAAATATTTGTTTTAAAATTGCTAAAATTGCTGTACTTTAAAAGGGTCAGGTCACTAAAATTACAAAAAGACATATTAACAATATTGGTATTAGAAATGCAGATAGTTTTGATTTCATTCATGTGAAGGTTTTGAGAAGGGGAAGGGAACTTTGGGGGGCTTACAGCACTGACAATGTTTTGTTTTCAGAAGCAATGACCTCATTGTGTCCATTTCCCTTTCCCTTTCCTTTCAGTGGAACTACTTCCACAGAAATGGAAGGCATTGTTCCTGTAAAGACAATTTGGTATTGAAGTCTTTCAAATGTAATTTTTTACATTTAACGAGAGTTAGAAGAAGAGTTAGAGAAGATCTTGTCCCCAATAGAAGGCTACAGCAAGCAGTCAGTTAAGTTAGTCAGACAGCAGTTTTAGCAAAAAGACCGCAAGCATGGCTCTGTTGCAAGGCTATGTCACTGTTGCCGGCCAAGAAATGGTTCCGGCACATAACCCCGCATAAAACTTTTACACAGAGCAAGGCTAACTAAACTGTTAACCTTGTTTCCAGCTTCCATGCTGAACTCTGCCAAATGTCAGGCTATAACTTCATATTTACTGAGCAGACATGGGACTGGCATCAATATTCTTATATAAGGCAATAAAGTGAAAAAGCCTTTCCAAATTGTTAAATGATCCCTTTCATCAAAGTCACCTGGCTTGTTCTGGGATGGCAGGGGCAGTTTCAGAGACAAATATCCCCAAACTTCAGTAGCTTAAATCAAAACTTTCTGCATGTCTCAACACCAGAAGGGGTGAGAAGAAAATGTTTCATTTTGTAAAGTGGGGTAACTGACCATTCAAAGCACATGTTCTTACTTGTATGTATGAGTTTGATACTTTACTCTGATACAGTTTTCTAGTTTGGATGTTGGTATAGTAACATTTGGTTGGCTTACCACAACTGCATCCTTGGATTAACTGCAGTCAGACACATAGTCTGTCATAGAGTAGTAAACATCTGTGTCTGCATTGCCTCAACAGATGTCACAGATGTTTGGCTCTCCTCTGAAATCACACTGTATGAGTCAAGTTTAAAGTGGAGCTCAGAGTGTCCGGCCAGTGACCTGAGGATCTCTGCCTCGCTGTGCTGGAGGCAGCACGAACACCTCTGCACACCTGAACTCAACTCCGTACTGGAGAAAGAGAAGGAAGATGGGCCAGACCTGGTAGGTTTGGCTTGCCCGCTGTTAGTATTGGTGTTAGATTCCTGATATAAATTAACAAAGTTTTCTCAAACACCCACTGTGTCTCCTCAACAGATATATAACACATCTGCAGTGGACAAACACCCTCAGATGTGTGTGCAGGTGAGGATTAGCCAAATGTGCTTGGATTGGTGTCCAGTTGCCTGTGTTTAAATTGCAGATTATTTTATTTGTGTTTATTTTTTACAGTTTTCTCTACATGGCAGCCATCATATATCTTGCCCCTTCCACGCTGGTGAGTCAAACAGAATAAAACCTTTTTTGTTCTCTCTCAGACTCTCTCAAATGTCACCTTCTTTATTTAGGCATAGCCAAATTAGATATGAGCCAATGTATATAGAAATGACCAAACATTGTAATTCATATATATTATTGCAATAAACAGTACACACATAACAGTTACAGAATGTTAAACTAAATATGCACATGTGCATTTAGAATACATGAACTCATAAAGAAGACATTTAAAGTGATTAAATGGAAACAACCAGTTCAATTTAATTAGAATCTGCAGGCTATTCCATTTAGATGGAGCATAATACTCTAATGCAGTTTTGCCAAATGATGTCATGACAAATGGAATATTTAGGACCAAGCAATCACTAGTACTACTGTCCTAGTGATACAATTTAAAATTGTTAAATATACAGGCATTTTTTTAAGCAATGCTTTATGCTTATCATCTTGGGCATGAACAATATCACTCACAACCTTAGAGGCCGCTGATACAGTGCAATGCCTAGGTCCAAAACCAGACTAAAAGACATTTCAAATATCACAGTCAGATTATAAAAGATATTATTTGATTACTTATTAGACATTCTTAAACTTTTGCTAAGTAGGGTAGTTTTGTAATAGGCCAATTTTTATTCATGTCATTTGTAGGCCCCTGTTATGCAGAGGAGTTACATAAGCGGCCTTCCATACATCCAGAGTTCTCTCTGATTATAAAGTTAAATAAAGAATGTGGTGTTAAAACATCAACAATAATAGGTGCAGCTAAGAATAAAAGACTAAGATCCAATTTGTCAGCTCCATTGGGCTTCTTCGGGTCAATGTGACAGAGAGCATTGAGCACTTCAAGTCTTGAGAAGGGTTTGAAAGAGAAACTGTGCATCCCCTGATATACAAGTGAGTTGTCACTTTTTGGAACATTTAAGCCTGAATTCTGAAATATGTGACCGGCAGCAACAAAGTGTTTATTAAAGATGTCACATAACTTCTTCTCATTAGAAACACTGACAGAATCCTGAGTAATCTGTCTGGGTAAGGATGAGGAAGGACTATATGATATAGATTTAAATACTCCCCCAAATTTTGCTGGATTTCCATAGCAATCAGATAAAGAAGGGAAATCATTTAGCCTTACGATTTACCAGTTTCCCTCTCTTGACTCCTTCTTTTCTTGTTGTTCACAGACATGTCTTCATGGGAGGTGTATATCAGACCGGGCAGGCTGAGTGTGTCTTTGTATCTCACATCTTTTGTTCCTGCAAAGTTCTCAGCTCAACTCTGTGTCCTTAATAAGAGGGGATGTACACCAATGGGCTTGGTCCACTCTGTGACAATGGTAAGCATACGTACTGGTTAGCAAGAGAGAAAAAGCTGAAGAGAGAGAAAAAGATGGTAATTAAATGTTCATGTGAGTAAATATGTGTCACTTCTTATCCATTTTACAGAATGGGGATACTACTGAAACAAGGATAAATGTGCCTCTTCACTTTCTTGCTGAGAAGCCGTGTGTGCAGGTGAAGTGCATGCCCGAGAAAGGTGTTTCTTGACATGGTGCATTACCTTTTCTCTCTTCTCACTCTTTCAAACTGCTTTTCTGCAGGTGTGGCGGTCGGAGCCTGCTCTTCATGGTAGAAGAATTCTGTGCCCGGACTGTGAGTGTAGTCCAGATAAAAACACAAGCTCAAGTGTCATCACATCACATTATGAATGCATGCTCCTACAAAGTAAATAAATTCACATTTTCTGTTCCTACAGACACGCACAACAGACACGGCATGTATGCTGTGGCAGTTTTGGTATTTGTGATTATTGTTGCTTCACTGGGATTTTGTATCCACCGTCTCACCAAAAGTGCAGCTGCAGGTTTGTTCAGTTGCCTCTGTGTTTGAGGGGTGGCCTGTCTACATCTTTAAATGTCAAATACTTTTAACTCCACTATTGTATTGCCTTAATTGATTAGTTTTGATCATTTCTGAAACTGTGCTTAATTTAGGAAAGGAATAATTGAAATTTAGCCATAAAATCCTCTGTCTTTTCCCATAACTCTAGGTTGGCTCTGTATCCAGGAGCCAGTGTTGCTGGTGTGTTCATCAGAGCAGTCAGACCACATCTCTGCCGTGTGTGCATTAGCCTCAATCCTGCAGGGAGAACTAAGAGCCAAAGTGCACATGGATTTGTGGTCCCAAAGCTCCCAATCACAGAATGGGACTGGAGTGGCAGATCTGGGTCCACTTCCCTGGCTGTACGGGCAGTGGGAAGCTGTGCATAAGGCACAAGGAAAAGTTCTGATTATTTGGAGTCCTGAAGCCACAAAGACTTATGACAAGTGGAGGGAGGAGAGGGCAACCAATGATAAGAATGAGAGAAAAGAGGAAGATTACAGCAAAGTAGATGTGAGACATGAGAAAATACCAGTAGAGCAGGATGAGGATTTGAAACTAATTGGAAGAAGACTGGGTAAATGCAGAAAAGAGACAGATGCAGGAACAAAACGTTGTGCCAGATTATATAACGATAAAGACTGGCACACCCAGAGGGAGTCCTCTACAGTGATCATACCAGTGTTTACTGCTGCTCTGGCCTGTCTAGAAGGGGTGCTGCAGGAATGCAAAGGTCAAGGAGTGGCCCTTGTCTACTTCCAGGGCCTCTGCCACAGTAGGGACATCCCAAAGGCCTTCAGAGGTGTCCGTCGGTACTGCTTACCGCAGGATTTCAGGGGTTTAATACAGGAGCTGGGAGGGATGAGAAGGCAGGCACAAACTGGTGAATTAAGGTGGAACTGCTGGCCCAGACTCCTGTCTAAAGTGTTGTCACTATGGCTGGCACATCAGCTCGCCCAAAGACTGAAAACACTGCTGCCTCAGACGCAAAGGAAGAAAATGCAAAAGCTGAGCATCACATCATCACTAAAAATTATTCCAGATAACACTCAGAGCAGGCTCAAGTTGCCGCTGGCAGCCAACGTGGAATGGCCCGGAACTGTACAAGAGCACGAGCCTCTCCACGTGTTGGCATGGCGAGAAGAGAGACTTTCATCTCAGGTTTCAAGTCTGTGATGGGGACAGACTTTGTTCTGCTGGAAACATGATACATATACATAAGACAGGGGAGGTAGTGTTCCAGTGTGAGCGTCTCTGAGCCAATCACTCTGTAAGAACTTTTCATTACTTGACACCATCTTTCAAAAAAATGCCACCATTTATTTTGCATAGTAAGAGGTAAATACAGCATTTTGTCTTTTGCATTAAGCTTTTAACAGAGGCTCTTTATGTTGCTTTCATAACTGAAGCACTAGCGAACAGCTGTCCTAACTACTGTATGTAAATATGATAACAACTATGAAAATCTGTTTGCAAATTAGATCCCACTTTACAGTATTTATAATGCATTTATCAGTGTTTGACCGTGCGGTAACAGCACAGTTGCCAATCTTTGGGGTTTTCTAAACCGGGGCGTTGAGCCAAAGCTGTCCCAGGATTTGTTAGAGTGCAACAGGTGGAAACGTTAAGTGAATTTATTGAAATTGAATGTGCTCGACCATTTAGCAGGTAATGCATGTGGTCATGTACTACTAATATTGCTTTTAGCATAGGAGCACTATTATTTAATATGTGCACACAATCTACCTCCTAAAACTTTTTTTTTTTTAATGCACTGCTTAATTTAGCAAACCTTTGATTGCCCCTTGAAGTATTTGTTTGACACTTGGCATTAGAACATTTTATATGGAAGATAATAAAAACACCTTTAAAAAAGATTAATGTGGCTTGTGTTTTTTTCAACTTGTTTTTGAAGTCAGTTACATCAACAACCACAACGTTGACAAGACTCCAGTATTCTGATGCTGACACACCTGCTTGGCAGGAATATCAGTAAGGAAGTAGGTAATACAGTCGATGTAACACTGTAACCATACTGCCAAACATTCACTGATGTGGAAACAGATAAAGGGCTGGGCGGTATGTTGATTTAGCATTTTTATGGTTGGTCACAAAAGGATCACAGACACACTTAACACAGGTGACAGGGCTCAATAACATACAGCAGATTAGTAATAACAGATATTGCTTTCTACAACAGTGGTCTTACTTATCACTTTTACAAGGTTAATGATTAAACTAGTAGTCCAACTGAAAACATTCAAACAGCCTCTATGTTGGGTGCAAAGTTACTTTAGGGTTAATGGGGCAATTCTAACCAAAAGGTCACAGGTTCAATTCCGTCAACGGACATAAATGGTGTACGCCTACATGACTGGCCATATTGACGGTCCAGTGAACTGACATGCGGTTCTACTTTACAGTTTTAATACCGTTGTCTGTGAAAAAATAGTTGACTTTAGCTGATGGGCTAATAATTAACAACACCTTTGTATTCATCAGTCCTATGAATCGGACTGTATGCTGCCGACCAGGCCTGCTTTGGGCTTCATGTTGTTACAAATTGGATCGTATTTATTTTATGATGTAATTTGCACTGAATGAGCAGAACCAAACAGCAACTTGTGCGTGTGACAAGTTTCCTTTATCGCACCTGGGAAGCCATCGCTAAGACACGCCCCATTCCCGAGCTAGCAATCATTGGAAAGGACAATTGTTCGGAGCATCACAACAGTTTGGCGCTGGACAAGCCATACTCGTTTCTCCGATGAACTGTCACTGCTGTGCTGCTGAGTGGATTCAGGATAGCGTGCTCTACTCTTTGGGTGTCGTAGTGTAGCCGTGGAGCAGGAGACAGGAGAGAGAGACTCCCAGTGCCAAGCGCAGAGGCGCTCTCCAAGAAATGGCTCTCACGCTCCATCGGGTGCAACGTGTTTCTCTCCTGCTGCTGTCACTGCTGCGCCTCTGGCTCCTCACGTCCACAGGAGCGCTGGAGATGATGGACCATGACGTACCTGAGCTCATATGTAGCGAGGTAACAAGTCCGTGATCAAAAGGGCATCCATGTTTGGGTTGGTGTGTGTGCACTTCTCACTAGCCGCTGTGTTTTGCGCCAAACAAAGAACGTTCAGAAAACAAGATAAGTTTAAATGCCACATATGTTGGTTTTAACCGGAGTAGAGTGGCGCTTCAGGTAGCGGGTCTTATCCAGGTTTCTGAAACCAGGATATGATCATTTGATAGGATTTAAAAGCGCTACAGATAACAGATACAGAGTGTGTACATTTATTATGTAGTCCTCTGTAGTGAATTTATTACACTTTACCATAACTTACAGGCCTCATTAGTGTTTGTTTTTATTAGGTCATTTGTAAAACCATTTTCTCTTATATCAAGAGCCAAATAATGGAGTAAGTTATCAGTTGTTTATAATTTAGTTAATTTAGTTATACTTATATATTCCTCTGCTTATTTAAGTGTGTTTGTTTTTGTATGGAAACTCTAGCCAATCCATGAATGCAGCATTACAAAAATTTAGAGTGCAGGCTTCAGGTCTTTGGGTGAATTAGTACAGGAGAGAGAGAGAGAGCGAGAGAGATCAGAGTTTATTGTCCATTACTTATTTACTATTGTGCCTGACACCTTACTCCATTGCTCAGTTTTCAAGGACGAGATGTTGTAGCTTGAACTTTCTCTGAATTTTGTTTCAGAGACTTAAATCAACCAGAGAGTACACCAACATATGAAGTATGAAATATACATGACATAAAGTAGCATGCAACTAGTTCAGTTCATAGGGACTTGGCTTGGGAGCCGTACAGAGTGTGGTCTGGATATAGCTGGAGAGGGGCAAGTTTAACTTCTGGGTATTGCTGAGGTGCCCTTGAGCAGGGCATTGGACCCCCAACCTCTCCATTAGTGTGTGTGTGTGTTTGTAATGTGTAATATGTATAGTTTCAAAATGTAATTTCCCCTTGGGGATCATTAAAAGTATTTATTTTTCTATTAAAGTACAGTATAGGCCTTTCAATAAAAGTTATTTTGACATGTCACTGAAGGGAAAATCACAGGTGTAAACAATCAAATTAATGATGGCTGAATTCCATTTAGCAGTATCTGGTATTGTGCAAGTTGGCTCACTGTCACACTGTCATGGCTTACTGGAACACTTAAACAGAGCTACTGTTAATATTATTAGTACTTTAACAAGTCAAAAAGGCTGCTGTGAAAAGGGCCTATTGATAAGTTAAATTGTACTTATAGTAATTATGTAATGTACAGTATATACAGTATATAAATGGCACTCTGGAACTCTACTGGGAATGGAGCATCATGCTTATTGATTGGTATTGATAATGATGGTGTAGCAATGTTTAACACAATGGTCCAAAACTATGTCCCTCCCATGCAGTAGATCTTAGCAGAGATGTCCCTTTACTGTTCCTACTGAAATACTATTATATACTTTAATAATTTAATTTGTTTGTAGTTTTCAATTCAATTTAATTTATATAGCGTCAAATCACAACAACAGTTATCTCACAGCGCTTTTCATAGAAGAGCAGGTCTAGACCGTATTCTGTGATGTTATTTACAAAAACCCAACAATTCCCACTAAGAGCAAGCACTGGGCGACAGAGGCAAGGAGAAACTTACTTTAAACAGGCAGAAACCTCGAGCAGAACCATGGCTCAGGGTGGGGGGTCATCTGCCTCGACCGGTTGGGGGTGAGCGAAAGAGAGAGAGAGAGACACAGAGAGAGAGAGAGACAGAGAGACAGAGAGCAAGAGAGACACAGTCAGACAGAGAGAGACATGGAGAATTGTAGCAGAGGGGGTGGAGCAGGAACTTGGAGGCAGAAGGTGACTCCAACCACAGATCCAGATCCAGAAACACCTGCAGGAAGCGATATTAGGAGAGAGGAGAGGGGCGAAAGAGCACAAGACTCCGGGAAAGGGAAAAAGTCGAGTTAGTAACATGCATTAATGGAATGAGGTTGCATACAGATGGAGAGAAGGAGGATGAGAGAGGTGCTCAGTGCATCATGGGAAGTCCTCCAGCAGTCTAGGCCTATAGCGGCGTAACTAAGGACTGTTTAGGACTCTCCTGAGCCAGCCCTAACTATAAGCTTTATCAAAAAGGAAAGTCTTAAGCCTACCTTTAAATGTGGAGACGGTGTCTGTCTCCTGAACCCAAACTGGAACCTGCTCACAGGAGAGGAGCCTGATACCTGAATGCTTTGGCTCCCATTCTACTTTTAGAGATTCTAGGAACCAAGTAAACCCAAGTAACCCTGCATTCTGGGAGCGCAGTGCTCTGGTGGGGTAGTGAGGTACTTCATTGCTAATTCATGTGAAATTTATATGAAAATGTATTGCTGTCCAATAGTATATAATGGTAACAATAGTAGTAGTAATAGTAATAATAGTAGTGGAGATTTTATGCATGGTGAAGGATCTGAAAAGCCTCTTCAAGAGTTTTTTTTAAAGTGGAATGGTTGAAAATTCAATTGTCATACTACAACTTTTCTTTCCTCAGGGTTTGACTGACTGCCTTGTCAGCTCAGGTAGGGATCCGATCAACACGAGTGCATCTCTTATCACGGTAATAGCCTTACAGTTTTCTAAAGCTGAACGGCTCTTCTATCCCCAGCCTTTCCGTACGCTGCTGCTCTGCCCGATCCAGATGATACAGTGGATGTTACACATGTGCAGCTTGAAGTGATTCTGTGCTGTTCAGCCACACATGACAACTGTGAACCTTGCCTGCAAATCAGCATCACTATCCAAGGTAGCCTTGTTGTAAATCTTGTGACATTGTCAGTTAGGGGGACATTTTTTTATGCAGCCAATAAAGTCAAGTCATCTTTTGAGAATTTGTTTCCTGCATTCTTATAGTTGCTAGACTTGTTCTAAAAAAATATGTTCGCCACTGTTATATTTACTGACTATGATTGTTGTTGCAGAAGTGGATAATGCAAAGGAGGTTCCTGAGGTGTCTGGTGACCATACTGATGAAGAAGAGTTACCTGAGCCAAAAGGTAAACAACCATGAGCTCCACCCTCTAACACACACTATGTCACGCACATTGTATTCTATAAAATAACTTAATGAACTTTTCTATTTACACAGTTTACTCTTCTTCTCTACTCTCTGTGTTATAGCTTTCGTGAATATGTGTGTCAGCTCCCCAGGCTTCAATTTTTGCAAGAGACTCAAGTTTGGAATAAACTTCTCCGGTTCCAAACAAAATTCTTCTCAACAGCCCACACATAAGGTAGATAATATTGGGCAATTGTATGTTGTTGTTTCTGCTGTTCACTAATTCATTAACTAGTCTCCAGCGGTGGAAAGTTACTATGTAGATTTACTCAAGAACTGTGACTAAAATATTAAGGTAGGCCTAGTTTTATTCATACGGCACTGATTTCCAAATGTTTTTTACATTACTTTAAACTTCTACTTCACTAGATTTAATTGACAGATTTTATATGAAAAAATATATTTATTATAAGCTTATAAGTAGAACACATTCATAAGATTAAACCAGCAGTTTCCATCCCTTCAGCTTGTGGCTCTTTACAGAAACACTGGTGTCTGGTTCCTCAGATGTCTATTCGTTATTTGCATTTCCACCAAAGAAACATTTCATCTCTAAACTTCTCGGATGGCTTAATTTAAATTTCTATATATAAGATATTTAACTATTTTACAAAAAAGTAAATACTAGGACATTTTCAAAAAATGAATATTTTTTCATCTTTCATTTCCAATTAATTATCTCATGGCCCATCATAAGTATCTTGTGACTTTTACGAGGGCCTAGATGTCTAGGTTGGGGACCACTGCACTACATGCAAATGAAATGCAGACAAGGATAGGCAGACTAATGCTGGTATAATATTATTTATTTAAAAAAAGTAGGGTTACAGGCAGAGAGTCCAAACGTAGGCAGCAAGCACGCAAGCAAGCAACAGGCAAACAGGTTGCAAGTAACAAAACTAAAAACATTAATGAAACAACGATTAACCAACAACAACAACAGAAAAGTGGACCAGTGAAGGAAGTAGGAGTCACTGTGGAGGGAAGTTAGAACAGCTGACCTCACTCAGGTGACTGCAGGGCTGATTAGTGAAGTGGGAACAGACATGTGGACGTGGAAAGGTTGGAAAGTCCAGGGCATCTGGTGGATGGAGGGAGAATGTCAGACATATGGTTTGAGTAGTAGGGCATGTGACAGTAATGGAGTATTTTTGACAGTGTTGTATTGGTTCTGAATATTTCATCCACCGCTGTTATTCTCTCACTGTCATGCACTCCTACTTATTTTAATAAAGTATATTTTTTGGAAACTAACCTTTCAGCTCCTACTTATTAAATATACTTATTTAATAAGTAGGAGCTGAAAGGTTAGTTTCCAAAATATCTTTGTATTTCAGCGTTCATGTTGTTACGGAGTGATTTAAACACTTTATAATGTTTACATATATTTTTTTTTCTACAAATGCAGCTGCTGTTGACAGAAAAAGTGACGTTCGGCATTTCTGTTGTGGTTACGGTCTACTCATATTCAAAGAGAAGTCAAAATATCACAATCCCATCTTCAGAGGAAGGTAACTTTTAAGTGCTGTGTATTAGAGCCCGACCGATAAAGGATTTTTAAGGCCAATACGATACAATTATTTTGTTATTTAAAAATATAATATCCCGAAATATTGTTCGTTATATATATAAAAAAAAAATCCAGAAACACATAACAAAACATAAACAGATTCCCCTAACATTTGTTATTTGTAGTTTTTTATGAGTTCTCACTAAAATAATAAGATAATAATTTGTTTTATTATCACAACAGAAGTTCTGATAAATAAAATGTATAAAATATCCAAACTAAAGGAAAATTCCGGTCAATTTCAACACGTATCGCTGTTGTTTGTAAATGTGTAGTGCTGTCAGTAGAGAGAAAAATGAAAACAATCGGTAATGCCGACAACGTGTTATCCCCCTGCTGGTGTTAGCACCCAACAGGCTTAAACAGGGCAAGTCTTAAACTTGTTTTTAGCATCTAAACATGTTCAAAGTGTCATTACAAGTGCCCAGCCATGTGCAGTTATCCCATCCAAGTGAACACAGCAAGTTTGACTGCAGTAGATGTGACAGAAAGGCATAAAGGTTGTGTTAATCCAGCCAGTGCACAAACCTCCTTTAAGATAGAGTGTTGCCAACAGGGGCGTTGTACAGTGCCCTCAGGTGGACAAACTGTGCAACGCCAACACTCACAACATGATTGACCGTCCGTTTTTATTTTATTTTAATTTTTTTAAATATTAATTCATAAGAATCATGTCATTATAAATGATTCTGACGAATGAATATTTAAAATAGACATAAATAGAATAGTTCGGAAAATGCCTAATATCAGCCCGCCAATATATCGGTCGGGCTCTACTGTGTATGTGAGCATAAACACGCTGAATTACTGACTACTAACGTCACTGAACATCAACCTCTGTTCTTTCAGTTTGCTCCATGAACCTAAAGGAAGCTGTAAAGGAATGTGGTAAGAGATGTTTGTAAAATTAGTAATAGTCACCTATTGTTTATTCAGACAAGTATGCACAGGACAGTGCCAAGCCAGCAATAGCAGTTTCACTTCCTTATAGAGTGAGTCAGCCTAGTCATAAGTTGTGATGATTGATGTCTTAGCTCCCAGACTCCGAGTTGATCATAAGAGAAATGGGATCCTCGTCCAACTGGAACACAATGATACCAGAGAAGAAGAGCTCATGTGGAAGATGGTTTGGAATGACTGGTCTGGGGAGGTTCTTCCGTGGGTCAGTCAATGCTAAACTTTTTTACATATATATATATATATATATATATATATATATATAAATATGCTCTGTTGGTCAAAAATCAATCTAAAATGTATTTAACTTTCTTTTTAACCTTTGCAGCCCAAAGGCAGGAGAGAAATGGTCATTTCGTCAAACTTGGTTGCACCATGCCTCTGCTTCCAGGTAGCAAACATGTTGATTGTAACTGAAAAGAAAAAGACAAACATGTGTTGGAAATATATATATATTTAAATTGTCTTTTAAAAAACCTTTCTTTTAAGGTATGGCGAAAGGGAAAGACGCTTCATGGGGAACTCTGCCCTTTCAAAAACGAACAATGTAAAGGGAGTTCACTGAGCTCAAACTGTGAGCAAGATACATTTTCATTGTAAATGATTTCAAAGTTCAGCAATGCATTATATATACTTACAGATGCACTGGAAAGCATGCAGCACAATGTGTCTGTGTCTGTGAAGGAGTCTCAGATGAGGGAGGGCGACGTCGGGCTGAGCTGGAATGTGACTGCACCCTGCAGACTGGAGGCAGAGGTGAGGCTGTGCAAGAAAGACCTGGCAGGAGGCCAGTGTGAAGAGGTGACGGGCTCCAGACAGATACTCCACAAACGTGCTGGCTGGAGTGCAACACGCAGTGGACATTGGGTAAAACATCAAGAAAAACCCTCGCTTTCTTTACAAGCATTCACATCCTCAGAGTTGAATATCCCTT
The DNA here is from genome assembly GCF_013103735.1 of Etheostoma cragini. Taxonomy (NCBI): domain Eukaryota; kingdom Metazoa; phylum Chordata; class Actinopteri; order Perciformes; family Percidae; genus Etheostoma; species Etheostoma cragini. The sequence continues at coordinate 10,492,884 of NC_048413.1, forward strand.
TTTACTTTACACTCTACTAAATTGCAGACTTTTCCTCACTTCCTACATTTATCTGACAGATATTAAACTACACAACATATTATAAATCAGTTATACTGTGCTCCATCTTGATACAACATTAAAATGTTGCTTAATGCATCAGAAACATTAATCCAATCATATTATAATAATATAGCACTCCGATTCTCCACCGGACATGTCTGTGCTGCGTTCCGGCTGCACCGTGGTTTTGTTCCGTCCTCTGTCACGCGCCACTCCACATTGGGAGCGCCTCAGAAATAGAAAGTCTTGCTGCCCCTCTCAGAAATTATGGGGGAGGTGCATAAGTCTAGTTTTCTTCTTAGATCACTTGAATAACAATATTCTGAAAGATTATTATGACATTTTTGACCAACAATGCCATAACAAACTGCCTTACACAGCTTTAATATAACCATTTATTTTTGCTAAAGAGTAATTTTTCCTCTGATACTGTCTTTTTTTGCTCGACAATGATCATTGCATTTACATAAGTTATATTTTAAATGCATGATTACTTTTTATATTGGGGCATTGCTATTTTGCTCGAATAAAGGATCTAAATATGCCTCCACTGCACATCCTAAGTGCAATTACCCTCTCCCTCCAAAACGTGTGATTATTATTAACTATATGCTTTAAATTATTGTTGCATGTTTAATGATGAATCTTCACTTTTGTCTTGATCCTTATTTCATTCATTCATGTATGTTTTCATCTACTTTTTTTAGAAAACAGGAGAGTTCAATGGGTCGTCACATCCTCTGATTTGTGTTCAGGTGATACTGATATATTAAATAAAATCTTTTAATTACAATTGTAAACATATTTCACAGCTTTATACATCAGTAGCCTACATACCGTGCTTACCTTAACTCTTTCACTATTTTTTTCTTTAGATAAAGATAGATGGAATGGAGTCATACTCAGAGCCCCATTGTCCATTTGCAAGTAAGACGATTAATTATTATCCAGACCCGGATGTTTAATGTTTAACTCTTATTAGCTAAAACAAGCTACATTTTATCATTAAAATGTGGCCGATAGGTAATTACACATTCACTGTACACTTGTGACTGTCTGTGAATCTTCTTTAACATGCTTTTTAAAGACTTAATAATTAATTTGTTTTCCAGCACCTCGATGGAGATGGAGCCTGCCACTCCTCGTTGGACTACTACTGATGTGTTTGGCCATAATAGGAGCCTATCTTATACAAGGGGTCCTTAAAGGTCAGTTTTTAAAGACAGAATAAATAAATAAAAATATCACTTTAACAAAAAACATAAATGTGTACTTCTGTTTTCCTTCTAGGCTACATGTGGAGATGGTTGAAAGAAGAGGATGTTAAAGGTATGTAAAGGCCTGACATCTATTTCATATTGGGCAACCACGATTTTTCACATCTCATTTAAACGGTTAACACTGTGAAGGAAATGTCATCCATACATTTGTAGTTATGCATGACTATTCATTTTCTTGTGTTTAAATGCTCACTTGCATTTATTACCCTTCCTTCTGACATTTACATTCTGTATCTTTTCCAGTAGCTACTATCACTTAAGCTGTTATTTTGGCTCATTCTTCTTTGTAGGAAAAATATTTTTGGACTGTTGGACAGAAAAGTTTCTAAAAGGTTTAAATCTCCCCTGTTACAGGAACTGTGGGTGGTGGTCATGTTGTGTTGCTGTATCCACCTGACGACGACCAGGCTTTGCCAGAGCTGATGAATTACCTGGGCTCGTCCCTCCAAGGCCTCGGCTTCAGTGTGTCTCTTGACCTGTGGAGCCAGGCCGAGCTTAGTGTACTGGGCCCCGTGCCATGGCTCCACTCAAGACTGAACCGGCTGCAAAAGCAGGGGGGCAAAGTGGTGTTGGTCCTAACCCAGGCTGCCTGGATAAGGGCTGAAGAATGGGGAGCCCGCAGCTGGGAAAGAAACACTCCCAAGGAGAGAAACAGGGTCATTGAAGAAGGGGAGGCAGAAAGAATCTACACTGCTTCTTCTCCCTGTGTAGATGTCTTTACTGCTTCATTGAGCTGTGTTCTAGCAGACTATTTACAGGGCCGCGCTGGTGAGCGGTTTATGTTGGCACAGTTTGAATCACTTCCACCTGAGCCCCCAGGTGGTTTCCGGCCGCTGCCAGAACTTTTCCGCGGCCTTCATGTCTACAGCCTCCCCTCCCAGAGCCTGGGTTTTCTGACTGAACTGGCTGGGGCTCGGCAAATGGCTACCGCATCAGCCAGACGCAAAAGAGCAGGGGGACTTAGACTGGCATCCCGAGCTCTTGCACGAGGGCTGTCGGGGTTTACAGCAGGGAAAACTTTATTACGCCTTGCAGGAGTGCCCCAGAGTTGTGTCGGGGTAGGAGTAGAAGACTCTGGGGAAACGGTGCCCTTGCAGCCATGTATTAACACACCTCCCTCCAGCCCTGACTCAAGCCCCAAGGTCAGTGAAATGGAATGGGTCTGACAGCAGGAGAGGATGATACAAGACCAAGCTTAAGTTTTGGGATGAACAGCCAGTTTTGAGTTGAAGTGACACACAGATGTTCAGATACATCCATATCAGTTTGCAGCTTTTGCATTTCCTGATCTAAACATTTAGGGACTAGTGGCTATTGAAACAGGGTGACATGTTTGGAAGTGGAAAGAGTATGTACTTTATTACTAACTAACTAACTAACTAACTAATTGCTTCTCCAGATAAATAAAAGTGCACAACATTAAAACCTCACTACTGTGTGTTTAACATATTTACTAGTATTCTACATTCTGCATGCACATCTAAGTTATTGCATGTAAAGCATTGACTTGAAGATTTTTATAACCGTTTTTTCCATTCTCTTTAAACATATTCAATTGCTTTATCAATGCATGGTGAGTCTGTTTTATACTGTGTTTTGTTCTATTGTTTAAAGTGGGATGGAATAAAGAATCTGTCTGAATTATGTTGTCCATGCTCTTCTGATCACAAAATGGCAAAAGATTACATTTTAACATGCGGCCTACATAAAATCCACAACTTGTGGAAAGCACAAGTCTTTATCAGTGCAGTCAGATCATAGGTTTTGACAAGTAAATTAATTGTCATTTTAATTAGTAATGGCAGAAATCTTGGATTGTCTCTAAATGTTTACATATAGGTCGATGAATGAGTTGTAAATAACTGATTATGTGTTGTTTAAATGGCTTGATGAACATGATGTGTCTACCTTTACTCTGACATCGGAGTCCCGTCTGTGTAAAATTGGATGTTGACGGATTGGTTGATGAATGAAATCCCAGCAGGGTTTGGGCGGTGCCATATCCTGGGTGGCTCAGCTGCAGCTGCATGGAAACAGAGAACCAACTGGAAGCAGCATTCATCCCACCCGGTCTCTGATCCTACCGCAGGGCTAGCTTTACTCGAGCCTGCATGAGCACTTCCAGCGTCAGCTAGCGAGTCATTCAGCTGGCTTACCAACAAAAATGGCACAGTTGAAGCATAAAAAGTGTCCTTCCAAAATGTGAAATTCTGCCTGCATAGTGTGAGCCAGCAGGAAATCAGACAATCCTCAGTGGTTCGGCGGACGTGGTGGCTTTGCAAAAAGGTAACGTTAAGACCAGAATGGCCAAACGAAGCAATTCAGCTAGCTAATATCAGAGTAATGGAAACGGAAAGTGTAGTTTTGTGACCGTAATTATCGTTGGGAGTATGTAATTCAATATACTTTAAAGATAGCTACACCGAACAGATTAGAGGACAATGATAGACATCGTTAGCTTAGACTAGCAGCTAGCTAACTATTGACTTAGCCAGCTGCTAGTTGGCTTATTTTGTGTGGTGCTGATGCTGGTGCGGAGCTAGCTAAGCTACACTAACGGTGAATGACGAGCATCCCAAATAGACCGGAATAAACCGACTGTATTTAGATCCCAACCAGGCTGCGCTGAGTGTTTTTAAACTTTTCTTACAAGGCTGAGTTAATAGAACAATATTTGGAGACACGTCACTGAGCTACTTGAGGAAACTTAAATCTGTATCATGAAATATTAATATATTTGATTTCACAGAGGGTGAACTAAATAGCGGCATAACTATATTACAATCCAATTCAGCAACAAAAACTCCAGCTTAAAAAAAACACTAGTTATCACTACTCTGACACCGACTGTCCTAATAAATACTGAGCATTATGCTTCACAAGTTATTATATATTGAATGGCTTTGGACTTCGATATAATGTACAGATGTTCTTCTTTTGTCAACCTCCTTTACATACAGTAATTATGCGTAGCATTTAGTTAGTGCATGATAGCTAAAGCTTTTCAAAGTATGTGTATTTGATGATACGTGCTGGGATGATCATTGAGACGTATTTAAACACAAAAATGTTGTATTTGCCATACTTTGATTTTGTGTGTGTGTATTCTGAAAGACCATGTGGGGGGCCTGGCCATTCCTGACTGCTCTGGTGCTTCTCTCAGAGCTCTCTGTTGTGAGAGTTCAGACTGCGCCATGCCAGACCTGCCGAAAACTCACAGAGAGTTTCATTAAGGTACTGCAGTTAAGTTAATGTACCATCAGTTCATGCTTGATTTCTTAAGCGAGCAAGTATTCCTTGAATGTTACCTTTTTTTTTTAGGGCTTGGAGACAACAGCTAACAAAAACTTTGGGGGAGGAAACACTGCCTGGGAAGAAGAAAAGCTGGCCAAATATGCACGCAGGTAAGATCAAGTTTCAGTTGGAGTCACACCTACACTTTATTTAGTAGCTTAATCTAAAGGGATGTGGAATCAATCAATTCTTGATATCAGAATCATCTTTGCACATTTATATGATATTTTATTATTTGTGAATGATAATATAAGACAGTTTTTTATGTTACAGTCCACTGAGGGAATCCTCTCAATGGACCAGAGAAAGGCCCCCACTATTGTTGTGGGTTGGCAGGGTGTGTGGGAGTGAAACAGCATCTGTGCTGTTCTTCTGGCTAACATCTCTATTTGCTGGTCTCTTGTTTTAGTGAGACTCGGCTCCTAGAGATAGTGGAGGCTGCTTGTGAAAAAGCAGATTTTGAATGTAACCGGCTGCTAGAGCAGATAGAGGACCAAGTGGAGACATGGTGGTTCCACAGGTAAATGTGATATGTATTACGTGGTATATATATATTTTTTATTTTTTATTTTTGCTGAATCCCAGAAAGGCACATGTTTTAATAATATATTTTACCATGCCCGTTTTTAACTTCATGACTGACATGATTTATGTGTCCTGTAGGCAGCAGGAGGCACCGGACCTGTTTGAATGGCTGTGCATAGAGGAGCTAAGACTCTGCTGTCCACCTGGACGCTTTGGACCAGACTGCAAAGGTATGAATAACATAAAGCATTAAACAGAAGCTTCCTGATATCAGTGTAGAAAGCCTTACCATGCCAAACCTCATTTGTACTTGGTTGCACCATGTGGAGATGATATAGACTACATAAAGATGTACAAATCACCATGCTAATTCAGAGCCTTGATTATTAAGCATTCCAGAGTACCACTAATAGCACATTTATCCAATATAGAGTGTCCGTCTGACCCTGGTGGTGTGTGTGGAGGTCTGGGCCGCTGCGAGGGGGAAGGGACTCGCCTCGGAGATGGAGAATGTGTCTGTGATCCTGGATACTCGGGCCGTCTGTGCCAGAGCTGTGCTGATGGCTATTATAGAGAGAAAAGCTCCAACATCAGCATAGGAGCCTGTGCAGGTGCCTGAAATTCAGACAATGGTTTCAACTCTCTACATGTATGTAATTTTGTTTGAGATCATCCAAAATTGACCTTCCCGCTGTCTACTGGTCTTTCACACTTTGTAGCTTGCTACCACTCCTGTAAGAAATGCGCGGGGCCACAGGACTATAAATGCCTCGAGTGCAAACCCGGCTGGATCCTTCACGACAACAAGTGCGTGGGTGAGTTTGGCTTTAGCGGTCATTTGGTCACATTTCATTGACTCTGTGCCAGTTTTTTGGATGTGTGTTGTTTGACTGCCCCGGTATGTCTTTTAGACATTGACGAGTGTGGTACAGAACTGGCTCGTTGTCCTTCTAACACCTACTGTCACAACACAGAAGGATCATATGAATGCAGAGGTATGTTCTCATTTCTAGTTGCTAAGTTGCTGTTGTTCGTGTAATGTATTGAACCTAAGGAATATTGAACCTAAGTTAGTATGCTCCTTTCAAGGTTATTTAGATTATTTCTGCAACTGGTGGGATTTCTTTTTTTTAGTTTGTCTCCCCATCATTGATTAATCTTCTGACTATTTTCTAATATCAGAAAATTGTAAAGAATTAGTGTTATACTTTCTCACAGCTCAAGTATTGCATACAAGTTGCTTTTTTTTCTTTTCTTTTTTAAATCCGATCAACATTCTAAAATCAGCGTCGTTGATCTTACCGCCATACTTTCAAATTTTCACATTCAAGAAGGTAGAACCAGTGAACGTTTTTGCTTGGAAAAATGACTAAAATGATTAATGATTATCAAAGTAGTCCTTTTTTGTTGCAGCTCTAGTCGGGCAGGTATTGTCCACTTCATTAGTTGCATTAGTATTTTTTTGTGGTAATGTAAATATTTTTCACTGTGTGACCAATTCAGTTATTCATACAGTACAGCGCATAATGCCCAGTTTACTACGTAATGTTGACCACTGGACTTTTGTTGTATCCAGGCTGTGACCAGTCATGTGTGGGCTGCATGGGTAGTGGTTCTGCCCGCTGTAAGAAATGCGCACGTGGCTACAAATTGAGTGGAGCCAAGTGTCTTGGTAAGGATATACCGCCTATTTACTGTATTTCTGTGCCACACTTTTTTTTTTCCTGATTTCCTTCAACTGTTTTTCTTTTTTCTTCCTTGTACAGATGTAGATGAATGTAGTGATCGTGCAATAGCATGTCCAGGCCTCAATGAGGCCTGTACCAATGAGGAGGGCTCCTTCCACTGTGACTGCGCAGATGGATTCATCAGAAGAGATAGCATTTGTGTTGAGAACAAGCCCCCTGGTAAGTAGCAGTAAATATACAGACATACATTGTTGACAGTGTCTCAGATCTGTTGACTAAGTTTGTTTTCCTCCACCTCCTCAGCTGGCCCAGAGAAGGGGCTGTTTGACGATATGACAGATGATGAGGTCCTTGTACTGCAGCAGATGTTCTTTGGCGTTGTAATCTGTGCCATAGCAACGCTCGCCGCAAAGGGAGACATGGTTTTCACAGCCATTTTCATTGGAGGTGTAGCTGCTATGGCCGGATACTGGCTGACGGAAAAGGGAGACTTAATGCTGGATGGGTTTCTGAAGGGACGCTAGACTGCTTGAGCCTTGATTTGAGAAAGGACACTGGAATACCAGCCAGGTAAAGTGAATAAGACTCAACTGGGGGCAGGAGCCTATCCCTGTAATGCCAGCCATTCAGGAATTTTCCTTGGAGTTACTTGAAAGGGCTTGGGTTGATTTATGTTTATGAATAGCATAATACGAGACAAAGTGAGAACTTGAAGGCTATGCAGCCCAGAATCTTGAAGAGGAATATTAAAGCAACACTGCACTGATATAAAGGGAACTGAACTTAATCCCTTACCTCAACTTTGTTGGGAACAAGGGTGACATGAAAACCACTACTGATTGTTAAAATCTATTATGCATTTGGATGTCTCATCTGACCTTTGTGTTGAAATGATGTTGTTTTCTTCCACACAATCCAAACCTCCAGTCATCATGTCCATCCTGTCTTTTATTATCTCAATGCTGTGAAGCTGAGGGTTTCCCGTAGACTGAATGGTACGTGAATTTAGTCTGTGTCAGGTTGCTGCAGCACTCAAAGCTTCTGGCAATGGGCATGTGGTAAAATATGGAATGTTTAAGATCACCCCAAAGAGAAAGGTCATCGAAACTCTGGGATATTTCCATTATGAGCCACTGGTTGTTTGTGTTCAGATAATTACTTTTACCTCCTTACTGAAAGATTCTTTTTAGTAATAATGCATGAAAATAGGATTTGAAATGACTTAAATGAATGAAATGATAATAAAATGAATTAATTTATTTTACTTTGGCATGGAAGACTGACTTTAACAGCTACTGGATCACCAACACAACTGCTATTGACCATTAAATGTGTGTGAGGGAATGTGCTTTGGTAAATACCAGCTCTTATCTGGATGACTAAGCCATTTTAGTTGCCTTTTTATTTATTTTGAAATCTATTTATTGGGAAGATTGTTGTAATATTTTGCTCTTAAAATTACCTCAGTGGATTTTAATGTGCATTTTCCATGCAGTTTTTTTATTCTGTTCAATTGTAATTCTAGCAGATATAGTAGCATCATGTTTAAGCCACTGAAGCATCACTTCTTACCTAAACATCTACTGTCTTTGATTGTCATAGCGTGAAAGGTTTTCCAATCATTATTTGTTATATAAATGTTTGCTTTCCAATAAAAAGTCTGTCGCTCCTCATGTTTTGTATTTCTATTTTTTTTATTTCATTTTGTCAAGCTTCCTCTGCTCTTTACATTGCATTATATGTTGCATCCCATTTGATGCTTATGCATGCCCAAGTGCTTTAGTGAGGCCTGAGTCTGAAGTTTTGATTGTGGATGTTGAGGTACCATCTATTTCAGTGTTCCACTCCAGTTAATGGGGTTGAGACACAGCAGCTCTCTCTCCTTTAGGGTCTCCTGGGATCGTGTTAGTGCTCTGTCCCTCCAGCTCTGCTCCATTAGCTACACAAACGGCAGAGATGGACAGTATATTGTTGGAACATGAGAGCATTAGGCATGCTGCAGCATTGTCAGTGCATACTATATGTATGTGTGGGACTTACCCTCTTGTTCTCATCTCTGTAAGCTGTCATTGCTTTGCTGTGCTGGATCCTTAAGTCTCTTTCACTGGATAGGGCGAGGCGGTCTACTTCTCTTAGATATACTGCTTCCTTCACTTTACTGGCCAGCTGCAGCTTCAGAGCTGCACATTTCTCCTCCATCTGCTTCTTTAACTGCTCCCGCAAATCCTTCCTACAGGAAAGAGAACAACTTTTCTTTGTCACCAATGAATTTTAATAAGTATAAAGAATATCTATGGATAAAAGAAAAAGACTTCAGTATTGGAAGTGAAAGTATTATTTTACCTGTACTCTTCTCTCTCACTGCCGGTCCCATAAAAAGGTTTTCGCCACACTTGATGATACCTGACACATCAACCAACTACAATCAGTGACTTTGAACAAGAAAATGAGTTACAATGAGGTGTTGGTCAGATGCTCCTACCTGTGGTACTCTCTCCTCTGCATAATCAGTGTCCTCTGGTGGTTGTGGTGGTTAACAGCTGGCGTCTCCAGACTGACAGTGCGTTTATAGACCAAAGGTGGATGTAAAGGGTTCAGTCTTGGAATACTCTAGAGAGCAGATTTACATTAAAGCAAACACCATCTTCCTATGAGACAGACATTGGACGAAGAGTCAATGAATCTGTGCTCACCTGACTGCTTGTACACAGTCGGGCAGAGTCTGAGATGCTGGGAAACATCATGGGAGTGACCACCAGGCAGCGACTCTGTCGGACAGGAAGTGTGTAGTGAGGTATACACACTGGTGTGGACGCTACAGAGATGGCTGCTGTGGTTGTGAAGATTGAGATGAACAGAATCACAGCACATGTTCAACATGTCTACTACGTAGAAACACTGAAATAGACAATAAATGGAAAAACAAGTTTTTTTTCTTACGTAGTCTCATTTTGTAGTTCACGCTGTTTCTTCTGTTCGCCCACCAGAGTAGTCTTTTTGGAATGAAGCTTAAATGTCAAATCCTCCACGATTGAATTATCTTTTTAAAGCAGCATTTTTTATTTCTAGTAAATCACAACGCAATCAACCAAATGCACAGGAAATACAGCAAATTACTGTACTGGCACTAGTTAAAGATTAAACTATGACATGCCCGTGCATTCAGTGAGAGTTTTGCGTTGGCAACAGTTGCCTTGGGAATCAGGTTACCCCCCCCCCCCCCCCCCCCCCCCCCCCCCCCCCCCCCCCCCCCCCCCGATGCACCAGAAAGAAAGCTGCTGAGTGGAGTGAGAGGTCATGCATCAGTGCGCTCACAAAGTAAGATTATTAGCCTGTGACAATGGACTAACCAGATCCAGTCAGAAGATCACACCTACAGTACGTATAACGACATGGGAGACGAGTCAGAAGTCTCACTGAATAATGCACGCAAGAATCATTCCAACTTTTATACCAAACATTTTATTACACATCAAGTAAAAAAAAAACATTTTAAAAGGAAGAGGTAATATAACTGCATACTTTGAAAGGTGTCCAGTTTTAATATTGCATGTACATCATAACACTAATACTTTTATGTGTATTGTTTATGTGATTTATGTGTGACTGATTTTCTTGTCTGCACCACATCAAATCTTCCTTGCAGTTCCTCATATTACGTGTTTCAGATTCCAAGTGTTTCATGGTTCTCCCACAGCCAGGCGTGGTATTTGTTTAACATGTGATCTTCAGGTTGCACCTTTGACATAAAAAAAAGCAATTAAACATCAGATTTGGCAATAAAGAACATTATAAAACTAATTTTATCCAAAATAGTTAAGACTCACATCTCTCCACTCGCCCACACAGAAGATCCTATAGGAGTCGTTGCCGTACTTCCCAATACCATGCAACTCGATGGGGTAACGCCACTGTTTAGTCAGATATTCATCTACGCAGTAGAAAAAGGATTGGGAATTTTTCTGGCAACTGACTTTGCCTCAAAATTATTGACTAAAAAATACAAATTTCCAGTGACATCCAATAGTACTGTAAATAATGTTCATATAGGGTATAATGTAATCCCTCACAATAAAAAAACAAGCACATTCACCTGAGAATCGAGTGAGTGTTTTGGCTCTAAGCTCATAAAGGCCTAGTGGCTTCATAAGTTCGGATAGGGGCTTCCAGTCGGCCTCACGGGTCACCTCTGCAGACGGGTAACGTTCAAAGAACTGCCACAGTACTGGTATGGCCATCTTGCCTGGGGAATAGTAAGACAAAAAATACAAATGCTAGATTTGAGTACTGGTTGATAGAAATGCTGTTGCAATAATATGCAAAGTGTGTATGTTGTATCTTACCACTGGTCTTATTCAAAAAAATGGTGGCCACTAGGAGCCTCCAAGGGTCGTGGAAAAGGGTTTCCTGTACCAGGTTGTAGGGTGAGCGAGGGGGTGTCCACTTCTTGAAGGCCTTCCTTCTGGGTGGGCTTAGGCCTGTTCACAGACAGTGTACACGTCTCCTTAAACATTGAGGTATATCGTATATAATCACATTTACACAAGCTTTCTTTTTGCTTCTTGTATTAAAATAACCATTTTAACATTACCCTCTCTGGTGGGTTTCCTGCTGAAATAAGGGCTTGTTTTTCGCTTGTCTTCCATACTCTTGGACTCTAGATAGACAGGAAATATTTATGCATAAAAACAGAACAAATTTCTTATGACACATAATGTCAGAAATCCCCATGATCCCCCCTGAGGCAGGGTGCAGTTGCTTGACCTTAATGAGAGGCTATATACTGCCTTCTTCACTTTTTTCTTCACATTTGACCTCATGCATGTTGTTTGTCCTGTAAGAGAATTACCTTATTTATTATTTGATTTACTTTTTTATTGCACACAATTTCTGTTGAGATGTTTGATATGATGTTATTATTGTTGTTTGTTGAAGGGCTTAAAAAAAAACACTGAACTGCATTTTTAACCTTGGACTCCTTCCTCACCTATGGGTCTCTCTTACACAGTCTGCCTACCCAATAGATTAAAAACTGTGTCAAATATTTATGTGCATGAACCCGAACATCCCACAAAATTAAAGTAGAAATGAATGTAGGGAGGCACAGTTGGTGAGTATTATACTTGGTGGGAATTACAATTTATAGTAATGACAATATACTTCCAAACTCTGCAAATAAAAAATCATTGGTGCATTTTTTTGGTCATGTCTGAAGTTAAGTAACTATTGGAAGTATGTGTGTAATGCCCTTAAAGAAGTATTCTACTTGTTACAAATCATATGCCACCATCATGTGTATTACTTGAAACCTGATCCTGCCTCAAATAATGAACTCTGAAATGGAACAAATCAGATATATTATGTAATAATGGACATTCCATGTTCCCTCCCTCTTTATTGAACATATCTCCATTCCGCTTTTAAAAGGAAAGGAATCTTTTTTTGTGTTACATAATGTATTTGTTTTTTATTTTATTATTTTGTATGAATCCATAACTGGAAGAAATATGAAGAAGAAATGTGAAGGCAGTTGGAAACTGGATAAAGAAAAGAATTGAAATTGTAGTGATTCTACTGCACTGTATAAGATGCTGAAATTAAAACCAGCTAAAAAAAAAAAAAAAAAGTAGATCCGGAGAAAACTAACTTGAACTTCTACTTGTATAAGGTGTCAGACAGTGTAGATCATCATTCTGGGAATATCTCACTGGTGTGCAGCTCCCACCAGTGATGTCAGGTAACAACACCTCGCCTTCCTCATCTCGGTGACTTTCAGCGACCGCCTCCAGTTCAGAATTAGACTTGTTGTCACCTTTGCTGTGAGTCTGCATCTCATCTCCGTCTCGTTCATCCTCACCCTCGTTCTTTCTCTCAGTGGCAGGCTCCACATTCAGAGTCGGGATAGAAGGCTGCAAGTCTGCCTCTTCGTCCTTGTGAACAATGAGAGTGTTTTGTTGGTTACTGGAAGGAGCCAGTCTGAGTAGCTTCTCTCTCAAAGTCTGACCCGCCATCTGAGGGCTCTTCTGCAGTTTGACATCATCCTCTGTGGTCGTAGGTGCAGTTTCACACTTCACAGTTGCACTCTTTACTTTGCTGTCTTTAGTTTCACATCTGAGGGAGGAAGGGGCTCTTTCAGATTTATTTGTTGTTGCATCTTCTGTTATCATCTGCTGTCCATCTGCATTCCTTTTCTTTCTTCTCCTCTGTTTTACTTGGGAGGGGAGTAATTGTGAAGTGGTGACAACATTGTCCTTGGATGCGGTGAAATCAAAGAGGTTTATATCTAAGTTCCCTTCTCCATCTTTTAGGAGGAAAGCACGCAGGGATGCTCTTGAGCGGAACTTCTGCCCTTGGGGACTTACACAACAGAGAGAAAAATCCATTAGACACTTATCCGCAAAGCACTTAGTCATGGTTCAAGGTATGATTATACAGACAGGGTTACAGGAAAAGAAAGAGACACCTTGTATTGTAGATATCTATTTTGCCGGCTGTCTTCCCTTCTTTCCGCTGCCTTACTTCTCTGATCCAGCCAAGGGGCAATGTGGAGGTGAGGCATGAGTCATCCATGTCCTTGTGACTTTGGTGGATGTCACAGCTAGTATGCATTTTGGGAGATGTGTTGTTCTTGTTATTGTTGTTGAACCCGGTTGAGAAAGTGGAAGGTTTGTGGTGGAGTCACTGTTGAAGCTCACTCACTGCCTTCGATCAGCTAAATATCCAGCAGCTGACTTTTTACAACCAACATCAGCAGCCATTCCTGAATCTTCTTTACCTAAAATGTAAATTATTAACAAAACACGGATGATATCTATACGTAATACAGTGCAACATATCATGGATCTACAGCAGATGCTGATATGATAAACAGCAATACAATTGTTAACTAACCTCGAACTCTTTCTTTTTCTTACAGCAGTGCATGGGTGCTCGTGTTGTCTTGCCGGATATTTTCTGATGTCAACACTGGAGACTGGCCTTCTGCATGCAGGAAGTAGCGAGTAGATCCGAGTCTGCGCAGTGAGAACGAATTGTGAAAACGGAGCTTCATATGAAAAACCGACCGAACAAGCGACAAGAACTTGTTGATACAATCATCAGTCCCGTTTGCTATTAAAAGGTGGAAATGAGAGCCGTTCTAGCATGGAAAGAAACCATTCGGGATCAATGGTGAGGGTCTCGATGTTTGTGTTTACGCTGTCAACCTGGGCCCAATGCTGGGATGTAACGCTAGGTGGTTAGCAACGGCGGTTGCTATGTAAACTATTGTTAGCCAGGTGGCTAGCATTAGCTAGCTAGATAGCCCTCATAATTCGGTTAACGTAAAGATGGTTAACTTACAGGTTATTGTATCTCAGTTTACATGCAACATATTTATTCTATCAATGGTTTAGCATGTCAACTTCATTGTATAGCACGAGATAAGGTTAGGTCGAAGCTAAAGTTAGCTCTTGTTAACGGTTACACCATGTTAACGTTAGCTAAGTCTTGGTTATTGCTGCACACTGTTGCTTGCTGTAAAATGACAAAACGTAACATTTTCATTTAAGATAACCTTCTGTAGCACATAGGTTCCCTCGCTGTACACAAGATAACCGATTTCTAAATTAACAACCATAACTTTATTTGCTTTAATAGTGCTTTCTAGTTTATTTCCAGCTGTACAGTGTGGAAAAACCTGACAATTAGCCTTAAACTAAAAAAAACATACAATAGTTAAAAAAAAACTGTCCTTCTCTATTTCCACAACCTCAACCTCTTCAGATTTCTTTTTGTCCGATCACAGTCCAAAATCCAGCGATACATCCAAAGATATTGAGGTTATAATTAAAGAAACCGAGCAAAGCAGCAAATCCTCACAATTGAAAAGCTAGATTGGATAAATGTTAGGCATGTTTACTATTATATTTTAACAATGAGTTAACATTTTTGTTTATTGATGAATTAATCAATTCAAAAACCGTTTCAGAAAACAAATCCATGATTGTCTTTTGCAGTGTTTATGATCTTGCCTTCAAGCCAGATGGCAGCCAACTCATCATTGCTGCAGGGCTTCGTGTCCTGGTGAGCCTTTCCTGTTTTCTTTGGCCGAGGCACTATATCTAAAGAACATACATGCATTATTATTACATGTAATGTATTGCATTTTTGTTGCAGGTTTATGACGTAGCAGATGGAGCTATTATCCAGCCTTTAAAAGGACACAAAGACATAGTGTACTGTGTGGCCTATGCTAAAGATGGTACTCAACTGGGTTTTCCTTTGTACATTACATTTTCCTCTATCAATCATTACAGTTATTTTACTAACCAATGCATTCTTCTGCAGGCAAAAGGTTTGCCTCAGGCTCAGCAGATAAAAGCATCATCATCTGGACGTCTAAACTGGAGGGTATTTTAAAATATACGTAAGTCTCACGTTTACTCATCACTGTAGAATAATGCATCCTCTGCAGTGTGTTACTCCATCTTTTTCTTTTCATGTGTTTATTTGTAGTCACAATGACTCTATCCAGTGTGTTGCCTACAACCCTGTCACTCACCAACTTGCTTCATGCTCTACTGGGGATTTTGGTGAGTGCATTGTGTGTTTGAGTCTATTCTGGACTTTAAATGACTGTGCATAATGTACTATCAAACCTATTAATAGAGAAATTGCCCACATGGAGCACTGGTCATCTGAGTACCTTTTTTAAAAAACAATTTTGTAAACTTTTTTAGGTCTATGGTCCCCGGAGCAAAAATCTGTGAACAAACATAAAGTAAGCAGCAAAATAACATGTTGTGGGTAAGTAAAGGCTGTTGTTATAACTTTCTACTGTCTGTTGGTATACTTTAATGTAAGCGTTAATGTTAAAGGGTTTCATTTGATTGAAGGTGGACAAATGATGGCCAGTACCTTGCCCTTGGGATGATGAATGGAGTGGTGAGCATTCGGAACAAAAACGGAGAGGAAAAGGTCAAGATAGAACGTCCGGGAGGCTCCTCTTCTCCTATCTGGTCTATAGCCTGGAACCCCTCTAAGTTAGTCTTATTTAATTATAGCAGCATAATATTTAGGAAATTAAATAGCTGTAATAGTGGCAATTTATTAAATGTAATACCTGGCACTGCCGCACATGTCACTGCACACTGACATGCACTGTCCATCCATGTTGCTACAGTTTTAAATAATGATGTGCTATTGAGATTATATTGGATTTTAAGTGAATAGCTTGTGTGGGGCCAGCAGGTGGCGGTGGTCAACCAGGAAGTATTGGAAGGGACACAATTATGCCTCGAAGCAGCAGTCATGTTCCTTGTTGCCCCCTACGGCCAAAGCCAGGAGTGCAGATGTAGCCATGACAGAGGACAAACAAACAGGTTAATTGAGAAAAAAAGGGCACTCAGGAAGATAAAACTTTAAAGTTAAGAGGGCAGTGTTGACAGACAATAACACGATGAACCAGATATATTATTATTGGGTTGCTTTATGGAATAAGATTTGGTCAACACAGAGAGGTCAGAGCTTGAGGTCATCCAGGGAAGAGTGTCGCTTGAGCTGCAAAAGATTCTGTTTCTTGCTCATGGACGCTAAGCACACAGGCTTACATTGATATATATACCAAGGCTTACTGTAATAAAACCATAAAGAAGATAAAAATAAATTGTCCTGATATTCAATTAAAATAGTTAAGCTAGTTAAGCTAAAAGCTTTCAGTTGTTAAGGGAAAGGACTTGGCCATGCGCTCCCTAGATGAAGGGTGACCTCTCGGCTTTTATTAACAGTCATCACTTCCTAAACATGAAAATTCTGTCAGTACGGTATGTTGACAAGAGTTACTTTTTTATTGTATTTTCACAGGGATGAGCACAATGACATTCTGGCTGTGGCAGACTGGGGTCAGAAGCTGTCTTTCTATCAGCTCAGTGGAAAGCAGGTGAATACCACAGGTTTATTTAAAATAAAAAAAGTATAGTCTATATCCATGACATTCCACTTCTGGAATTACTCCGGTGTCGCCAGAAATTCCGCTGGATGTCCCTCTTTTTGGCCGGATGTCCGGCACCTCCCGCTTTTCTTTGTGTTGGAATTTTAAACTCCGGTGGATTTATTAGGACTATGGTTAACTGCTCCTCCAATCTCTGTAGGGAAAATCTAGACAGCTAGCTGGACTGTCTGTCCAATCTGAGTTTTCTTTTGAATAACTAAAACAACTTTTGAAGGTACACACGTTCCACTAAAACTAGATCCTTCCCGAGTCTAATTTGTAGCAGCACCGTTGCTCTTTCCGACCCTTAGCGCCGTCCATGACAATTGTGATTGTTTTAGATAAATGCCAATAAACCAGAGCACGTTTATACTCCCATCCCTTAATGCTGTGTGGATTAGCCAGACCCTCTTTCGCAGCGCTATGGAGGAAGCTCTGGCAAAATGAGACTAGCCTAAGTGCAATCAATATAATGACTGTACATATACATCATACATACATACATATATATTGAGTTTGACTCATGCAACATGTTTTTATAAAAGATTATTTCCCCTTTGCCACTTCAAATTGTTTAAAAGGACATGTAGATGACTAAATGGATGCAGTGTCATTACCTTGCATGGAAATGTTTTCTTGCCATTTATTGTGGCAATAAGCTTACTGTATCATTTGCTTTAGCAATACAAAATTACATTACTTTCTGTTTATCTGTCCAAAATATATGACATTTAAACACTTTACTGAGCTTACGACCTGTGTTCCCTGTTATAATTAGCCTCTCATGCTCTATTGAAACCATAACAGTACATTGGAAGTGATCCTACTATGCTTTAATGGCCCCCTAACTGTCCTGCCTTCCGCCTAAATTCCCTGTCGGCAGTACCGTAATTATAGACAAATATGCACTGTTCATTACTCTGCCGTTATGCCTTTGGCTCATAAATTGTCATTGGCCTATTTATCTATTTAAGTGAACATTCTGTTTTGATTACAACACCAGAAATTGTTCGCAATGAAAGAAAGTAAGTTGGAGTGTCAGCCAGCCTTTCTCCAGAGTGAGGAGAAACAGATGCACAGAATTGACAAACTGTTTTGATCTTTTGCAAATGGACTTTGAACATTAATACAATAGAGGAGGGGAACACTTTTTTTCTTTTCATCAAACACCAAGGGGATGGTTGAATGTACTGTGAACTTTGATGTGTGTCCACCCAGACAGTTGGAGGTGTTGGCCCAGGCCCCTAGGCAATAAATATGAGATATACTTCTTGGTTTAATGTCCACTTCTCCCTTTGTCTGTTTCAGATTGGAAAAGACAGGACTCTCACCTATGACCCTTGTTGCGTCAGCTACTTCTCCAAGGGCGAGTATATAGTCATGGGGGGCTCTGATAAACAGGCCTCCCTCTACACTAAAGACGGTGTGCGGCTAGGCACCATTGGAGAGCAGAATGCCTGGGTGTGGACATGCCGGGTTAAGCCTGACTCCAACTTTGTGGTGGGTCCACAGCTTGTGAAGCCATATGTCTGGATATAGTTATCCCTACCCTTAAATAATAGTGTGTGTCAGAGTAAGAAAAGAGGTAGGAACATGTAGTACAAAACACTGATAAAGCTGAGACCTTATATTCAGAGTGCAAATCAGCATTTGATAATTTTTTCTTGATCAGTTACACCACTCATTTTATATTAACAGTAACACCTTAGCAATTTTCCTTTTACTATATTTAACTGAAAGTGATAGTGCATGCAAGAATGAGTTGGTTGCTGACAGATTGTCTCAGTTTTACTGTGTAGATAGATGCTTTAACAACAGGAACATTTTCCCACTCTCACAGTCTTTTCTAAGAGGTGTTAATAGGATGTACTGTTACGTTGTTATCTCTTATCTAGGTGTTGGGCTGCCAGGATGGGACCATCGCCTGCTACCAACTTATCTTCAGTACAGTTCATGGCCTCTACAAGGATCGCTATGCTTATAGAGACAGCATGACTGATGTCATTGTCCAGCACCTCATCACTGAACAAAAAGGTGGACTTTTGCTTTGGCAACTGGATATTGAGTTTGTAATAGAGGACCTATTGTGATGACACTTCAAATAATAATCTATGCGTTTGTAAGCAGTAAAGATAAGTGCTACGATCAAGGATATAGAGTAACTATTTTTTTAACTAAACTTTAAACATTACCAATATTTTTAATAGGAACAAATTGTAATTTTTCATATCTGTCCTATTAACAGTCAACAAATTACTATTTTTGTTAAGGTTTTTTGAAATAATGCAGACACCATTTCAATCTTCATTTGTTTTTATAAAGGAGAGGTAACAGAGTATTTTATTTTTTACACATACAAGGAAGGGCAGCATGACAGATTGTAACACTAAGTCCTCTAAAAACTCATTCAACAGGATGCATTGGCTAAGATAACTACATTTTCCTCACCCTCACATGTCACTCTCTCTCTTCATTTCCTTCTTTTCCTAGTGAGGATAAAGTGCCGTGAGCTGGTGAAGAAGATTGCCATCTACAGAAACCGTCTTGCTATCCAGCTGCCTGAGAAGATTCTCATCTATGAGCTTTATTCAGATGACTCCTCAGACATGCACTACCGGATCAAGGAGAAAATTTGCAGGAAGTTTGAATGCAACTTGCTGGTAGTCTGCTCCCAGCATATCATCCTGTGTCAGGTCAGAAGCGAAATATTTCCGCTGTCATTGTCCAGTGAAATGCTCATTAAAACAAAAGCATCCAAAACATCCATTGACATTTGCTCACTTAAAATGTCTTGCTTGCTTCTTATAGAGCCTCTGTTTTGAGTCATTTCTCACGTTATGATTCTCATAATACAGTAAATTCTACTAACCTGCAGTTACACTTTTGTTGATTGTAAATTATTTGAATGCACGCTTGAAAGATTACTCAAGAGGATGTAGAGACATTTGAGCACTAACATGATGGACACAAAGTGAATCGGTGTTTATCCACTCAATACTAGCACAAACAGTAAAAAGGATAATATCATAAAATTGCTGTTTTTCCAGATGTTTCTGCCTAGTTCGCAAAAGGCTCCAGCTGTGCTCTACAAGCTCTGTCTCTCTCCCTTTATTAACCCTCTTCAAACTGGATAAAGTAAGACAGTGGAAGGAAGGGGAAGGACCATAGTATGTTGAACCAGTGGGTGTCTCTCGGGGTATCTCTCTTCTTCTTGTCTCTAAGTGTTTGACAGAGGCTGGTAGGGAGGAGGAGCCGCCATAACACAGAGTTTATTTTTATTTTTTTAAATATGTCTGTGTGTGACAGAGGTGCTTTAGATCTTTCTCTAACAGGCATGTCTGTATTTCATGCCTCAGACAGCTTTTAGACCATATAAATAGGCTGTGCTGGTATGAGCTGTGTATGTCTGTGTCTTTATAGCAATGCTTTCTGATGTCAAGCCGAACTTTGCAGTGTTTAAAAAAAAAATCGTTCTAAGATTTTTTACAGTTAAAAGTATACTTTTTAACCAAAAGGGTGTGATTAACGTGCTGTGAAAAAATTAAAAACAATAATTTTGTCATACTGGAGCTGGCTGTGTTTTGTGTGTTAAATGTAATTGTGGTCTCACCCTTCCCGCTCTGCTCTTGTGCAGGAGAAGAGACTCCAGTGCCTGTCCTTCACCAGTGTCAGGGAAAAAGAATGGGTGATGGAGTCTCTAATTCGCTACATCAAAGTGATTGGTGGCCCACCAGGCAGAGAGGGCCTACTAGTAGGGTTAAAGGATGGAGCTGTGAGTATTTTGAGAAAATCATGCTCTTCAGCCAGTGGTCCAGGAATTTGAACATAAAAGGAACGCCTTTCGATTTATTTTTATGTGGATGGGGCGGCAAGTGGCAACATTTATTCCTGTTTAGGGTTTACATTCATTACATCTAGCGGTAGTTCTGATGCTCTATTCTGATCTTGCTCTGCTTGTCATTGTGTTTGTGATGTAGATCCTGAAGATATTTGTTGACAACCTGTTTCCCATCACGTTGCTGAAGCTGTCAACCTCAGTGCGCTGCCTGGACATGAGCGCCTCTCGCAATAAACTTGCTGTGGTGGATGAGCACAACACTCTCTTAGTCTATGACATCAACAGTAAAGAGCTGCTTTTTCAGGTCAGCAGGCAGTGGAGAGAGTTCAGGAAATGATATGATGATGCAATGGGATGGAATAAAATACACATGTACAGTATGTGTAATTATTTGTATTAGGTACAGGTACATATCTTATATGTACTCCTGCCTGGTCTGTGTTCCACAGTCACCTCTAGTCCTTATTTCCACGCTACCCTCCCTTACCTGCCTCCTCTCTTTTGCTCTTCCTGTAGGAGCCAAATGCTAACAGCGTGGCCTGGAACACCCAATGTGAGGACATGCTGTGCTTTTCTGGCAATGGCTACCTTAATATCAAGGCTAGCAATTTCCCTGTACACCAGCAGAAGATGCAAGGCTTTATGGTTGGCTACAACGGCTCTAAGATCTTCTGTCTCCACGTCTATTCCATGTCAGCTGTGGAGGTGCCCCAGGTATGCAGTATGTTGTCAGACAACTGTAGTCTGAAGGCAATGACGGTGTTCTATATGGTCTTAATGTAGAAATAAAAGCACACAAATCCCAATGGTTGGTTGGTGTTGTAATCTTGAATATCTTGGTATTCTGTATATGGTATTCGTTTGTACAACAAAGACAAAAATCACTTACATGAATTGCTTTTTAATGAGTTATTGAGCCGAGCGTGGTCAAGAAATCATTTTGTTTGTGGTCATCTTCTAATTCATTGATTAGTTTGCTGCTGTTTTCACAATGTAAAGTTTGTAATGCTTTTGGCCGGTGGTGTTGTTGCTCTGCCCAGTCAGCGCCTATGTACCAGTACCTGGAGAAGAAAATGTTTAAGGAGGCCTACCAGATCGCCTGTCTAGGTGTGACGGACAGTGACTGGAGGGATTTAGCCACTGAGGCCCTGGAGGGACTTGACTTTGACACTGCCAAGAAGGCTAGTCACAAACACAAACACACACACACACACACACAAATTTTACAAAGGAGCAACTTTTTTTCAGGATTTTTAAGAAGCTGGTACTGCAAAAGAAAACACAAAACATCAGGTTCTGAGAGGCCATCCTCTAAAATATACAATGTCTTTTCCCAATTTCAGGCCTTCATTAGAATCAGAGACCTGCGCTACCTGGAGCTCATCAATAGCATCGAGGTAATACCTTCTCTTAAAAAAGGGAAATACAATCCTTCAGTATTGGGGAAAGCCAAGTTCACATTGTGTTTGGTGGTTTCTGCTCCAACCAGAGCTGACATCATTAAATTTAGACAAGGCTTTGGGGATACTGGGTCAATTACAATTCTTATGGTCATCATATATTAATTGCAAGGGTGGGCCCAGAGCAACACTGAAAAACCCCTCGAACAAGGGAGGAATCTGTGTCCTAAATTACCTCCTCTGGTCCAATTTACACAACGTGCAAGCACATTTACACACAGCAAAGCACACACATTCCTTGACAATATGCATGCAGGGCAGAGAAACTATTTTTTCAACTTGGCTAGTGCCAGAACAAAGTTTAAGCTGTTTTCACATTTGAAAAGGGGAAATGTCCTTCTTTGAAAGTGTGTTTTTTTCCGGTGAATTGTTTACTGTATTCTATAAACACTGTATTTGTTCTCTAGTTTCATTACGACTGATGGTGTAAGAGTTTAGTGTGATTTCAGAGGTGAGGTTGACTACATCCAGCAAGCCAATAGCTGTTAGTGCCTTTTGTGTTCTTTGTCTCATTGTGTGTGGGAACACACATGTTCTGTGTACATGCATTTATCTCTGCTCAAATGGTGTGTTTGTATGTACTGATTTGCAGGAGAGGAAGAAGCGGGGTGAGAACGACAATGAGCTGTTCCTGGCAGATGTCTATGCCTACCAGGGGAAATTCCATGAGGCAGCCAAGCTTTACAAACGTACCGGCCACGAGTCCAGAGCCCTGAGCATGTACACTGACCTGCGCATGTTTGATTATGCCAAGGTGATTAAATCATTGATTGGCAAAAATGCGCAAGACATACATACATACGAAGGTACAACATACTTTTGTATCAATATGGACAGAACAACCTGCAAAGCACAGCATGTTTTAGGGGTCTAGAACATATGCTTTTCCTCATCATGCAGTTATGCCAAGTTGGGGCCCTGAACTGTGTTCAAACAGCCCCCCCTTTACCGTCTGTCTTTCATCTCCTCATACATCACTGAAACCTCCACATATATCATCTGATCAGTACACACACACTCACAATGCTCTTACAGACATATCCATGTACAACACAGGGGTAACTTACACACATAGTTAGAGTTGGAAATGGAGCACAAATGGAGAAAAATAAGGTGAGGGTCTGCTTTTACGTAAATACTTTGATGAGGAGGTCAGTTGGAGTTGAGACAAATTCATGCTTTATTATGTTTACATGTGGGGGGACACTTTGATCATCAGTGTTACATTCCCATTGCTGTTGCAGATGACACAGCTATGACTCGTCCATGTATGTTTTTGTGTGCGTACGTATCAGATTATGTTTGTTTGATGTGGCTGCTGTATATTTATTTGGCTGTGTGGCCATCTGGTCCTACAGACTGTTTGTTTTAGGTAGGATAGACAAGGTAAGGCTAGCGCCCTGCTGTTTGTGTGACTGTCTTTATCCTGTCTCGGCCTTGACTCAAGTGATTCTGTCCATCTGAAATGGACTTCTCTTGCTCTCCTCAGATTAACTGTTACATACATTCCTCGCTTTTCATCAGTGTTAATGGGTATTTCACATTAACGTTTTCCGTTGGTAAATTTGTAGTCTATATCCTTGAAGTTCCACTTCCGGGATTGCTCTGTTGCCGCCAGAAAATACGCCGGATTTCCCTCGTTGTCTGGGACTTCCTTTGTGTTGGCATTTTAAACTCTGGTAGATTTACGAGGACTATGGTTAACCTTTTCTCAGATCTATGTTTGGTCTGTCCAATCTCAGTTTTCTGTTGCATGGCTAAAACAACTTTTAAACAAAGACATATCCCACCAAAACAAGTTCCTTCCGAGCCTGTTTTGCAGCTGCACTGCTGCTTTTCACCGGCGCTTAGCACCGCCCAAGACGATTGTGATTGTGATTGTGTTTAAAAAAATGCCAATAAACCAGACCCCGTTTTCCTCCCATTCCCACATGCTCTGTGGAGTAGCCAGACTCTCCTCCAGTGCACTTTGGCGGAGGGTCTGACAAAGCGAGACTAGTGTCTCTCTGTGTCTTTCTTGCAGGAGTTTATTGGAGCAACAGACCCTAAGAATTCACGGATCCTGATGACCAAGCAGGCAGACTGGGCTAAGAGCAGCAAGGAGCCCCGGGCAGCAGCAGAGATGTACCTGTCAGCAGGAGAACATCTCAAAGCCATAGACATTATAGGGGAACACGGCTGGGAAGACATGTAGGTGTCAGTCACTGTATAAAACATTCTAGATCAGTTCTCCAACATAAGATACGCTATTATTCCTGCTTAACCTTTACTGAATCACCTTTAGATTTGTATGCATGATTATTTTTACCCAGTATATAGATCTCATCCAAAATACTTTAGGCACATTTCTAGTTCATAACTAAACAAAAGAAAGTAATCTCAAGTTAATATGGTTAGAAATGTTCACACTCTCAGTCTAATTTTAAAAGGTATATTTGATATGCTGAGTGAAAGCTATGACAGCTAAGAAAATACATAAGGAATTAGTCCCTTTCTATCAGATTTCACTCATACACACATTGCGGGAATGAGGGGTGGGATTGTGTATTGTTGAAAACCTGGCAAACTGATAAGCCAGTGGTCTGGTGGTCATATCAGAACTCCCCACTGACTCCATCTGACCTATTATCTGCATGCTGTAAGTCTCCTGTGGTGCTACCAGTGGGTCAGCACTACAGCTGAACAGAGTCAGGGCTCTTTAACCTGAATCGGATTCAGCCAGTGACCCTGACTGGTTTATATTATTTTTGGGGTCATGAGCATAATTTGACCGCCATGTAAGGGTTTTTATCTGCACTCGCCCTCTGTGTGTGTGTGTGTGTGTGTGTGTGCATGCTCTCATTTTTCTCTCCTCTCACCCAGGCTGATCGACATTGCTCGTAAGTTGGACAAGGCTGAACGCGAACCGCTGGCAAAATGTGCGTTCTATTTCAAGAGGCTGAAGCACCATGGCTATGCTTCAGAGACTTATTCCAAGATGGGAGACCTGCAGGCTCTAGTGCAGCTGCATGTGGAAACTCGGCACTGGGAAGAGGTACGACACACTTATTCACACAGAAGGCACACCTGCTCTGCTTATCACAATTGTTATATATAGTTTCCTGAGACAATCACATAAATATAATGTGAACCACATGGGACTGTTCTAAGTAAACTATTGTGGTACTCAGAGACCCATATAACAAAACCCTTCATGTTTATGGCTTGTTCAATTTAAACCAGGGTCTCACTAGAAGTGTGTTGTATTTGTTAAAGTAACCACAGCTGAATGCAAACATAAGACAATGCATTTGCTGGATTGTTTTATACACTGACAAACTTAAACCACATGTACGCTCGCGCACACACACACACACACACACACACACACACACACACACACACACACACACACACACACACACACACACACACACACCCCAGAGCTAATCATCCAGCTTTGGATTTCTCTGAATCCATGCCCACCTGATGATTAGGGAGTGAGAAGCACAAAACACTACTGCACTGAAAGAGTATCAGCTTAAAGCTCTTTTCTGCTTCCAATCCAATTCCTCCATGATGCTGCTCAGACAAGAAGAACATTTTTAATCTTTAATCGAGTTTAGGGCGTTACCGAGATGCACATTGGTGATTTGCATGCTGAAAAGAAGAGCCAAAAACAGAACATCAAATCACATGGTTCTGCTGTAGTGTCTGAGGAAGTATTCCTGGATATTTATTTGATCCTCAGAGAGAAAAAAGAAAGAGCAGAGAGATAGAAGCTTGAGGAAGGGTTGGGAGAATGGTGAGGCTTTATGTGCTTCACTGGGGGAGGTGGACACCAAGACGGGACAGAGCACAGACTTTGTTACAGAATGGGCCATATGGATACTATTCACTGCTCCCACTCTTTTCTACAACAAAGTATTTTTTAAATTACTTTGCGCTCACAGGCCTGGGACACACACAGTCTCTAGCTCTGTTTAACTGTATTATATGAATAGTGTGTGTTTCTTGGCTCAGGTTTTGCCACAGGACATTTTGATTAATCAGTCACTGTGTTGGGCAAATATGTGTCCACAGTGCACTTCAACAGCTCTTTATACCCTGTCATTCAAACAGCGTAAGAGCTGCAGTTGTAGTTCCAATTCAGTGTGACATCTTAGCTCGTACACTTATTTTGTTCTCAACTCAGTAATAAAGCTGCATTGCAAACATATTTTTTGACAGGAAGTAATGTTTTGTTTCTCTAAATAATGTTTGGTAACTTGCATGCCACTAATCAACTGCAGTTCAACCGTATTTAATCAGGGCAAAACGTTTCTCAATATTAATCTGTGGGACTTTCACAGTCTCATGTCAACTTTTAACATACACTGGATGTTTATGTCTCCTCTTTTTCACTCACCTGTCCATTCTCAGGCCTTCTCACTGGTGGAGAAGCACCCACAGTTCAAAAATCACGTCTATGTCCCTTATGCACAGTGGTTAGCAGAAAATGACCGCTTTGAGGAGGCACAAAAAGGTGAGTTTCCATCGCCAGCAGGGCTTTACTTTCACCTTGAGTCTGGCTATTTGGGATGCTCCGGTGTATACATTCACAAATGTTTTTTTAAATGTATGTTTCCAGGATTATTTCACAGCCAATGTTTACATATGGAAGTTATAAAGCCTGGCCAGCTCTCGAAGCAGACATGTTTCATTACTTCCTTAAGATTCTCTGAATTCATTGTAAAACATGATCCTCTTTGCTGGAGCAGAACAGAGCTGAGCTCCCTGTTAACTGAATGACATGCATGCATGCCTCTAATCACCAGTACTACAAGCGGCTCTGATGATGATTACCAACTGTAACCATAGTTATAATCAGCTCATAGATTTGTAATTATGATCTCAGCAGGCATATTTCCTCTTCTACATAATCTTCCTCTGCCTGTCCCGACATGGAGCTCATGACTGAACAGAGCTTTCTTATGGTCATGCAGTATTGTGTTACTAGTGATTGTAATTGAATCTAGGATTCCAGACTGGCTCCTGTCCGCTGCACTGGTAATTCTCAATAACAACTTGAAAAAAGTTAACACTAGGCTGAATTGATTGGGAACATATTTTAAAGTGTATTTTAGTTTTTCCCGAAATGGGGTTCTGAACCTCCAGGAGTCCATCAAGAGATGTTATTGGGTCTACCGCATTTTTTCCTTATCACCTAACTGCTTTTTGACTGTTTTTGTATAACCAATATCTTTGTTTTAATACATCTTCTTATAGTTGTCATATTTATCAATTGCATTCACTCAAATTCTTTATCATACTGCATATTGGATGACTCTACAGTTTTCTAATTGATTGATCAGGCTATAACCTTTGATTGACCTGATTTCTGTTATACACAGAAATATACATGTTGTTTATTGAGTTCACAATTGTCCTAAGCATTACCTTGTTAATGTGTATTTACTATGAAGTTTCAGGTTGTATTAGTCAGTTGTGTTGTGTTGTATTAGTTTGTTAACACAGAGTCAACTGTGCATTGAAACATATTCTATGAGACAGGTGTGAGCTCAGCAATAAGAGCACTAGTCACACAAAGATAAAAAAAGATAAAATGGCAAAAGTAGTAAGATGTAAGATATGATAAAAGATATAACATATAGCACCATATACATATAGGAAAATTAGGATTGTGTGTTATCGTAAGTTACAAGTTTGTCAAACATTATTATGACACAGACGTGTATTTGTTTCGGAGCTTTGATCTGAAAATGTTTGCAACCACTGCTGTACTCTGCATTTTGGTCAGCTTGTGTTTTGTGTTTCTTTAAAGGCAAAGGAGCGGGTGTCACTTCCTAACATTAACCAACTGCAGCTGAATGTGGTTTTTAACCAGTTAGGTAGACTGAAAAATATTTGCAGCTAATATATCCTGACCCCCACTGTGGTTGCAGAGGCAGGGTCACTGGTGGGGTCGACTGCCTGAAGCTGCTGCTAATTACCGTCTGATAGGAACATGAAGAATAGCGCTCACGTTTATTAGGGCTTTAATGTCAAAGAGCATTGGTGTTATTCATCAGCAACTTCTCTGTTTGGAAAAGACTTATGTTAGTAATTAAATGGGAACAATTTTGAAAACTTTCTTCTTTCCATTAGGTGAGTATTTGTGTGCACACTTTTATTTATTTTTTATTTTTTTTAGGTACAGTAAAAATCTCTAGGGTATGAGAATCCAATTGTGTTGAAAAACAGCTAATTCTGATTGATTCTTCCCAGATGTGTGAGTGTCGATGGAATACATTAATAGAGTTTACATCAGACACATTGTTTTTGTATTGTCAGCCTACACTTTCATAAACACACGATGATTGCTTTTGTACTTTTTTAATATTAATATGACATAATCAACCCAAAGCCAGTTCATGAAAGCTATGTTGTTCTTAACAGTGTCTGGTAGCTTTTTCCTTTCATAAATCTTTGCCAAACAGGACACGAGGGGCACCATTGCTGAAAAAAGTTGTCATCATACTTGCCTCACGCTTGATTATTATAATGTAATAATATCTGGGGAAGTGCAGTGCAAAACCAGCACAACAATGACAACGTGGCATCAAATATGTCACACATAAATGTCAATGAAGGAGGACTTTAGATTGGCAACTCTAGTATTGCCTCAAGGACACATCATAACAATCCATAAATCACCACTTCTTTATTTCTTTCACTCCATAGCATTTCACAAGGCAGGGCAACAGAACGAAGCAGTTAAAGTCCTCGAGCAGCTTACCCAAAATGCAGTGGTGGAGAACAGGTTCAACGATGCAGGGTACTATTATTGGATGCTATCTATGCAGTGTCTGGACATTGCTAGAGGTGAGACCCATCATCACTGCAATGGATAAAAGCATTTGTTTTAACTGGAAAGCCTAATGCATTTATTGTTTCCCGCTAATCCTTTTGGTACTACTGTGTATGTTTGTCTGAAGCAGAAAGTGAAGACCAGAGGGATGAAATGCTGAAGAAGTTTGAGCGTTTTCAGCATCTTGCCGAGCTCTACCACGTCTATCGCTCCATTCAGCGCTACACGGTGCGAACGCTATACTTTGTCAACCCTAATCTTTTATAGCCAGACCAGACAAAAGTAGGAGAAGGCCTTAGAAATTAGGAGGCAGACATATGATTGGCTGTCAGAGTGAAAGCCCTGGAAACAGTACTTGCTATGTGGTTAGGTTTCTGTTTGGGAACAAACACAATCATGTTCCTAACATGAGGTATGCTGACAGCCCACTGTGTTGCTGCCCTCTTTCTAATCAACTTCTGTACTCAAATTTCTCAAGACCGCTGTGTGTTTGACAAGGAGAATTTCTGGCTCTGCAAGATTATGTCAGTCCAAAAAAAGACTCAGGGTAAAGGGAATATTAAAATGTGCACAAAGGTTTTTGGTAAAGAGAACAACAGTGAGTTGAGGATGGTAATTTCAGGTGGAGATCACTTAAGGGAATTTGATCACATTGAACTACTCAGGAAGCAACATTATTAAACGTTTGTGCAAATGTATTACTTTTAAGTTGACTAACAGAAAAGGATAATGATAAACATACAACACATAGCTGTTGTGATAATGCCCTTTATGCAACAATCGAAATGGTTCACTTCCTGTAACCTCTCTGATCCATATCACCATGGTAACCAACTGCTTGATTGATCTTGATGATTGACTACTGCATCAGTGACCTTCTCTAAGCCCCCAGCCCTAACCTACTGACAAACAAGCAATCTCTGGTTATGAGCACTAAATGGGTGACCTGGCCTGTGTCAGTGTCCTCAGTTTGTTGTTTCAGCTTTCTGCTCGGCTACACCCCTGCAAAAGAGAGGCTTCGCTGTGATCCAGACCAGAACAGGAAACCTTTATATCTCACCTTAACTCTCCGGGGCAGGCACCACAGATTTGAACTCATTACCCTTTTGGGATAAAATGCAGTTAGTGATTGCTTTAACACATTCTTCTTGCCCTGTCACCCAAACAAGGTGAGCAGGGCACTGTGAGGTGGAATGACGCACTGTATAGGGTTTTAGACCGGGCTAAAAGATGAAGCAATTAAGCAGGGATATACGAGAGATGGAGCTTTTAAAAAATGTAAACGTAAACCACCCAAATTTGAGTAGAGACTCTCATTTTTCAATCCTCTTTCTATCTGCAGGATGAGCCCTTCAGTTCCCACATGCCAGAGACGCTCTTCAACATCTGCAGGTTCCTTCTGAACAACCTCACCAAGGACATACCGCCAGGCATTTCAAAAGTGTATCCTTCTATTCGAGAATGTAGTCCTGACATAGCAAAAGATATCAAGCAAATATTTTTTAGAAGAAAGTATTGTGGGGTTCTTCCTCTCTGGAAAACTCTCAAGAACAGACATGCAAATCTGAAATCAAGACTGGCAGAGAGACAGTGATGATAAAGTGGTGAAAAAAAGATGTAGTAGAGAGAAAACTGAAAAGTTGGCACCACTGGGGCAAATTATGCTGCTGCTGAGAGAGAGAAAAGGGGTGATGATGGGGAGGAGGAGAAGATGCCAGCAAGAGGCACATTCTCCGTTATCTAAACAAATGCTTTGATTATGGAACTTGCATACGTATAAATACATACATACATACATAAACACACTGACTAAACAATGTGCTTTAATTTGAAAAAATACACACACACACCAAGCCACCCACAGCCACACAGACATATCCATGTAGTCACACACTCAGGCCGAGCAGCTGGGATCCTCTGCGGCCAAACTGAGGTGTTCCAAAATCTTTAACTTTAGAATTGTAGACTTAGCTAGAATGTGTTGGAAATGGTTTGAACAACTAAACACAATGTCACAAAAAAACTGCACTAAACAAGTTTTACAATAGGAGGACGTGCATTTATCAAAAGTCCCAGCCATGAAACAGAACTGGGTGTGTTGGTGGAGATGGAGAGTAGCTGAGTGGAGAGGAAAGAAGAGGAGTGGTGTTACATGTTAGGTGATGGAGGAGTGCCAGTATATAACTGTTGCAGCTGCAACTCATTGACCTGTCATTGCCACTCTCAGAGCTGCTCTATTAACAATCCATCTCCATATACATACAAATAAGCAACACTTTTCTCAACTCAGACACAAAAAACAGGCACGCATGCTTGTATAAGAATACACACAAGCCCACAAACAACCTTAACAAGGTATTACTTTCAAGGCATTCAGCCAATGTTACTAACTCAGCATGGCTTTTGTTCTACTCATTAATTACTAAAAAATTAAGGAATATACAGTTATGTCTATTTATAAATGCAAGTCTAAATGTTTCCAAATAAAAAATAGGTCATTTTAAATAAGATCATCTAGAAATCAACATCCCTGTTCCAGCTGTGTCTCTTACATTAGTATTCCTTAACCTTCATGTTAGTAACACCTTGTATGCGTTGGCCAAGCAGAGTCGAAGACTGGGTGCATATAAGCTTGCCAGGTATTCCTACGAGAAACTCCAGGAGCTGCACATTCCCTCTCGCTTCCAGGAGTCCATAGAACTGGGCAGCCTCACCATTCGCTCCAAACCATTTCACGACAGCGAGGTGCGTTAAAGCGTTGGATGTACATGCTGGTATATTGAACAAGGTCTGAAATATTGCTCATAAATGATTATATGAGCAGTTACTCCCGTCTTGTTCTTTTAAGTGTGTGGGTTAGCCTTCCATGTGTTCACTGCAGGACCTGATTGAAGGCATGATGTGCTACCGCTGCTCTACCAACAACCCCCTATTGAACAACCAGGGCAGCGTGTGCATCAACTGCCGGCAGCCTTTCATCTACTCCGCCTCATCATATGGTCAGTGACACACAAAAACACGGTGTGTAGTATGCCACAGAGGATAGCATTTGTGTTTCTAATGTAGCGTATCTCCTTGTGTACAGAGGTGTTGCCTCTGGTGCAGTTCTACTTGGAGGAGGGCATCAGTGATGAAGAGGCTGTGTCTCTAATTGACTTAGAAGTTCCTCACACAGATCAGAGGGATGCACGCTGGCAGGATATGGACAACGGTGGTATCCTTAGATCATCTACATCTATGTAACAGCTTAAAAAATACACACACACACACACACACACACATTATTCACATGCTTTTTTGTTTGAATCATT
Source organism: Etheostoma cragini (assembly GCF_013103735.1). NCBI lineage: Eukaryota > Metazoa > Chordata > Actinopteri > Perciformes > Percidae > Etheostoma > Etheostoma cragini. The sequence continues at coordinate 10,525,121 of NC_048413.1, forward strand.
AACTCCTCACTCTGCTAGTCCTGAGAGGCTGTATCCCTGCCCTAACACACTGCACATCTCGTAGAAATTAAGCATGTGACTTCCCTCCGGCGTGTGACAGCTCTAAGAAGCAGTTTAGACTGAGTTGGCCTTGATTCTGAGCTGGTGGGTAAGCTGTCAAAGCTAAGTCATCTTAGCTCTTGAGCTAATAGGGTTAGCAAGGCTCTCATGTATCATCTTAATGACACTAACCCTCCAAGAGCCATAGCCACAGTCCTAGTCCATGGATTAACCTGCATTAGCCAGCAGACATTCAAGGGCACTGAGGTCTGCGCTGTTCCTCCAGAGCCACGACGTGACTGACAGGCACGACTGATCAGCATATTTGAACACTCTCACTTTTAGAATAGTCTTTGAAGGATAAGTAGGTAAGTAGGTAGGTAAGTAAGTAAACTTGATTTACAGTATATAGCACCTTTCACAGACAAGAGGGGTCACAAATTGCTTTACAGCAAAACAAATAAAAACACGTAAACATTTTATTTATAAGTACCCTTATAAATAAATAAAAAACCTTACATTTATAAAGGTTTTTTGCGGTGTTGAAAATATAAAATTACAGAAAAGACATTACAGACAATATGATGTTGAAATGTGTGCATTGCTTCAGCTATTTGTTCTTAATCATCACCAAATCAGAGCTGCAGGCTTTGAGGTTGGATGATGGTTTGGATGATCCAGAGAAAGACCCATTTACAGCCAAAATGAGCTTTGAGGTAAGAAAGGAAAGTGGAGATGAGGTGATTAATATTCCACCAACTGGGCAAACCAGCTGGACAGGGTAAAAGGACGGGCTCCATAACAGAATTTGGATGTGTTTATGTGCGTACAAACAGCAGGGAGGCTCAACCTTTGTCCCCGTCAAGGTGAGTCGCTCGGTGCTTCGCTCCATGAGCAGAAGGGACGTCCTGATCAAACGCTGGCCCAGGCCGCTCAAATGGGAATACTTCCGCTCCCTGCTGCCTGATGTAAGCATCACTATGTGCCCCACCTGCTTCAAGGTACAGCGTTTATCAAACAAACTATCACTATACACACACATCTTCTATACGTTACATTAATTCTCAGATCTGTTTTCTCTGGGCTGTTCTGATGTTCCCATCTTTTTGTTTCCTCGTAGATGTTTCACAGTGAGGATTATGAGCTCCTGGTGCTTCAGCACAACTGCTGTCCTTATTGTCGCAGACCCATCGATGAACCAAACTGATCTACTCAAATCTAGAGCAGCTATTTAAAAATTGTACCCTGAAGCCTTTTTTTTTTCCTTTTGGATATTAATCCTGCAGTTGATTTTCGGACATTTCATAATTATTCTTTTGCATTGTAATATAGTTGTAACTGTAATATACATAGGCTGCTCATTGTAAAGTTAACTTAAACGTGTTGCATGCTTTTCCTGGAGCTCCCTCTCAAGAGCCCTCTTTGTCATCCAAGGATGAGTGACTGAGGTAATACCTCTAGTGTCTCTGTGTTGTCATTATAGAGTGTAAGAAAAGTGCACCATCAGCCAATCAACTCCATTGGATTATTAGGATCAGATTACCTTGATCTGTTACTGAGTATGTTATCACTTTAAAGGCGCACGGGTAAGCTAAGAAGAACATATATTTAAAAACACTGTTTTAACCTAATAGAAAACATATATTTGTTGTGTAGAAGGCCAGATGCAAACAAACCCATTACACAGACTTATATACTGAAGCTGTACTGTATGTTTTATAACAGTCATGAGAATGTATCTTTTTATATTGTTACAAAGAAAGAAAAAAACCTTTTCAATAAAATATTTTGGTACTTTTTATTACAGCTAGTTTTTATTAAGCTAATATATTAACTTCTTACTCTTTCAGATTGAACTTTAGGTTTTTGTGCTGGAGTGAGAGTGCATGCTATAAGGGCTATGCCCCACTGACTCTGATTACACTTAAGGCTGTGAGTTGAGCTCTGCATTAAACAGTGGTTAGGGATTAGGCTGTCACAGATGCAAATAAGTTGGATTGCTCAAGAAATTTCATCTGAAGTCTGTCCACTCTAAATGGTTTAGATCACAAATAGGCTGGTTCTATCTCTGCCTTCTCTCCTACTCTCTTCTCATTCTGATGATGCATTGATGCGTGTGACAGTAATGATGGGTTTGGTTAGTCGCGGGTGTAACCACTAAGCAGAGTTTTCTCCTGTAGTTCTTTGTGTGTGTGTGTGTGTGTGTGTGTGGTGGGGGGGAATGTGAGTGAGGGGGAGACTGCAATTCTTAATTCCATCTCTGCTCCATGCAAGTCCCTAATCCGCTCTGCTTATTAAAAGGTGCTGCATCACGCAAGTGGGTTGCAGAGCACGTTAGATCCAGCTTTCCTTCCACCCCATTTGCACTACTGCTGCACTACAAGACTCCCTCACAGTATTTTATTTTGAGAAGAGGCACAGACTGTTACATTCAGTGTTAAAGTCTCGGAGGAAAAAAAAAAACCAACTGCAGCCATGAATGGCACAGAAGGGCCCAACTTTTATGTCCCCATGTCTAACAAGACTGGGTTGGTTCGCAGCCCATTTGAGCACCCTCAGTACTACCTGGCTGAGCCCTGGAAGTACTCTCTTCTGGCTGCATACATGCTGTTCCTCATCATTACTGCCTTCCCCATCAACTTTCTCACACTCTATGTCACCATCAAAAACAAAAAACTGAGGACGTCTCTGAACTATGTCCTGCTCAACTTGGCGGTGGCCGACCTCTTCATGGTCAATGGGGGATTCACCGTCACTCTCTACACAGCCCTGAATGGATACTTCGTCTTGGGGGTCACCGGCTGCAACATCGAGGGATTCTTTGCCACCTTAGGAGGTAAGAGATGGGGATGAGAAATTGTTAATAAATGTACCTTGTGCGTAAAATGCTTTCATTATTTAGTTTTTTTTTTTTTTTTTTATTGACAAAAGCAGTATACAGAGAATCAGGTAAACAGAAATAGCACATGAACATCAAATTTACTAACTTATGGAGATAAAATAAACATGAAGCAATACAAACAAAAGTCATTACAAAGAAAAATAAATAAAAAGAGGTAAATGAAAACAAATTTACAATTGCTCAGAGGTTTCAGGGGAAAAAAGCTCTACACTTTCCACAGTTTTAATACTTTTTTGTAATGCAACGATCCAAGTGACTTAATCAGTGATTTAAATTCCATGAGAAAATGTACAAAATTAGAAGATGAATTAGAAAATGTTTGCTGGTGAATACAAAATTTGAAATACAGAATAAGGAAGTTAATTAGATATTAGAGAACACAAACAGATGATATCTTTAAGGATAAAGATGTAGACAATGTTGGTGGGTTCCAAAAAGCAAGACTCCAAATCTGTCCAAAATCTTTTGGATATTTCACAATTAAAAAAAAGGTGAGATTTTGTTTCAATGTTTTGTTTACAAAATGAATAGGAAGAGTCAATGTCAGCAAAATGCTTTTATTTAGATTTTGTGTCACTTTCAAATTGACAAAATTCTAAAAGATACAGTTTTGAGAATGTTTGCTGGTGCGTGAATACTTGAAATCTAAAATACTGTGTCTGTGTAACTGTAACATCCCAAAAATGTTTGCTGTATTTAAATTTACACCTGGTTTATTATTTATGTCTCAGGAGAGATTGGTCTCTGGTCTCTGGTGGTTTTGGCTATTGAGCGCTACATTGTAGTCTGTAAGCCAATGACCAACTTCCGATTTGGGGAGAAACATGCTGTCGCTGGGCTGGCATTTACGTGGATCATGGCCCTGACTTGTGCTGTTCCCCCTCTGCTCGGATGGTCCCGGTACTGTATGTTTTAATAACTAGACTGTGCTTGCCAGGCTTTAAAAGCATACAGATATTTCACTCATTGTTTACACACTAAAGTACATCAGAGATTACCTTTATTTACTGGCAGCACACTTACTCAAAGACACAAATAGCATAGTATTACATACTGTGTGTGTGCTGGTGTTGCTGGTGTTGACTATTATTATGTGTCTGGATGCAGGTACATCCCAGAGGGAATGCAGTGTTCCTGTGGGATTGACTACTACACTCCTAAGCCTGAGATCCACAACACCTCATTTGTCATCTATATGTTCATCCTCCATTTCCTCATCCCCCTTATTATCATTTTTTTCTGCTACAGTCGCCTGCTCTGCGCTGTGCGAGCGGTAAGAACCCCCTTGCCAGACAAAATAATATATGCTCTGTATATATACATTGTATATATACAGTGTATGTATGTACATGTATATGTATATTTTTTTTAACCTTTTTCCCCTCCACAGGGAGGTTAGTATCATCACAGAGCGGAGTCTCTAGCGATGTGAAGGATTTAGTGGCTCAAGGACACTCCAGGAGGGCAGATCATTGCCAACATCACCTCCTCTGGCTGAGGGGCAGTCTGCCTGCACAGTGAAGTCCTAAAGCCCTCATTAATAATAGTATGACAACATTAATAATGTATTAGCAGTCATTAATAGTTCAAAATCATGCTGAAATTCTATAACTAAAGAGGCTATAATTTATATTTTTATATTAACAAATAAATGAAAATATGAAAAAGATTTTAAGTGAGTTGCTCGTTGTGATGAACCTGCAGAGAATTATCGCCTGAATCTGCAGCTCCACTTTACTGGTTTGGTTCACTCTCACCACTCTCATCACACCTTTTTCTGCTGCAACAGGCAGCGATTTGTTTTGTGAGGAAAAGCCCCAAAAACCTATAATATCTTACCTGCTCAGTAATGACTTCTAGAAAGACACACTCAGTGACTTGCTGGCAAACACAGTAGAACATATAGACACCAAATAGCCATGTATTTCCGTCAGTAGTTGGGGGAGACCCAGCTGCAGTTTGTGGTTCTGAAGTATAAGCATTGAGAGGTACCAGTTACCTATGTAATCTAAATGTTTGGCTAGTAGAGATCAAAAACAGCTAAAAGAGAGTGAATAATGGACTTAGGTTCCCTTAGGTTCACCCAGTGGCCAGAAACACAACTCCAAATGAATGATAATGTTGCTCCATAACTGTTAAATGTGTTTAAAAGCAACTGTTTGCTAACACATTCACAATAACACTTAAAAAGAGAAAATATGTCAATTTTGTGTTCACAACTTGCTTCCGCTGCCCCTAAGTGGCCAAAAAGTTGTTGTTACATATTCCAATATGATACAACACCAGCCTTTTTTGTTCTTTAAGGCTCAATTTTTCACACATTTCACACATAAATTACAGATTGTCAGTAAGGTTGGTAGTCTCATCTTGTGTTTTTCCATTTTGGTAATGGGCTTAGCCTTTTGTTTACATTTGGATTCCTGATTACTGGATATGATGAGATGACAATGAGTTAAAAGCCTGCATCTGTGTGTTCTCAGGCCGCGGCCCAGCAGCAAGAGTCTGAAACCACCCAGAGAGCGGAGAAAGAGGTGACACGTATGGTTGTCATCATGGTGATCTCCTACCTGGTGTGCTGGATGCCTTATGCATCCGTGGCTTGGTACATCTTTGTAAATCAGGGAACTGAGTTTGGACCAGTGTTTATGACCGCTCCGGCTTTCTTCGCCAAGAGTGCTGCTCTGTACAACCCAGTCATCTACATTCTACTAAACAGACAGGTCTGTGGACAGCGGCAGTTATAGCAACAATTGATGACATTTTTATGACATACTGTATTATAACATTTTTATGACATTTCAATATTTTTACACAGTGCGTTTTTATGACATACTATACTATTTCATATTTATGACGTACTCTACTATGACTTTAAAAAAAACTTTTTCATGAACATTTTATGACATGCTATACTAAGACCCTTATACTGTGACTTCTAGTGATAAAAAATGCTATAACTACATGACGTTTTTTCGACATACTGTACTACGACGTTTTTGACAAACTATAGCATGACTTTTTTATGACTTTTTTGCAACATACTATGCTAGGACTTTTTTTGAAATTCTATACTCATACTTCAATGATTTTTTTGACAAACTCTGACCTTTTTTATAACTTTTTTCAATATACTATACTATTACTTCTTTCGACTTTTTTACAACGTTTTTCAACACATTATACTGTAACTTTTTATGGCTGTTTTACAAAATACTATACTATGACTTTTTGACACAATGTAATGTGAGTTTTTATGTCTTCTCAACATGTCATATTATAGCAATCATATAGCTCAGTCTGTGAGAAGACAGCTTTGGGAGCCTAAGGTTGGCAGTTTGATACCCATGAGGACTGGAAATGTTATTATTTTTTCAAACATAATTCTTTTGGGCATTTCTGGCCTTTATTTTTGACAGGACAGAAGACATGAAAGGGGCAATGACATGCAGCAAAGGGCCGCAGGTCAGAGTCAACGCCGTGCCCGCTTCATTGAGGAGTAAACCGATATATGGGCGCCTGCTCTACCAACTAAGATATCTAGGCGCCCTGGAAATATTATTCTAAACCATGAATTTTTTCAACATACCATACTATGAATTTTAATGACTTTTTGGACTTACTATACTATGACTTTTTTCGACACACTGACATTCTATACTGTGACTTTTATATTAGGTTTTGTGACATACCATATCAAAACTTTTTAATTACTTTTTTTGATATACCATAGAACGATTTTTTCACCATACTGTTCTATGACTTTTTTCAACATATTATACGCTGACTTTCATTAATTTTTTGACAAACAATACCATTACTTTTTTATGACTTTTTTTGACACACTATACTGTGACCTTTTTTATGTCGTCTCAACATAATATCTTATAACTTTCATATAGCTTCCTATGTAAGAAGTCGGGTTTGGGAGTCCATGGTTGGGCAGTTGATACCCATGAGAACTGAAAATATTATTCTAAACCATGATTTTTTTCGACATACTATACTATGACTTTTTTATGACATTTTTCAACATACTGACATATTATACTATGACTTTAATATTAACCTTTGGGACACACTATATCAAAACTTTAAAAAAAAAAATTGACGTAAAATACCATTTTGTTTTTTTTTTATGTCAAAAAAAGTGATTAAAATTAATTAATTTATGTATTTACAGATTTTTATCAGTATTTTAATAAATCATACAAAAAGTCATAGTATAAACATTTTATGATTTTTGGACATACTGTACTAAGACTTTTTAATGAATATTTGTACATAAATTACAATTTTTTGTGTCTTTTTTACAACATACTTGACTATGACTTTTTGAATCACTTTTTTAGACACTTTATACTATGAAATCTTTCGACAAATGAATGAAAAAAGTAAGAGTATAGTTTATCCAAAAAATCCTAAAAAGTCATTGACACGCTGTACTATTACGTTTTATGATTTTTTTCAACATATCATAACATGATTTTGTATGACTTTTTTCAACATATTGTACTAGTACTTCTTTCAACACACTATACTATGACTTTTTTATGTCGTTTGTCAACGCATTATACTATAACTTTTTATGACTGTTTAATGACATACTATGCTATGACTTTTTTGACATACCATACTGTGAATTTCAGTCACATATTATGACTGTATTCTATCTTTTTTCACTTTTTGATCAATGTTTTTGACACTCTATACTATAACATTTTTGGACAAATAAATGAGAAAAAGTAAGAGTGTAACATGGACACTTTATGATTTTTTGGACATACTATACCAAGACATTTTAATGACTTTTTCAACACACTATAATATGAGTTTGTTATGACTTCTTTTGACATACTATTCTATGACTTTTTTCAACATACTATACTAAGACTTTTTAATGATGTTTTCAACATACAATACTATTGCTTTTCATGACTTTTTTGACATAAAATACTATTATCTTGTTCAACATACTATACTATGACTTTCAATTACTTTTTCAACATACCAGTATTTTACTATGACTTTTTCTAACATACTATATCATGACTTTTTATGATGTTTTAACTAACTCTATTATGACAATTGTATAGCTCAGTCTGTAAAAAGACGGTGTCCAAGGTGTGAAGTTTGATCCCCATAAGAAGCACAAATCATAATGTTTTTTTTCAATATAATACAACATACCATACTATGACTTGTTATGCCTTTTTTTTGACATACTGTATTTTGATGATCGTATAGCTCAGTGTGTACAAAGACTGATTTAGGAATGGTTGGGAGTTTGATTCCCACCAGAAGCAAAAATCTTATTTTAAAATATGACTTTTTTTGACATACTATACTATGACTTCATCCTGACTTTTTTGACATACTTTACTGTCACTTTTTATTACTTTTTTGACACACTGTACTATTACTTCTTTTGACACTTTTTTACTATTACTTTATGATATACTATACCATGACTTTTTTGTGACATACTATACTATGACTTTTTATTTCTAACAAGTTCCTTTAGACTTGACATTCTAATATATTTTTTGTGTAATTTTGTAATTTGAATTTCAATTTTTTTTAATCTTATAATTACTTTTTTCAATATATCTGTATGTATTTATGAATTATCCTGCTGGGGATTAACACATGCTAATCTTATCTTACATTTTGCTGATAAAACTTCTGTACTTTTACTTAAGTGGGATTTTGAATCCTTCTTAATTCATTGGTAGTTTGACTTTAAAGGATTTGAATACTTCTTCCACCACTGACCAAAGGTGTAACTGTGATTCGGATGTTCTCCTTCTTTTTGGCCTCCAGTTCAGAAACAGCATGATCACCACTGTGTGCTGTGGAAAAAACCCGTTTGGAGATGATGAGGGCGGCACCGCTAGCACTTCCAAAACTCAGACTTCGTCTGTCTCATCCAGCCAAGTGGCCCCCGCTTGACTGATGCACTCTGGTCCCCCTTCAATGTCCCATCTGTCCCTGCACACCTAGGGACCCATCACCACAAAGCAGAACCACATTCATTTGGCCAATCCTCTTGACTTACATCTCCATGTGTCTTCACTGCATAAACACAACTGCACGTTTAACGGGACTGACATAGTCACGGGCCGGCATGAGTATTTTCAATGCATTTAATCATGGATTGTGTTCAGCTGGCTTCACAGATTTGAACCCAGCATCAAGGGGGTGTTTTCCGTGTGTTGATCCAACTGAACACATTTCAAGCTCACCACTAACCAAAAACACATAACAGGTCAAACCAAACCAAACCGGATGATTTCATTCATACCAACTCTTATTCAAGTAATTGTTGCAGCTATTTATCCCCAAAATGCGCTTTGAACAATGCATTTTATGATTACTTGTAACTGTGTAAGTAGTCATGAATATGTTTAGATATCTCAAATGATTTTTAAGGCATCAGTTGGGGCTGCCCTCTGGTCTTTCCTCTTTCTGGTGAAGAAGGTGGGGTTGTTAGTTAGCTCTTGGCATTGACTGAGACATGAGTGTAAACAGATGGACCTGAAAAGAGCCTCTGCAGGGAGAGGGCGCCTCCTGCAAGATAGAGGATGCTTGTGTGTGTGTGTGTGTGTGTGTGTGTGTGTTTGTGTGTGTGTGTGTGTGTGTATGTGTGTTTGTGTCTGTGTGTGTGTGTGTTGGATGTCAGACTGCCATTGTGAGAATTAAAGATATATGGGGATATTATTTGTTCATGTGTAAAGGCTACGATCTTGTTGTTCTGTGTCCTGCAATAAAACAAAGCTAAACGTCTCACCGACTTTTCCCTAACACACGTTTTCATGAGAGGTTTTACAATGCTCTCTGAGAAGTTCCAGATGCTACTTTGTGTGCTTTTGTGTGGCAAGTCATAATAGCTTTTAAATGCTGTCATGATGTGCTATGCTGTAATGCATGTAGAAATTAGGCACTTTGAGATCATTAGACACATTAAAATCCTAAATAATGTAATTTATTTCACAAACTCTGACAAGTCATTTGGCATCACAAACACAGTCTCTCCTTATATTGAGCTCACATTTTTTTTCTTCTCATAAATGGAAATTTCCCTCTTTTTAATTTGTCAGAATCCAACATGATTACATTCGTTTACAAGCACACCAATCAACACTTCTATACTGATGTAGCTCTTCCCAGTGAACCACATTACATCTGACTTCATCAATTTCAGTCATTTATATTCCTCTCTCCACTCCTCCTCAACCCATCAGTTAACCTGCAAAGCACATTGGGACGTATAGGTCAAAGCACTGATGGGCGCACCCATCTTCACCAAGCACACCTGAGAACATTGCAGACTTAGGAGATGGGAGAGGTTTATCACTGTCCTTCTCTTACTCATCCTGAAGAACAGGTCACTTGAAAGCATTATAACACATCTATAAATATTGCTATGGACATTATAATACAGTACAGTGCATCATTGGCTCGTTCCCTTAAGAAAAGGGTTCAGTGCGTTAAGATCGCTACCGGGGCTTACTGTAGGTCCCAGTAACTGTAAAGACATCCAGAAAAAGCCTTATCCCCAAGTCCTTCACCTTCCCTTTAAAGCACAGCTGAGCCAGACTAGAATTCTGTCCGTGTCATGGAGAAAGATTTGGGAAAATTGCTCGGCATTCCCAAATCCAAGGAGGAGCACCTCGCAAATGTATGGTGCTTGAGAGTAAAGTTTAGGTCGATTGCCACGTTTCCACACTTCTTATAGTCTGAGGGAATAATAATGACACTTATGAACACCTTAGTGGCCGACATTCCCATGTAACTTTGTAGATAGGAGAAAGGCAGCTGTCAGCAGGAGGAAGGGTTGGCTAGTTGAAAAGAAACTGGCAGCTTCAGGCTTCGCTGCAGCACTCATAGATGTTGTCCTCCACAAGGGCAATGACCTGCTCGAACTTGTGGTGCAGCTGAGTGCGACGTGCGGTGGGGTTGGACTCCAGAGCGCTCACCACCTTACCGAGGGAAATAGAAAATAAAAACGTAAGAAAGACTTTCAGTGGCTGTCAAGCATTCATGCATCTATCTATCTAGGAGAGGGAGACAATCAGCCACCTGCTTGGACATAGAAAGTTGAGCGGGAGAATAAGGAGAGCAGCAGAAGAACAACTTGTAATGTGCTTCAGCCTCTTCTCTAGCTTTCATGCATGCCTCCACACCACAAAAGCCTTTGCTCTTCACATATTTACAAAACCCACATCTGCTCTGTTTTTCATGCCCAATAGTAGTCACGGTTTCAGTGGGATTTATGGGTTCTTAGTGCCAGTGTGCTACGAGGCAGCGCAAACTGAGCTGGGGCGAGAGAATAGGCAATCAGGGGCCATTCATAGGGCTCTGTGAATCAGAATCTAAGCCCCAGGCCCACGTCATTACAGTAACATGACAGAGGAAAGTAGCTAAACCGTATTATCATGAGGGTACTCCATTAAGGCACAGTCACCATTGACTAAGCTCTCCTGAGAATAGTCCCAGCAGTAAGGAAACATGAGGGAGGACAGCGGGGGCTTGAAGAGGGCTAGTTCAAAGACAAACAGGAGATATAAAGCACCAACTTAACTGTGTCATTTAGCAGATAAGAGCGATGGATAAAGAAAGGATAAACAGCATGTTGTTTGTTTAAAGTGAATCCTTATATATATCCTGTATGTGGGCTTGAATGGAGGATTGGACACATTTAAGAGGTTATAAGGCTGTTTACAGTGTACTACATCTCTCAACACGCACATGATCCTCTACACTGATACGTTACGCTCTGATACCCATCTGTGAAATTTAAAACCGCAAAAGGGGTTGACTGAGGTGTGATGGCAGCAGAAAAGGGAGAGTTTAAACATGGGTAACATATCTAATCAGAAAGACAGAACAGTAACGTAGGAATCTCTTTTCTTACCTGGTTTCTGTATCTCTTGGCGTATTGGTAGATTTCTGTCAGGGCCAGGTTGGTGTTGAATTCATTTCTGTATTTCTAAAGTATTAACAACATACTTGTATTAGATTTCAAAATTAAACATGTATGTAATTGCGGGATTTTGTGGAGCCAGATCACTAAGAAACAGTGACTTTCTGAACACTTGACTCACTCGGGACTCCTCAGCCAGGTGAGCGTTCATCTCCTGCTCACTTAGAGGGGCCATTTCCTGTATCTGCTTGTAGTAGCACTGTACTCTCTTCTTATACTCAGGGATCTCCTTGGCATACAGCAGCTTGTTGGTAGGGGAGTCCTGAAAAACAACAACATTTCAGTCAGCACAGCTCTAACCACTTTTACTTTGCTCAGTGTGGCTCTGCCCATTTGATGATCTGGCATAAATCTGAGCAGAGCATGAGACACACAGCATTTGATGAACATGAAGACATCCAAATGTTCAAAATTCCTGTACAACTGAATTCTACGGAAGAAGCAATGCAATCAAGCAGAACTCTTCTGAGGTTTAATTAATAATTCAGTACTGGATCTCAGTCTTGAATGAAGGGAGTTTTTACATTATTGTGCAGTCAGGTGCAATAATAAGGCGCTGTTCAGTTAGACTAGATGTTGTTTGTTCATGACCCTATCTAAACCAGTCTAAAGTGAGACAATGGAGGGAGGGAAGAAAATGTTTTCCTCCCAACAGGAGACTCAAAAACTCAGACTCAGGGAAGGAACATTCCAGTCTAAACAAATACTCCTTCATACCTCAGCCACTCTCTCCACAGTCACTTCAGGCTTTCGCAGTGGTGCTTATTCAAGGAAGAAATGTAGCATGGCTAAGAGGTTGTGGGCATACTCAGGTTTTAGTGGTAACTACTGTTGCGAGCGAGTGTGTGTAGGTCTTTGTGTGCGAGAAAGAAAGGGACAGAGAGAAAGTAGGCCAGGGAAAAAGAGAAGGCCAGCCTCAGCTTTCAGCATCAGTAAATGTGCTTACAACGCACCATCCTATTTTTTATGTGTCATGAGTTATTTGTATCACCTAATGTGAGTGTTTGTATCCATGTGTATACATGTTTGTGTGTGTGTTAATTTAAAGGTGCTGTGGGGGCGGGGGTGGGATGGGGTGGGGGGCTAGGGGTGGAAAGCCTGCAGTCGTATAAGTCGCACCTTCTGATAGGGAACCCTCTCTCTTCCTGTCCACAAGGTCATTTCCTGCTGCTTGCCCAT
>NC_048413.1:10540723-10550768 GCF_013103735.1 Etheostoma cragini
GCCAAAAGTAAACATATTGCACACAGGTTAAAGTAATAAACCCCATCATAAGAAGCTGAATGAATGCTCTACTGTTTTAGCTGTCAGAGGGGAATTTTCTGTTTCTTGCATTAGAAACATGATCCAGAAATCACATCAGGGTATTTTGAAGCCCAGGATAAAACACAAAATTGGGGAAGTGATGTTAGTTGGGGAATTCTCATAGTTTTCTCCAGTTACTGTCTACAAGATCATGTCTCTGACTTGCCCATACAGGTTTTAAAAGGCATAGGGGAAAAGAAAGAGGCATTCAAAATCCACCTACTACTAGATCACAGAACTGTCTTGTAAAACTAACTATTCACCCGACAAATTATGTTTCAAGGAACTCATTATTCTAAAGTCAAAGGGGCCGTATCTTGGCTGACGTTTATAAAAGAGCTTAAGCGGCATTAGTGCTGTCATGTCCTTTCAGCAGCTTTGCGTTTCACCTCCAGTCACCCCCCCCCCCCCCCCCCCCCCCCCCCCCCTTCTTTCTGTTGTCATGCCTGCACCAGGCTGACTGGAAAAGCTCTGTTAATAAACTCAGAGGACACTTATAGAAACACTTGATTACCTATGAGGAGGTACTCACCAAGTGTACATACTTCTCCGTATCCAGATCTTTCACTAAGGAGAAAGAAAAAAAGAAACACATAGCTTTAAACAATGTGCAATCAGCAAGGTGGAGACCTGAGTGAATGAGAGGAGACAGGAGGAGTGAGCACAGAGGAGTATGACAGATAGAAGGAAGAAAAAAAAACACAGGAGGAAGATTGACAGGAGAGAAAGGGAGATAGAGTACATGCGAGAGGAGAAAGTGATTAAGGTGGACTGTGGGTCGGCAGAGGAGGGGAGCTGTCTGAGAGAATGAAAGAGAAAGATTACGAGTGAAAGGAGAGAGAAAAGAGAGAGATTATAGGAGACAGACACACAGAGTCTGTGATTGGTTCTGGAGCCGGTCTAATGAGATGGTAATGCTCGGCCAGCGCTGTGAAAGAGCTTTAAACCTTGCTGGTTTATATATAGATCTAAACAATAAAACACCCGTGTGTATGTATGAAAACATACAAATACATAGACGCATGTCCAAACACGAGCTCACTGCCGACAAACATACAGTAAATTATTACACACATACACCAGGAACACAAAGACAGGCATGCACACACACACAACAGCATTGTGAGCGTGTTCTCATTACAGCTGGCTCTGCCAGAGATGCTCCTGCCCAGCGGGCCTCAGTCCAGACCCTCAACACTGATCACAGGCCGGCAGGACAGTGTTTTATATTAGCCAGGGAGCACTACAAGCTCATAACACCCCCTTGAAGCCTTGAAGCTGGAGCCAGGTTTGGCTCACATAAGCCTATTCTTGGCCCACTATGAATGAGAGGAGAGACTTTGATGGACAGAGCCGGAGTAGAATTGAGCTCTGGTCTGGTACTGATTATGTAAGGTAGACCCTAGACGAACAAACGGACAAGCCCATCAAAAGCTGCATGTAAACTCATCTGTCAACAGTCAGAGCAGTCATCATGTTCCGAGTTGAGGCTAGACAATGGGCCCATTTGTGTTCATTTTTTCTAAAAGCTGACATTTGCTAATGAAATACATCTATAACTCAGACATATAGCTCTGAATGAAGAGGTAGAATAATTACTGCGCATAGCAGGAGTGTTGTGATTTATTAGGTGCATGTGTGTTTAGATGTCCACTGTGTCTTTTTGGGGATGGTAGGGTGTGTGGTTTCATGCATGTTTACATTAATGTATCATGTTCTCGCAAGCAGGTAAGCATGTGCATGTGTTTCCTGTGATCAAGTGAGTGTGTGTATTTATCCAAGTGTGTCTGACAAAGCGACACAGAGTGGGTGTGTTTGAAGGTGACGTACCTCTCCCCAGAGTGTTGTCTCTCTTGTCTTTCATGCTCATGGCCAGCGATGCCCCCTCTAGGATCTGTGAAGGGAGAGAAAAAGAGGGAAGGGACGAAGGCAGGGAAGAAAGACAAGAGAGGACAGAGGGCACAGGGTCAGGGGTGAGTTGGGGTGCACCAGAACAGCATCATTAAGCATGCCCTTGAGAGGAATGCGGTGTTGAGCGGTGTGTATGTTTGTGTGTGTGCTTGTGTGTAAGTCTTGCGTGCATCTAAAGTGGTGGCAAGTCTGCAGGAGCCTGGCTGGGCTCATTAAAGTCAACCTGCGGTGAAATGGGTTGAACAGCCTTGCCAGTGAACCCAGACTGTTAGTACATGCTGCAGCTCAATGCTTTCACAGCTCTGTCCCCATGGCTCAGCAAAAACTAAACAGAGCACTCAAGAAACACAGGTAAAGAGTCAAAGGTCGAGGGTCACCGAACGACTGTTTACTCATTCACAAATGAAAGCATACACAATTCCTAATGAGATACAAACAAACAAAATAAAATATATGTATATATTAATGATAATTATTTATTTATATATATACTTTATATAACAATGAATAATCTAATATAGATAATTAAATGTACACAGGTTTTATAAAGATACAAATGTATCTATATTATATATTCATAATATAGATAGATAGATGATAGAAAGATAGATGGAGTAAGTAGATAGATAGGTAGATAATATATATTATGTATATATGTTATTATTATCATTATTATTATTATTATTACTATTATTATTATGAGTAGTAGTAGTAGTAGTAGTAGTTGTAGTAGATTAATAAACTAGTAAACCTATATTTTTTTGAATTTGTAAGTGATAATTGGTCAATTTCCTGCATTGTAGTGTGCAGGATGTAGTAATTTTTACAGTACATATTAATTCATGATTAAGTATCTGACATATCATCTTAAGGACTCATATACAATCAGCTGTTATTATTTAAAATCCCCAAATTCAAAGAATACTCTGCTTTAAATAAACAAACTGCAAATTTACAAAAAAATTATCTGACCCCCCCCTACCCTTTCACAATAGAAGAGAATGTTTTTACACTGACATCCATCTCCTCCATTGAAAAATCCAGAATCATTGAATATGGAAATATTGTTTATTTTGAAAGTGTAACTGCTGGACGCAAGATGTCTCCTTGAATTTCAAGTCCCTCACAAAGTGTGTGTGCAGAGGAGGTTTCAAGTTTCCACATCACACTTGTGTACCCCCGTTCAGCAGATGAATGTGAAAACACTCAGCACAGGGAGGGTCAAACATCAAAGTGAAGAAACAATAAGCGAAAGACATTATTGAGCAGAGGGGGTCATTCAGTAACTACTGAAAAATAATTTGCAATTCAAACACTGGCATACTCTTTTATTTTTTAAATAACTTAAGTCACTAAGTCACTAGTTTATCATTTACAAGTGCTCCACTTAGTATTTAGTTGTCAGACAGACTGTATACAAACCTTGCTAATGGATTTGAACAACCAACTATTAATTACTTAGACTTTAACAGTTAAAAAAAGTATACAACAAATTATTATAGACCTTCTCTATAAGGAATATGATTCATTTCACTTTTTGTTTGTTCCTACTAATGATCTGCTGGAAGGGAACATTTCTTGAGTCTCACCTCTAAATCTGAGTTTATAATTTGGACATACAAGCATGATCCAATCTGCAACTTTCACTGGGAATGGACTTTTCTGTAAACTAGGAGACATATAGTTTAACATTTGAAGAGAATGCTTTAAGGTTGTGTATGCACATCCCACCATGATATCAAGTACCTAGGCAAAAGGCAAAAACAATTTTAAGAGCAAAGGACACCCGATAGATCTTCTTAAAAAGACGATTTATTAAATACAATCATGACGTAATTGTCATTTTGATATTACCTGATGAAGGCTAGTAATTTTATTTAACAACATATTTTTGGGAGCATCTATTTAGTGTTTTGGCACCCTTTTCTCTTGAAACTTTATGAAATGAACAATATTTGCATATTCATAGGCTCTATTAATGAGGTAAAATATGTCGATTTTAAAAAGGTAGGTAATCTTTTTTTGGGTAAAAAACATATCAGACCCAACTATTGGACTGTTGGTTAAATCATGTCTGGAGGGGATCTTTAAGTTAGGTGTAAAAAAGTACAAAAATCATGCATGTTATGATATAAACTGTTAGTTAACAGTATTCAAAACTCGTGTTAACCAATATAATTTTTAACTGTTATTTGTAAAATGTAAGATAATTACTGTATTAATTACACTGCATACTGTATGCCTAAATATAATCTGCAGAAGCACCTAACTGACACTTAGAGACAAAGGGTATCTTCAAACCCATGGACAGCCAGTGACACCATTTACCACTGTTGTTGTTACAATACATACAGGTACACAATGACAACACCTGTCATAGGATTCTAACACAAAAACCCAAAATACAAACACACACACACACACACACACACACACACACACACACACACACACACACACTCACACACACACACACACACACACACACACACACACACACACACCTTGTAATGAAAAACAGTGTTGAGTTTCTTTCTGCCATCTTCCATCAGTGAGGAGTTATCCAGGTCCTGCAGGACCTTACTGTTGCTGCCAGAGTCAAACCACTCTGGAGAGAAAAGAGACAGGACAGGGGATGAAAATGATATTAGACAATTTCATCCTAAATTTGGGAAAGAATATGCGAGACAGAGGGCAGCCGTGTGCTAACTCTCTGTGTCACGACCTGTGGAAATATTCTTACGCCATTAATCAAATCAGCTCTGCAGGCTCCACAGCTTTTGAAAGCAATAACTCTTTGTGATTATGACTGTACACTCTCCTCCATGCATTCTGTCATTTATTATATTGCAGCCTCAGGTTAGTTGAGCTTCATGAGAGGAATTGACCTTTTGCAAAGGAGATTACTATATCTCAGAAGGTAGGGGAGGGGAAAGAATGAAAATAATCAGAGAAAAGGGGCTCTTACCCAGGTCTACATCCTCTGCTCTGGGCCACTGGGAGAAGGGCAGGTTTTTATAAAAGGCTTCTAGGATTTTTTCCTTAACTTGGCAGATTGTGTCTGTATTCATGACCCTGATAGACAGCGAGTCCATGCCACAGCCCTGGAAGGACACATTGATGTTCTGCAAAAATAAAGAATATACATTTCAAACTTTGCAAAGTTTGGAATTTCAGCATGACTAAAACTTTCTGGCAGTCCACTTAATTGGATGTGTTAGTTTGACATTGACCTTTCTGAGCTCTAAAAAACAAAAGTGAGGGTGTGAAAGTTGTACTGAGAGTGTGTGCGAGGTATCAGACCTGTGGCTTGGCCTCAATGTTTTCACGGAGCAGCCACTCCTCATTGAGGGTGTAGCGGGCCTTCCCTGTGATGGCGTCTATGGAGCCCTTGTTGATCTGCTGCTTAATTGCACAAAGCAGCAGGAAGAAAGGCTCACCCACTGTTTCCTAAAGATTGTTGCAGAGAAGTGAAGACAGAAATCAGATATGTGGATATGTTTTTTAATCAAGCCTCCCTCATAACTTTGCTTAAACTCCTTCGTTTCCACCCCCACCTTAAGGTAGCTGTACATGCAGATGGACATCCAGTTGGTCAGCATTTTCTCCACAACAGACTCGGTGCGGCGCAGCATCAGTTTGGGGTTCTTGGAAGCCGAAGCATCAATCAGGTCCACCAGCAGATCTTTCATGATACTGGTGTAGTACTCAAGCTTACCATGAAGGGCGATGGTGAGCAGAGACGCCAGGCTGCATCTGAAGGTGAGAAAACAGATTAGCAGAGGAGACAGATGAGCAAAAACATGCTCTTGCAATCATGCCCTGTCAGTGGGTGTGTGGTCAATGGTGAGTTTAAAATAACTACATTACAGAAACAACAACAAGGTTTCTTTTTCCCCACAGCACCTGTGACTGCAGAGACAAATAAAGGACTGATCTAATGCAGGGAATGTCAGGGTGAGTAAATCCAGAGGTGCAGGGGATTTCCCAAACAATCCCCCTTTAATCCAGGAGAAGGGCCACGTCAGTCAATAAGTGCTGACACTAAGCTGGGAAAGGCATGTGGTCTTGCCTCTGGAATATTTCTTTGAATGTCCACAATGACCGGCTATATCAGGACCAAAACAGCTACACTGATAAATCACAAAGTGTTTACAAAGCAGGAACAGCTACTTTTCTGAACGGTAAAAACATTTTCCTGTGGTAAACAGTGGAAAAATAGACACACCTTCTGTATACAATGTAATGCAATTCGACAGTCATACAATAAATACTACGGTTTTTAACTCTACTACTTTGGTTGTTTTAGTGCCAAGCTAAAATATTAAATCAGCATTAGCATATTTTTTGGCCACTGCTCAGTTTTGGTCTCTACCAGCATTTGAGAAATATATCTTTATATTTCTCTTCTATATTTCTAGTTTTTAATAAATATTTGTTCCACTATGATTAGCCACCAGCTAGTTGCTAACATTGTCTTTCTGCCATTTGGATGTGGGTCGGTAGTGTACAGTGGGTTTTCAGAGACTTTTCTGTGAAAACAGTGGCCAGTTGGGACTTTTGAACAAACCAGTAAAATTGTGGGCCATAAAACCCAAACAATGAGCTGAAAGATAGTAAAAAGCTCTGTAGAGGTGATGGTGATATTTTTCTGTGGGTTTGTTACTACAAGCAAAACCTTACATTTCACCAATACATCCCTTGGTAATAAAATTATTGATTATGGAAACTTTAAAAACACCTCACAATATAATGAAATCTGTAAATTGTACTGATTTAATGGCCTAAAGTTAATCTGGCTGAATGCCTTTTCTGTTTCCTATTTATCTGCCAAACACATATCAGTTGATGCATTTACCTGTCTCGTACAGCGAAGTCCTTCTGCTGCTCCAAGGCGTGGACAAACGTGACCAGGAAGTGTTTGTTGTTAAGAAGAGTAGAGAACAGAGTGATGCCCTCCTCTACGTTAGGCTTTGTTGTGTTGGTAGCCTGAGGACAGAAGGTGGATGAAACTGTTATTTCTCTGTGTAATTTCCTCTAAACTACATTACACACCTGCTGCACCCTCCCTAATCTATCTCACAATCTTTTGAACACTTCAACTTTCTATCACACCTCCTCCTCCTCCTTCTTTAGGTAGCTCCGTCTCTGGTAGGTGTATCTCTCGCTCCGGTCTCAGACTGCGTGTGATTGTCTGTAAATTTGCAGAGTCGACATAATGAGTATAGCCTATCTTTGGGTGCGAGTCCGACTAAGCAGCAGTGTGATGAAGTCTTCCCTCTGGACTGCAGCCATATGGTGTGGTTTGCAGCCTGACAGAAGGAGAACAGGGGTGTCCATTAAGATAAATGCCCGCCTCTGAGATTTATTTGCTATGACCTGGAAAACACTTCCTGGGAAGACGATGTGGATCCAAGGCACTTCATCACCGCTAGACAGCCTCCCCCGGCTGCCGACCCAAAACTAGCACTGCAATCGTTATTTTTTCTCTTCCTAATGTGCACAGAAACACATGCATGTGCAGCTCCCGTTTGCACAGGGTTTTACGGAAATGGACTAAAGATGGATCTTAATGTGAAAGCATACTATTCGGTTGTCCAAAAGCCAGTGGGAAGTATGTCGACAACCTGCCAACAACTTGATGTGCAGAAGTTATTTTGACAATCTGAATTTTCATCGACTAGCAACCACTGTATGACATGCATTAGTATTCATATGTGCACACACAAGAGCATGTGAGTTCACACAAACACACAGCAAGCTGATGTACCCCTCGGACATTATAACAAGCACCCAAAAGCAAAAATGCACATTATCCTTTTCTTCACTCCTCATCAACCAGTGTGACCCAGTTGAGGAGCATGAGAGTGAAAAAGGAGCTAAATCAAGGCAGTCTGGCAGAAGAAAGCCTAACCTAACAGCCTAATGGCTTAACCCTTTACCTGCCAGTCCTGCAGCAGCGGGTGGGTCTCTGGCAGCACACGTGGTCCCAGGCCATCATTCTCGTAGGCGGGCTGGACCAGACTCTTCTCGTAATCGGAACACATCTGAAACACACATAAACACACAAACAGAAAACTGTAATACAAAGTCAGCTCTAGTCATAAACACAGGAAGATGGAAAGACAGGGAAAACAATCGAGCTGGCCTTGAGACTTTGTTGGTAAAATTCCAGTCTGGACCAAAAGGGCAGAATTTCATGAAGAGGCCCTGAATAGGCCCCTTACTGACAATGAAAACGAAACATAACACCATGACACAAAACGTCATGAGCCTTAATGGCTTCAGAGACAAAATGACCCAGAGCCAAGATGCAGCCTTTTCAGCAAAGCTACATTTGGCTTCTATTCTGACTTTGTCTAAGTCTGTGTCAAACACTGTGTGTTGTGCGTGTCTGTGTGTGTAATCTAAGAGAACCAGAAGCTCTGGTGGGAAAAAAGAGCACAAAGGGTCGTGAGTAGAGTGTTTGCTTTTTTAGTGGAAACTATGGAGAGATGATACTGAAGCAGAAACACTTGAATTTATGTTTCCCTCTACACAGCTTTTCAACACTCTCCCCCGCTCACTTCCTTCACAACAGAAAACAGTGTCCCGTCTCTACTGCAACAGACAAGGGCAGTTGCAGTTGTGCAAGAGCTTGTATACTTGCAAAACACTGTGTGTGTATGAGCAGAGTGAGGAGTGTGTTTTGAGAAATCATGGGGAAATTTTCCATGTCTCGGTGCCCACCATTGTTCTGTCTGAAAGTCCATGCCTGTGGTTGAAAGGCAAAGCCCGCTGAGTTGTGTCTGTCTGTATCGGTGGGAAGATAGACCCACAGTCCACCTTCAGGGTGGATCACATCAGAAAAATGCTTACCTATAGAGATCATATTAACTCTCCTGCAGGGTGCCAACACTGAGCTCAACTTTAGTAAATGTCTACTGTATGTTTAAAAGTTTCAAGGTGAATTTTCATCCTGCATATTACAAGCAGTGGGAAAAATGGGACATGGGAAGAGAATATTAAAACCCCATTGAGAAAAATACTATTGTCAGACTGCCAGTTGAAATCAGATAGTGGGGAAAAATAGGCTTCCTCACCTTGGGGAAGAACGTGCGTGTGACAAACTGTTTGTACTCCAAAAAGGGGATGCCCTGGCTGCGATTCAGCTCCTTGGTCAGGTCTGTCATGTCCGTCTGCAGCTCTGCAAAGCCTGAAATGGCAAAAAAACAATAGAAAGACCCAAAAGGGTTTAAATCATGGGACTGTTTTTGAATGGCTAACTTGAATCTGCCTGCTAACACTGCAGCCCCTTTATTGGAAAGCATGTTCTATGAGAGGATAATGTTCTCCTTTAATGAGACGCTGGAGATCCCTTTATGGAAAAGCTTTTCCTGTCACAGGATGACGTATTTGGGTTACAATGCCAGTTTCTTCAGACTGTGTTGGTGAAGAAAGAAGAGGATACTAGACCTTAGGGATTTGAAAAATATTTAATTTACTCCACCAGGTTATTTATTCGCCATTTCACTAAAGCGTTCTCTAAACCACCAGTCAGTTCGTACCATCAGCACCTGATTGGATGCAGCAGACCTGAATCACAAACCTCCCCTCTGCCTCACTTTTTAGACAAATACCAAAACGCTCCCATTCCTGTAACCTGGAATATGTCAATTTCCTATCTCTTCTCCTGCTTTTATTACATATTTTGTCTCAGCAGAACTATCTCTCACTTTGTGCACATTCACCCTGAGCACAGCCACAAATCTGTGTCCTCTGACTAAATAACCTCTCCTCCTCTTCTCTTCTCTACTCCACTCCACTCCCTCCCACGCTTCTGCTTCTCCTTGGACTCATGGCCCTATTGCTTCCTCCCTCCATTTCTCTTTCTCTATCCGTCCCCCTCATCTCTACGCAATAAATCTGGTTGCTCAGACGTGGAGTGGCCTTCACACGGCTTTACTCTAATGCCCTGGAAACACAGACACAGGCTCACACGGACACACACAAACACACAGACACACAGACACACAGACACAAACACACACACACACACACACACACACACACA
>NC_048413.1:10550959-10577712 GCF_013103735.1 Etheostoma cragini
ACACACACACACACACACACACACACACACACACACACACACACACACACACACACACACACACACATAGACAGAATAGAATAGAATGGAATAGAATGCCTTTATTGTCATTTTACACAAGTGCAGTACCTTTGCAATGAGATTGAAGTAACCCCTTTACAGTGTTGACACGAAATATAAAAATACAAAATAGAAGGAAATAAAATAGAAAACTATAGTAAGTAATAAATAAAGTGTAGGTAGGTAGTGCAGATTGGAGTCCTGAAAGATAAATAAAAAAATATAAAAATATAAAAATATAAAAATATAAAGTATAGGTAGATAGGGCAGAGGGGAGTCCTGAGAACAACTATGTACATATATAAGATAGCTTTGTGTACACATTGTGTGAAAAGTAGTTAGGTGTGAACAACAAATAAAAAAAAATATTTCACAGTAATGAAATGAAATGGTTAAGTACACACAGACATTTCCGACACAAGGTCTTTTTTTTATGTCAAGCAACACAAAACATTATTTGAAATCTAAACAACTTCACAGAGCAGAGCTGGTACAATAGTGTATGATGTATGAGTGTCTGTTCATGTGTGGGTTTTCGTAAACACACCTTTACGGATCTCATCTCTGATCTGGGACTCCATCTCCTCCATTTGGAGTAAGGTTTTCTGCCAGTAGCGTTCCGCCCTTCGGCTCTTTGTGCAGTACACTACAAGAGCTGAGAAAGACATCATGCAGTGTGTTTTAACTCAAAGACTGTAATCACACACTGAAAACTTCCAGTAAACCAGAATCTAAAGGATCAAAAATGTGTCTGAAATGACGTTCAGAAATGATTTTATATCACCTTTTGTGAGCCTGTGAAAAATATGTACATAAATGTATCTGACTGTGAGAACATGCAAATGAAAATGTTCTTGTTTGTGAATGTATAAATAGAATTTGTGCGATTTTATTTCAATGGGTATGTCACACCTAAAGATATATGAGAACCAACTCAAAGCAGAAAAATCCACCACAGCAGCAATTGTCACCCATACACCTGCCCTGCACGCACACTCACACAAAGAATACCGAAGTATAGTGCGCACACATACACACGTAAGCACACAGACAGCAAAGGGAACAGTGGGGTCTTTGTGCTTTGGGTACTGAGGAGGGATGAAGCAGGAATGCGGGAAACTATGATCCATAAATTCCTTTTATCTGTTCAACATCTGGAGCATCCATCGCTACAGCAGGCACACATCAATCATCTGATGGTGAGCATGTGTACACAACCTACCCACAGTGCACAGCAGCAACAGCACGCAGCACACCACAATGGATACCACGATGGCCAGCTCACTGCCGCCGAGCTGCACTTTGGCGATGGTGTGACGAAAGTTCCCCACTTGCACCTAAGAAGAAAAAAACAAACACATTGTCTTCTCACCATTGCATTGTCATACAAAAACATATCTCATCATGTCATATTTTCTTTAATTTTCTTCTATATAAATCAATTTTTTTTCTTATATGGTAGTAGTTAGAGTTGCTTATTTGTTTGCAGCCCACATGGACACCAAATAGACCATTGCAGTGGTGAAATCTGTCAGAAGAATAGCACAACTTCTTACATTAAATCTTATGTTGCTTACAAAAAACTCTTCTCAAAAGCATTATAAATACAATATACCACAAAAACTTCCTTCCATATACACAATGCAAAAGATGAAGGGCATTTTAACAAAATAGGATAATGTAGATACTGTATATTTATCAATAAAACTCACTTTAATCACATTAAAAACTAAGCCTATCTCTATATTTATATTGACCATCAATCCTACCCAACCAACAGCCAATAGTAGTGAATCAAAACGTGTAAAGATATTTGACCGTGTGGTTAGACTATGCTTTATTTAACGCTCTAGTTTTTTTTTTTTTTCAAGAAACTATCATTTTAAATTTGGCCATACAATATCAGACCAACTCAAAAATAAACTATAATATACAATATTTTGTGAATATTGCTGTACACTATGACATGTCTTGAAAAACCACTGTTTAGATTTTGTCACAAGTCTACTCCAAAGCTGAGTAAGGAAATAAAGGAAAGAGGAAATAAAAGCCTGGGCTTATTTCTCAAGATGTGAAACAAGGTTGTAAAATAATAAGTTTGAGTCATTACAATTCTTTACTTTCTCTAAAATTCTGTATTATACTAATGTAAATCTTGTACATCTGTAATGGCAATACTTTGCTTAATTATTACAAGCTGAAAAAGCAAATTTGATTTTGACAGACAATGCATAGTAGTTGCATTAAGTGTTTTCTTTGTAATACAGTATAATAGTGTGTGCAGTATAACATGGCCGTTTTTTAATGGAACCACAGGTTCCTGCACACATCCACATATGCGCAGACACAACGTATTTTTCATGGACACAGGTCCAGACACAAAAATTAATTACATTGTAGATTTTGAAAAATGGCCTCTCGCTGCAAGGAGCTGCAAGAGTCACCCGGTTCAGAGCAACCCAAATGTGACAAGAAAAAGATTTTCACTTCTGCCTTCTGATTAGTCAGCAGAGTCTCTGTGGTCCCCCTTCACATCCTTCCTTCTCCTTCCCCAATCCGAAACATACTTCATAAAAAAGCCTCAGATAAAAAGCCTCCAATCCTCAGACCAAATCCCCCTTATGCTGGTTCAACTCTGAGGGGGGAACTGGCACACTGGGCACCCTATTTTTCTCATTCCATCTTCCTCTTTCTAGTCCAGGCATTAATCTACCCAGGCCAGCGAGGGAAGGCCGTCTTCCAGAGACTGCTTCAGCCAGGCCTGGTGTAATGGAGGGGAAAATGCTATTGTTCCATGTTCCTATTTTGCTCGGGGTATAAAACTCCCTAGATCCACTTCTGCAGCTCAGCTCCACTTCAGAGCCAAGCAAAACATGGGCATGTAAAAATAGATATGCCACCAAAAGTAAGTGAAGAAACATAAATGCAACGGCCAAGCATACATACATTTATTCAAATGTGCCAACACAAAGGGAAATGTCTTGTGTTTATTCCTGTCAAATGGGCATAATCATCCTCTCTGCTTATGTGCAGGCAGCCCACCCTTTTGTGTTATGACATCTCATTTGACCCTTGCCCTTCCATTATGTATTTGCTAATTGCCTGTGTTTATTCTCAGACATCCTGAGTGGCAGAGTGGTTAGGTGGGGAGTGGGGACGAGAGCGAGCCACAGGTACACAAGGTGGGAGAGAGACACATACACATAGGAGGGAAAAATGCAAAATCAAAGAGCTTTGCGTCTATTTCTGTGTTAAAGTGAGGAAGCATTACAACTATACTGACAAATAGAGATGGAGTAACATGTGTTTCTGAGCTATTTCAGCAAACCACTCACAGTCTAGCTTGTATTTAAATATAGATGACTGTTTTTTATCCTTAATAAAGCCCAATCAGAATGGCCAATGACATATGGGAAACGTGGGTAGAGGAAAGAGAGTGTCTGGTTTTTATCAGGAATGTGCAGTACTTGTCCACATCTTGATTAAGACCATTAATTGCGATGTAGGGAATTCGGAGACAAAACAAAAACACAAGCGAGTGAAATCATCGCTGAGTCAAAAGACTCAGGTCTCGCTAGTGTCTACATGGTAGGTGATTGTGTTGGGGTTGAAAAACGGACTGATAAAGGATTAAAGAGATAAAGGATGCTAAACATTTCACAGTTGTTCTGTGGCATTGTGGAGCGGAGTGACGGCTCACCGCCCCCTAACTGCTGATTCATGGTGGCATACTCAAACTACAAACCATTCTTAATGCTTGGGGAGAGACACATACATATCACTGACAGTGCATGGACCTGTGCAAATGAAATCTGTTTCAATGAACATCCCAGATGGTCTGGATTCTGACTAAACATTTGGCTTACAAGTACTGTGTGACTGATGGGTGATGTCCTTAAATTATCAGGGTCTATCCAACAATATTTTCATGTGTTTTTGTATTTTATTGTGGCGTTGTATATGTTTGCATACTTACAGTGACAGGCAGCTCTCTCTCGCTGGAGCTCAGCAGTCCATTGATGGTGCAGTGGAACAGCTGGTCGTTGTGGAAGCTGATGTTACAGGGATAGGAGCCAATCATCACCGAGTATTCTTCCGGCACCAGGTCCAGATCAGTTGGCCCTTTCTGCGCCAGAAATGAACAAAAACAGCCGTCAGTCAGTTGGTTGAAAGAAAACAGAGGGGGCTGGTTTGAACAGGCACAAATAACATTTATGAAGGCCACAGCAGATTCAACCTACACATACATGCACACAAATGCATTCTCTTATGCGGGCACACACGCAAACACACACACACACACACACACACACATACACACACACACACGCACACACACACACACGCACACACACACACACACACACACACACACACACACACACAGAAACCAAGCTGTGGCAGGCCTGTCATGCAGCGGTCACACAGAAGAAGCCAGCAAAATAGTCATCCAGTTTGGACTTAGGTTCAGCTTGAAGCAGCAAACATTCCCGCAGCCCCTCTCACATGGCCAGGGAAGTTTCTACAAACAAACCCACTGATAGTCATCCCTGCCTCTGCCCAAAATAACATTCTCAGGGCCTTTCCAGGAGCCTGTTGGACTAAGCTGTACAGCTATTTTTTATCAATCCAATCTCCTTCCTCTTACTGCTAATTTCTGGTTCAAATATAGGGGCCCTCCAACAATCTCAACTTGGGGATTTATAACAGAAATCCTGTGGGGCACAGAGTTTTAAAGACGTTTAACAAGCAAGAAGGGTTTAATGAAAATGCTATAAGGTTGCATTATGGGAAATGTAGGATCCAGTGTTTTTGGAGCTTTTTGGTTGGATTTCTTTTCCCTCTCTATGTCATCGAACTTTCAAAAAGTGCAATACTAAATCACTGAAAGAGCCCTTAAAGGTCCAAGATGTACTACTGACGGGTAGCATTTAAAATAGTTACTGCATTCCAAATTCAAAATACTGGAGAGAGTCGCCCCCCCGGCCCCTCCTCCCCAGACTCGAAGTTCACGGAGGTTGCCAGGTTGACAGGGCTTCCAACATTGTTGCTAGATGCTTGTCTCACATCGCAAGGCATTACTCCACAGCACAGCAGAGTAGCTAACGTTAGATGCTGGCAATGTTGACATTCACAAAAGCCCATGCTCATGCAGAGTTCTGTAGACTGACAACCATCCTATCTTGGCTTGAAATTAAAAAAATATCGGCCGCTAAAACACCACTACCTTACAGTCCTCTCTACCCGACTGCCAGACACACATTTTCGGCTTAAAATTACGGCATTAACCGCTAAAAACACCACTACCTCGTTTTCCTCTCTACGCGACTGACAGACACACTTTCTCATCTTAACATTATGGCAACCGCCACTAAAAATAATCGGACTGCTTTTGTTTCTTGCCCTGTCAGTCTTCTTTTTCGGGATGTTAAGCATTCCTAGAACTCTTAAGTCAAATTTGTATGTACCATGTAATTACTAATGTAGGAATGATGTTTTTTTTTTTTTACAAAAATAGCACCCAATTTGTATGAAACTGCAATTTCCCTTTGATATAAGAATGATGAGTAAGGAAGAATGTGTGTGTGTTTATCCCTAGTGTGCTTCCTTGCTTTGATTACACCCTTAGGACCCTGTCCTGTCCCTACTGCAGGATGCCACCCCCTGGGTCTCTGTCAACAAATGTTTCCTTACACAGACAAAACACGTACACACAAAGAAAGATGCATACACTCGTTACACACATATAAATAAAAAGTGCTTCAAACTATCATACAAAATATGTTTGAGCATATTGTAAAAAACACACTTTACACAACATTTTCACACTTAAACGTTCTGGACCAAAACAGGATGAAAGCAAACAAAAATCCACCCACATTCCAGCTCAGGTCCTTAATATAGGATCTGGCTGACTAACAAGTCCTTCCCCCCTTCAGGTCCACCACAAGTGGAATCCACCTAAGAAAACAGGAAACAACAGACGAGTTGTCCATGTAGACAGGCTGAGGCAACGATTCCGCAGGGGCCTCATCCTGACACTCACAAACACATCAAGAGGAAGCTGCATCGTGTTCAAACTTCCCTGTCTGTGCTGTTAGCATGTGAATGTCGTACTGTGTCACAGCCCGCAGCCCTTTTGGGTGATGAATGAATGCAGACAGGTGCTTAGATCAGCCAGACCACAGGAGCATGGGACCTCCCACTGAGCTGCCACTGCACCCCCCCCTTCCCATACCCCCAACTGAAATCAACACGTCTCAGGGTATGGGCCTTTGATGTGCTTTATGTGCCTCCGTTTTATGTGAATATGAATAAAGGAACGCTCAGCCTTGTCTGCTGTTCACAGTGGGCAACAGTCTGTTTACAGCAGTGGAGCTTTTGGAGCCAAGAAACCTTTAGAGAATACCATCACTTGTTCTATGTTCTATTTGAATATGGCGAATAAGCTGAAATTGTCAATAGCGTATAATGGTGTTTTCTGCTGATAGTATTTTTTTTTAAGATAATTTTTGGGGGCTTTTTCCCTTTATTAGATAGTGACAGTAGATAGACAAAAAAGGTGGGAGATAAATGGGGGATGACACGCAGCAAAGAGCTGCAGGTCGGACTCAAACTGGGGCCGGTGCAAAGGACTCAGCCTACATGGGGCGCACGCTCTAACTGGGTGATCTAGAGGTCGCCCAACTGGTCTTTAAGTTTGACCGTTCTCAAAAAATATAAAACACAAGGTCTAGGTGCAAGCAAGGCAGTTGGTTGACTGGTCGGTCCACCTCCTTGGTCCAGAAATATCTCAAAAAACGATGGGATAGTTCAGACAGTTAAGTTCAGGCACTCATGGTCCCCAGGGGATGTATCCTCCTTTAGTAATCCCCTGACCTGTCAATTAGCGCCAACACGAGGTCCACATATTTGGTCTCAACAACTGTTGGATGAATTGACATGACATTTGGTGCAGACATTCATGTTCCCCTCAAGATAAATTGTTATTGCTTTGCTAATGCTTAGATTTTTCATCTATCTCCTTCCCCAGGTCAAATTTTGAATTTGTCCAATACTTGATTTGGGACCAAATACATGCAAACCTAATGATATCAGACTTAACTGTACTTTGTGTTTAGTGCAAGTTAACAAAAGTTAGCATGCAAATATGCCAAGCTGTGATGGCAAACATGGTTAACATTACCTGCTAAAGATCGTCATTGTCACTGTGATGTACACAGAAATATTGAGGTAATAATTTAGCCAAATAACAATTATGTAATCTAGCTACCAAAAATGTTTTATTTATTTTAAGTTAAAATTTTTTAAATATTATAACTTCTGTCACTTGAAATTGTTCAACACTTTAACCATTTAATATAAAGAGTATGCAATCAATAAAACAACATTCGATGCAATTAGAGGTGAACATTCACTTGTCTTCATCAGAAAGTCAATGTAGCACTAATCTGAACTGTCTCAGCAGTGTCACTCACGTTGATGATGAGTGTCAGTGGCTCTCCTGGGTGGTGTTTAATCAGTTTCTCCTTGTTGGCAGTGAAAAACTGAGGGTCCTCCACATACTCCAACGGGAAGTGACCTTTGTGAGGTTCCTCCTCCTCCTCTTCCTCACTATCATAGGTGAAGGGGCTGTCACCCGTGTAGAGGATTCCGTTTAAGATAAACTGCGCTGAGGTCTGCTGGGATTGGCTGGACGCCGGGGATGGGCAGGTGATTGTAAATGGGGAAACCACAGTGCAGCGCTGGGGTAGGACCAGAGAAGACAAGAACGCTTAAAATGCATTCTTTTCCATTTACCTATCAGACGGTTAATGACATGATCTACCTGAAACATGATTCACTATATGACTAAAACGAATAAACTGTACATATTAATCGTTCTTAAAGGAATAGTCTGAAATTTTTTCTGCACATTAGCTTTCATTGCAGAGTTAGATGAAAACATCGATACCAAAGTTTTTTTACCTTTGGTATCAGCCTACCAATACCTCAAAAGTGAATCAGCATATTTCTGAAAATCCCTAACCAGTCCTGTAGATTTGTTAGGTGAAGTGTGACTTCACGACACATAAAAATCAAAGTTTCCCATTATATTCAACTTTTTTATAAATGACCACAAGTTTGATGTGTTTATTTTTGTAAACTTATAAAATGTATTTCCCACCCGGTGTTCTGACACAATAAAACACACATGTTGGTTTGAGAATTTTATCAAGTGAAAAGGAAACAATCCAGCTGATTACTCACTTTTTCTCCAATTTCCAGAACGTCCATGGTGGCACTTTGCACCAGATCAAAACCCTGGCCTGACACTGTGATGGTCCTGCCACCACTGTGTGACACACACACACACACACACACACAGAGAGAGAGAGAGAGAGAGAGAGAGAGAGAGAGAGACACATTTCAGCCATGACAAAAATGTGTCAAATTCATACTGGTATGCAAATACTTTTGGGACACTCACACTGCACCAAACAGAAAAACAGAGGACCAGATAATAATATAACACAGTTCACATGCAGTGCATATCTGCTATCACATACATGCTGTGCTATTTAGAACACAATAAGGAGAAACTGCAGCTAATCAGGTCGACATTACGGTAATGACTTTTGTCAGTGAATCTAGGAAAGGAACTGCAGAGTCCTCCAGCTTGAGACATTTAAGACAACTCGTTTTTTTTTGTAATATTTCAGAACAGTCTACCTACCTGAGATAGCTCTTTTTGGGGTAGATGGAGCTGATGGTGGGGTTCTTCTCGTAGGTGTAGGCAGTGCTAAGCTCTGCACTTTGACAGGGAACGTTTTCAAACTCCACACACACTGACACTGTGAGTGAGTCAGTGTGTGCCTGTAAGGCTGGAGGCATGGTGCACTCAATGCTTTCATCTGTTTTCCTAAAAAACCATGAGGGGAATATCGTGACTGCATATCTTGTTATGTCTACAAGTGCTCAAACCCCAAATCTGTTTCCGCTTAGACTTAATGTTATTCTATACATATTTTCATAAATATACATTAAACAATACTATAGCTACAAGCAGAGCACCTGACTTTAAAGTGACACTTAAAGTTATTGTGCACAGTTTCTGCCGCCCCCATCAAAAATTCTAAGTAATGACAACAAAACTGTTGGCACGCCCACATGATACAAGCAACACCCCCTTCCTCCCCCCAATCTAAAGCACCATTAAATGACACAATGCTGTTTCAAAATAATCAGTACTCACGCTATGATGGTGCACTCTAGCGTGTTGTTGACCATGACTCTGACCTGAGAGCCAATGTCCAGGTGCTCCCCTCTGATGATTACTATAGTTCCTCCAGCACGAGAGCCCTTTGTTGGCTCTATGGAGAGCAGCTTTGGGACCTGAATACAGACAAGAGAGATGACACATGACTGAACAACACAATATTTTTTTTCACTAGACATCTGACAGCTTCTGTCACAGGAAAAGACAGATTTAGTCAAACTGTGTTTTGTGCGCTGTGATGTTTTCATTGACAAATCTTTTCTCATCCTTTGAGGTTCAAATATCTTGTCTTTAGAGATTGGCTAAGACAGCTGCTGACTATTACAGTAAATTAGGGAAGAAAACTGTGAAGACAGCCCACGCTGCAATATGTTAAAGTGTTGCTGTTAAAGCCAACAGGCCTTTGGGCTCAAGCTTGCAGGACAGCTATACAATGAGGCAATAATGTTCATACATACACATGAGAAACTGCATGCACATGCAGTCATATGTACAGGCAAACACATATATACACACGCACATACACACAAATGTTCCTGGGGCGAAGATGTATATCTCTGTCCAGCTCTTCATCAGCATTCCCTCTCTTTCCAAACTTTCTATCCCCGCATTGAACCTTGCCTCCGGGGATGCCTCTTATCCTCCCTGACAGGATTCACTTCCTCAGTGTGCATGGATGGAGGAGCCCTATTGTGTGTTTGAGTGCCAGAGTGGGCGTAAGGAGGCAGATGTTTCCGTCTAAAGGTTCGAGGAAGGAGATGCAGTAGAGGCACATATCCTGTCTCCAAAACTGTTTTCCCTTTTTCTTACATCTTCCCCGCAACACACATCGCTAAAAACCTCTCTCCCAATGAGCATCTTAGAGATGAATAAGGAAACCCAAAGTAAGTTCCCACAACAGCACAGTATAATGTTTTGTGTTGTGGGTTTTCTCTGTCCAAGATGGGGGTAATTTCTCTGTGGGATGACTCACAGGCAGAGCTGGTCTCAGGCACTGCTGAAATGATAGACCGCTCCAGCACTGAATTATAAAAAAAGTCTTTATCTATAAACAAAGAGAAACAAAGGGCTTACATGGGTATTTCCAATGGCTGAATACTCTAAATCCAATGGGAGACTGTGTGGGTCGAGGTCGATTAACACAATAATGGCTAGCTTGCCTCTACCAGTGATGAATTCAGAGCAAAGGGACATTCCAACAATCGCCATATTTGTTTTTGCTGGCAGCAAGTGCAGCATGACAATGGTGCTAAGTTGCAGCCCAGATGAATGTTTGAAGATTCCCACACACTCACATTCTTCAGAATCATAAAACACATCTGTTAACACTCAACTGACACACTTGGGAAGGCTTTCCCAGTAGGGAAGAAGGAACAAGAGAGCGTAGAAGAAGAAGAATGTGGAGGGAGAGACGGACAGAACAGACAGCAAAGAATAGCAGGAGGGTATATATATCTGTAGAATACTCACTAAGTATGAGAAGATCTCTTTCGACGTGCCCGTCCCACTCTGATCCACATCCACTTGGACAAGATATGCCCTGTCATGTGCAGAGCTCCCAGTGACACACACCAGCCTGGGAAATTTAACAAGAGTGTGATCTCCTTGTTTGGTTGTCAAAACATTAAAATGAGAGATCAGTTAATAATAAAAAAACAACTGATGATAATGGATAAGAACCCTCAAAAAAGCATCATATAATTGTAATCTAATAAATGAATTTATTAAAAAAAAGACTAAAATTGCAAGTGAGGGGAACCAATATGATCATGACAGCTAAACAAAGACATAATTAATTTCGGAGAATGGTGGTTATGAACTAATTCATCAGACCATATTGCATTTACATATGGAATCCAATAAAGCCTTGAGATATCAGATATTAGGAGATGTAAGGGTTCAAAGCGCCTCGGACCAGATGTGTCTAACCACAGAGGAGATTAAGGGGCTGCTGAGGCTTGTTCTCTCGCCTCCTGGCTGTGATTAAGCCTTGTGTCATCAGCGTACGCTCTACAAGGACGTCTCATATTAATGATCCAGTGGTGCACCGAAGCACAGGGATCTACTGTTCTGGGTCCTCGCTGGGATACATGTTCTGGGGGGGTAACCCAACCTTTATCAACTCACATGTTCCCCCTCTAGCTTGACACCCTGTCGGTTTATTTAGTCAGGTGCCTGGCGCTACAGTGGTTATAAATTCTCAGCGAGTGATTGGATGATTGACAGAGGAATTGTGGGGAATTTACATAAGCTGACGAGCTGTGTTTTATGTAGGAGGACCTGGCAGGACATATGGTGAGATGAGGCTGGGTTCGAACAGATTGGGGATTGGCTGGGGTTGGGCCGTCGGGTCTGAGACCAGGGTTTCACTGTTGCCAAACCACTGCAACATTTAATTAATAAATCAATTGATAATAAAATCAATATAAACATGGATTTTCTTTATAAGCCTGAAAATATGTTAAAAATACATTTAAATAACCTGCAGTCCCAGCCATCTGTTAGTCTACGTTTAATTACAGGAGCATCAGGTAAAGTCATTACACTCAAATTATACTCCTGTCAGTCGTGTGCCATGAAGGCAGGACGTGCACCTGTTTGAAGAAAATGTGTCATTTCACATGCTCTGATTTAGGATAAGAAAGAAAAATAAAATGAAACACATGATTAAACACAAATTCAAGCCTGAGGGAAATAGGAGCAACTGAAGCCGGAATCAGTCCAAACCTGCAGGATTGCTCCGCGCCTAACTGGATTCAGGCTGATAATCTAAATCTGGTCAAAATTACAATGTATCTTGTAGAGTACAGAGAAAGGAAGAGTAGACAGAAGGTGTGATTAATTAAGCCTGTAGCATTGAATGTTTTATGGTTTCTTAAAACTATTTTATTACCACATAGAATGCAGTTAGTTTGTAATACCTCATTGGCGGAAGTTTAAAAGCATAATGGAAACCCCGTAGGGACGATATGGCCTTGTTATTTATCATTATCATCATTCATATCACTTTTTTTCAGTACTTCTGTGCCGATAGGGTAGTTATTTTCATTATTGTTTTTCCTGACAATTGTTTTCTTGATTCATTTGATCTGAAAAATCCAAGCAAGTCTTCAGATTGTTATTTGGATTGTTTGTTGTGTTGAAGCTGGAGCCAGAAAATAGTTGGCTTAATAAAGTTGGTTAATAGTTTTACTTAAAAAAGTATTAATTATCAAAATAGATGCTGATTTGTTTTTTAATTGTTGCAGCTCTATTTGCAGTATACAAAAATCATTTCTAGTGCCATAATTACTGAAATTACTGTTACATGGACCAGGAAAAGTGGCCAAATATGGATAGACGGATTAACCAATAAAAAATGCAGCCCGCTATTACATACAAAGACATACAAAAATGACTTGCAACTTTAATGAAATACTTTTTAATAACGTTTTAAGGCCGTTTTTGAGAAAACTGAAGATGCCCTGGTGTGTGTATGTGTGTTTATGTGTGTGTGTGTGATGCAGTTGATGCAGTGTGATCCCATTTAAAGGACATGCAGACTCCCTGAGCAGATAGCGGCTGGAATGACCCCTTCTCCACATTCCAGCACCGCCCTACTACGGAGATATTTATGGGTTTCAGAGAAGGATATTTTGTCTAGTTTTGAACATGTCTCTGATCATTTCCCCTGAATGGATGAAAAACAATCATTATCAATCATGTCTGGGAGTGTTTGGATGAGAGTGTTGTCTGCGGTGAATCTAAATGGACAGGGCGAAGGCCACTCAAGGCTCATATGAAAATGTTACAGAGGGCAGCAAGAAGGACCTGAGCCAAAAAATCTAGAGAAGTACTCCAGTAAATGAGGTGTGCCTAGGCTGACTGTGCCATTAATTAAAATGTTGACACCGAGTGAGTGGAACACAGTCTCTCCAGTGCTGCACATTCTTCTTGTGGCACACAGCTGTGAACTTTCACCTCTCAGCGCACGGGCAGACACCTGTCTCAACAGGCATGCTAAATGAGGTCACACGCCGGTGTGTGTGTGCGTGTGTGTGTGGCATTTGTGCAGGAAGCAGTTTGAATTTTAGATTTTTCTGAATGAGATTATTTTTTGTGAAACAGGTTTACTCTGTTTAGTCCTCACATCTTCAGGAGTCTTTTTTTCTAAATAAGTTTTAAAATAAGGGTGACTAAGAGCTTTAAGGGATGATCATATATAATCAAATCAACATTAGGTTCCAACAAGGATAGGAATGTAAAGGTGTATGAATGTTCATGAAAGTCAAATGTCCTGACATTGTCAGATGCACGGACGTGTTATGATTTGTCAGTGCCACTTCCCGCAATGAGGATATGCTCTGCTGTCATAACAACCAGCCTCTCGAGCCAATGAGGAATGACGACACCAGATGAGAACACCACTGGAGTGAAATGTGATTCGCTGTTTTTGACATACGTTGTGAAATGTGTCAGGCAGCTGGAGTGACAGGTAAGACCCGCAGGTCACCCTTTAACTGGTCTTAATACAATGATCGGCTTCAGTGGAGCAAGACCAGATAAACAACTCCATTCAAGGAACAATACAGATACTGAATGGAAGTTTGGATGTAACTGTAGAGTTACTGACTTCATTGAGGTCTACTTTGCCAGAGTTAAAGTGGGGTCCTGCTGTCTCCATGGTGACAGTGTGATGGTCCCTGAGCTACGGAGGGATGGCTATGGAGTCAATTAAAATGAGATGTGTGCTGCATAATAATATTTGTGAAAATAAGCCTCATGAATACATGAAAACTAAACCTTGCGGGATGGTTGACGTTCTATTTCCAAGACTTGTGGAAGTGCAGGAGGCTAATTATCTATGATGGTGTTATGATAGTAGCAGCTAATTTTGCCTCAAGCTCTTAGCCTCAAGCAGAGTTTAAGAGCGAGCTACAAAGGTCTGGTAATATGACTTCTTTCTAACTTCTCACCTGCAGTTTTTATATTTTTAAACTTATTGTCTCCCTTTGGAGCCATAGAAGACTTTCTACAACTATTGTTCATACATCCCTATGAACTCCCCAAAACCTGTAAACGGAAAACATTCCAGGATTTCTTTAAAGGACTACGCCACCTTTGTTAAAATATGGTTATTATTCACCGTCAGGGTATGAAATTAACACCCGCCCGCCCGCCAAAGGCGGAGGAATTTTGCAATTGACGGTTAACAATGTCAATCTACCTGCCACGTTGGCTGGTAGCCAATGAGAATTGAGTAATTCAGACGCTTAACTATCAGTAAGCAGGATATGCAGTTGCTTACAGGCCCGGACTAATCACAGGAAGACATTGAATGACAGCCGGGGCCCCCTACTGCATTTTCGTTACTTGCGATAATCCCAGCAGTCCCACGTGCAGCCACTGACCAAGCGGGTGTGAGAACGGGTCATATTCATTTTCTTGTATCTAATGATGACAAGACGTTTGTAACTCGAAAATCTCACCATCAAAATGTACAGCGAAAGTAACTCGGTAACGTTTTTTCACTATAAAGTCTCTGAAAGTTGCTTGCTGCAGCGGGCGGGGCTGCTGCTCCGTTCCCCCCCCCGACTGACGTGCACATAAACAATCACACATGGTGGATGCAGGAAAAACCGCAGATGAGATGTACAGGATGACCTAAATTGAGGACAGCTATGTTATTGAAGGTGCAATGATAAGTTAAAGTCCAATAAGTACTTTTTATTAAACTGTATCATTGTGTGTCCCGGCCCGGCCCCCCTACTACTACAATGGCACAATGTCCACAAGTAGGCTCATAGAGACACAGCAATTTCTGTTTTTCACCTTGAAAAAGGCAAAAAAAAAAAAAAAAAAAAGCCATCTTCATGTCCTGTTCAACATCTCCTTTATATTTATATTTGTCTATAGTTATAGGTGGGCAAACTCATTTTTGTATCAGTGCATGCATTTTCTTTGCCCAGCAGCGCCACCACTGACTTATCTTAGCTTATCTTAAATGGAATCCTATGTTGCTATGTTGTTAGCATGTCATGAGTAAAAGCAACCCATCAACAAGGATAAACAAACCTAATTACTTGTTGTGGCGAGTACAAATAGCAATGCAGATTAAGACTAGATGATTTCCTAGGCAGATTTTGACTTGGATGACTTGGCTACTCGGGGGCAGAGATACGTATCAGAGGTATGCTTTTGGATCTTGACCGTCTAAGACGTCATCCTCTTTGTCTCTCATAAAGTCCGCCATATTCATCGCCATTCACTGTCAACTGTAGAAAAAATAGCCAGCTAATATTCACGCCGATATGTATCAACATACCGGCAAGTTGGGGGTTTTCAGGTGCTGCGTTTTTTTTGTACTTGTGAAAATGCAAGCCACAAGAAGTAATTAGGTTTGTTTTTGGTTGTTGGTGGGTCACTTTTACTCATGCCATGCTAACCGGCATAATAATAATAATGATTCCATTTACTAAGCTAAGCTAAGCTATCAGCGGCCCTGCTGGAATAAGACTATGCATGCACTGAGACAAAAATGTGTTTTCTCACCCATATAAATATAGAGAAGACGGTAAATAACCCTAGTTCAACTAACTGATGCATGTTTCTTTAAGGTTTATTAACATTGACAAATCAGTTCCATATCTGCATCTCTATTTCTGCCTGCTGTCCACCTGACCACTCACCTGGCTGAGTGCACGTCAGGTTCCCATGACAACATATAATTGTAAGCTGTCATCTATGCAGTCCTAATTGCAGCCCAACTGCTTATTTTAGCAGCATTTTAAATATAAATGGTGTTCTGAATAGGACGTGCTCTTGTCACACGCAGCTTGTCGTTCTGACAATGTAGATGATGTAAAACATAATCAAATAAGTACAAAGGGAAAAAAAGGTTTGCACACTGCCATCCTTTAGCAAACACTTCAAGAACAATTGACATAACTCTATATATGCAAATTTGTGAATCCTAATTGAGCCGTGTGTTATAGTACTTACTCTACAGAGACGATGTAGAGCTCAGGCTGGAGAGTACATAGCACATCTCCAATAGAAACCTTTACTGCTCCAGCCCTCCGTCCCAGGTTCCTGCCCTGTACTGTCAGCAGGGTGCCTCCTTCCAATGGACCGCTCAGGGGAGAGATCTGACAAAGACAAAATGAAGTAATAAACATGGGGAAAGAAAAGCATGTGGAAAGCCTGTAATGTGCACAATACATTTGAGCTTGTAAGTAGATTATCTCCCTTAAAATGTTCCACTGATGACGGGTGTGACAGAGAATTAAGAGAATGGAGATGCTGTCTCTGATGCTGACATGGAGGGTGCCACACAGAGAGATAAGGACAAGTGGCCTGTGTAAGTATTCTTCTGCTGAAGACTGTGATCTAATATAATTGACACACAGTTTAGGTGTATACACACAAGCGCAAAGCAGACTCTTAACTGTGCCAGTCTGAGACTCTTCAGCTTCTAATCCTCTACAGCACATGCAAATAAAGAGCAGCCTAAGAGCCCCCTTCACACCCCGCAGGAGACAGACAGAGTGAGAGAGAAAGGGCTGGAGAAGCGAGGTGGAGAGCACAGCAGAAAGGTGGATGAGTGGGGAGGCAATTTAGAGAACTGAGTGTTGAGAGGAGAGTGAATACTGATGGTAGTGGTGAGAGAGCAAAGCCTCAACAGGGAAATGAATACAGCGCTATTCCCTTTCATCTGTTATTCTGTGTCTGCTCTGTCAAATTCCTTAGTCCCATTTATGCCGTTGTTCAGAGGCATTCTCACACGCATCATTTCAGCCCTTGCCTTTGGTCTCTAAACTATATTATACATGCTACATTCAGGAGCCACAGAAAGAAAAGATAGAATAGTCCCCTCTCAAGTCACCACGTAAACACAGCTTCAGAGATAGCATCTCCGACGCCCAGACAGAAGCAATCTACCCTCATTTTGCCACTGTAGCACAGCTAGCCCAGCTGCGTACATACTTTTCTGAATGACCTCCTGGCTGAGCTGAGGTCAGTGTGACCCCTCTGTGTTATTAGCCCGTCTCTGGCTCTATCACAAACCAAGCTTGAGAATGAAAACAGCCCTTCTGTTTGGTCTAGGTGAGGGAACAAGGTTTGGCTCTGCATACAGATAATTTGAAGCCTGCAAGAGTGACAGCGCAGATAAATAAACCATATTTTCGCAGCTAAAACGGGAAAGGCAGTTAAGTAAAGAAAGAGTGCATTATTTTTAATAATGTATGAAAATAAACCAAACAGCATTTCTGTGGGATCTACGACACAGGAAATAATGCAAATGTTTTTGTGCATTTAGATATCAAGTGTTACCACCCTGTGCCTACATATAAAGTATTTATATACACTTTCTTTGACAAAAACACATGTCCACATTCCTTCATACACATGTAATGCCCAACAACTTAAATGCATACATGAGCAGGTATACATAAATACTCTAGCATGGCAGACAAATGAAAAGCACCCACCGCCTCTACACAGCTCTGCAGTAAGCAGAGTTATTTATCATCACTATGCGTCTCATAGCACCTAGTGTGTCTCTGTGGTGCCATTGAGCATAGACATAAACATCAGCTGGCATTCTGTTCATTTACACCTCTTACAAGTATGTGATTCTTGATTTACAGCGCAAACTCTGCCAAGCCTCCAGGGAGATCACAGGGTGTGAATGGGTCTCTGCGAGAAGTATACTCCACAAGGAATGTTGGAGCTATGAAATGCATTTTAGGACTAAATTATTCTACATCCTTGTATTGAAATAAAAAAAAGAAGTGCCACCTGCGCTTGAAACTACCTAACTGATTAAATCCATATGTTTTATTTTTATTTTCTTGTACCGAATAGATCTCTGTGAGGCCAGAGCATTCATCTTTCTCTCCTTACTCCAGTTCCACTGCATCACACTAATCAAGGACGATGTGAGGACAAAAACAGGAAAAGGCTTCTCACTATACTGTACCCCTCTCCATCCTCTCTCTCAGACCATTTATGTCTCACCCAGATCCCTCTGTTCTCTCTTTCTTTTCATGTTGTGGATAAACTATGTTTGGCAGTTCCTGTTTTTGACGCCAAAGTACCTCTAATCAATGTTTTTTTAAACAGTGAAATAGCCCTCACAACATCATAATAAAGGGCCTGCGGAGATGATAAATATCTCCATTGTCTTACGTCACTGCATTGAATAGAGAACATTTTTCCCAATTAGGTTCAAAGTTTATGGCATTATTGATATTTTGGTGCTTGTGATAGAGATTGCATTTGAAAAAGGAGAGCAAAAAACATTTAATTAACTTTGCTGTACACACAGTCACTAGGTCTATACAACAACAAGCTGCTTTGGTATGTGTGTGTGTGTGTGTGTGTGTGTGTGTGTGTGGGTGGGTGTGTGGGTGCGTGTGAATGTTTAGGGAGAGTTGATCTATCCTCTGTGAGCCTAAGTACTCTGGCTCAAACCCCTGTGGATTCTCTGGGAAAACATGGCTGCCGAAGCATTGCATCATACACTACGCAGAACCACAACCCCCAGTATCCTCTCTTCAACCAGCTCTCCCGAGAGAGACAGTTTGAGTGTGTGTGTGTGAGTGTGTGTGTGTGTGTGTCTGTGTGTGTGTGTACGTGCATGCGTGTGTGCGTGCATGCATGTGTGAGTGTGAGAGAGCGCGATAGAGAGAGTAAGAGAGAGTATTGCAACAATGGTCTACCCACGCATACGGCATCTCATCCCGGCTACCTACAGTCACGTCCACATAGTCCACATAAGTTAGACCGTCACAGAGCATTCTGTTAGTCACAGTATGCTGACAGCTACAAAGAATGAGGGATAATCGTGAATGCTTCAATATGGCCTATTTGTGTGAAATATTTTGTGTATGTGTGTGTGTGAGAGAGAAAAAGAGAGTGTGTATGTCCCTCTGCTTTGTTTTGCTTGCTTATTCTCCTGGGCTGACCAGGTTTTATCTACAGGAAGTTCAAGCTGACTGGGTATCATGTGAGCCGTGCTTCCCATGACTGCCTACGGTTGCTGTGCTGATATAAGGTTTATTAGTGGCAGAAAAGGCTTCAAAGACGGCTCTAAACACACTCCCATTACGACTGGACAAACAATGCATGCAAATAAGCTCAATAAACAGTTTAATGAAAGGCCAGGCCGTTAATCGTAATTACCATTTTTATGTGACCGCACTCAGATCCTGTGTGTTTTTTTAATTTAATTTTTTATATTGAATTTAAGATTTTTTGGGGGCATTGTAGGCCTGGACAGCTGAAGACACGAAAGGGAAGAGAGAGGGGTATGACATGCAGCAAAGGGCCGCAGGTCAAAGTTGAACCTGTGGCTGCTGCGTGAGGAGTGAACCCCTACACATGGGCGCGCACTCCACCAGTCAAGCTACCCAGGCACCCCTGTTTTCGCTTTTATGTAGTTACAAATCCAAAACCCTTTCTGGTTCTTATTTGCTTTGTTTTAGTTTCTGTGGGTTTCTACATAAAGAGCTCTACACATATAAACCATTGACATAGTTTACACTCGTGTTGTAGTTCCACAGGGCAAAAGGTGTTCCCATGCCCTTCTGAGTGACTGCAGATTGACTCCACTGTGTCCCTTGAGGGCTGTGGCTAAGTGAGTGTTATTACTGAGTGAACTGCTTTATTGAGACTCTATTCAAATACTCCCAAAGCAGCTGACGCTGGACAGACAGGGCATGGGGCACCGCACCATGTGAGTGACCACATAATTCACCATTTTATGGCTTGAAAATAGAGCCTCGAGCCAACAGAAAGGCGGTGGGCAGTATTATTGCAACCATTTCTAGCCTGCATTCATGTTCAACGTGTAATCTTACCTTGTGAATCTCAGGAGCAGGACATGGATCCCTGATTGACTGGCAGTCATCCCTCGGCCTGCATTTATTTTCACACCAGCCACAGAGGTGGCCCTGATCCTCCCGGCCCCAGCACTGGGAGCAGTCTGAACTACCCACTCCACAGTTGTACACCTCCACTAGAGCGATTGGGATTGGGGAGAAAAAGAGGGCAATTATTGTAAGCATAAGCATTTCAGGTCTGCGTTTGCCTTGTCTGGTAAACTTAAGGTACTGTAGAATTCTAAAATTCTTTTATAGCTGATATGAACCACATGGGCTGCATGCTCTGTATAAACAGCATAAGCATTTGCAGGATGATATATTCACGGCTATAAAAATAAACCAGGAAAAAAAGAGAGCAAAAGGAGTGGAGGAGAACAAAGCCAGCAAGAAACAGATGATTATGTTCATGTTCCAATGTGCCTCCCAGTGAGAAATCCCATTTGTATCACCGCATGTGCATCTGTGCATACATTTTGTGTGCATATTGCAGTGTGTGTTTGTGTGTGTGTGTGTTTGTGTGTGTATTTTTATAAATGTGATGATTCTGCATGTTATGAGGCCAACGTCATGTCCTTAACAGTGCAGAGTGTTTGTCAGAGACCCAGGGCTGGTGTTCACATGCTAGACACATGGTTTGCGAACGGCACATCTGGGACTGGGATAGACAAGGGTTGGCATGTAGCTGCATTATAAACAACATGCCAAGTTCAACAACATGCAGGTCACTTTTTATCATCTCACTATTGTCATGGAGCTTAAATTGTATTTGGAACAATACATACGGACATGGCTTGCAAGGGGCATTGATAACACCTTAAATTGCGACGCCCATGTTCTATAGTCATTATGTGTAATTAGATGGTAGCGGAATATGATATTATGGTAAATTACTAGTTGGCAAATTATGTGTTGTGTTGTGAAAGGCAGTCTAAAAC
This sequence comes from Etheostoma cragini, assembly GCF_013103735.1. NCBI lineage: Eukaryota > Metazoa > Chordata > Actinopteri > Perciformes > Percidae > Etheostoma > Etheostoma cragini. The sequence continues at coordinate 10,572,082 of NC_048413.1, forward strand.
TGTTTGTCCCTGTAAGCAATTCTTAATTTTTTTTCCAGGTTTAATCAATTCCACCAGTCTCATCAGAAAAACATTTGTGCACAGGTGAGCAACGCTGGCAGCTATGTCAGATTTTTCCTTGTTTTTGCTAGTTTCTAATTACGCTGAAAATACTGGATGGCTGAGAAAATAGCTGAAGCGTAGCAGATGTAAGAATACATAACAATGTCTTACCTCTCATGGGCTGAGGGCTGTCGACAAAGACATCCTCCCCCTGCGGACTAAAGTATCCTCTCCTCTTCAGGTTGAGGTAGTAAACCTGGCTCCTCTGATTAGTAGAAAGCTACATGGAAAAAAAAAGTAGGGGGCAGCAATAAAAAAGATTGTGGATCTCCTCAGTGTGAATAATGTTTGTCAATTTGCCTCTACATGCATTCACTCTCTTATGCTGTTGCTCTAGATAATAACGGGTTCTTAGTCAACCTACAATCAAGGGTTTTAAACAACTGCAATAAAAACGGTTACAAACGAGGCTTAAATTCTCCAATAATGAATACAATGAACCAGTAAATGCACAGTAACTGAGCAACAGCTTATCTGATCTTTAGTCATACTTGGAAAATTAGATAGGTCGTTGTCTGTACTTACTGTTACTCCGCTGCACCTAACAGCTGAGATGTTCAGCCATGTAGCCTCATATTGCTGCTCTGTCCCAAAGTCACACTCCAGGTCCTCCCTCTGTCATGCAAAGCACTTATTTTAAAAAATATGTTTCAACAATAAAAAGTGAGCAATCTGTGATATCATGTTCTCAGAATGACATGACCATTGCTTTAGTACCCATCTCAAGCGTCTGCAATGAAAACGCTCTTTCAAACGTGTCTGGTAACAATTGACAACTCAAAATGAGTACCAGGAAACCAAAATAACCCACAATAATTGTCCCTGCCAGGAAAATATGCAATCCATTTAAAATTAATATTCATAAACATCTGGACTCCCACACCTCTGCAAGCCTTATGGGAGCCAAAGTAATGAATTCAAATTCATTCTTGATGAAATCAGAGTAGTGAGTTTAACTGAGCCAAGATATGTGACGGTAAGACCATAAAGAAGCTAACCTAGGTAAGAGCAGTAAAAGAGAATCCAGCCATCTTAAATTGGTCTACTTGTGTCGCCCTCTCCAGGACTTTAATATTTTTTTGTGCTTTTTGACACCAGTGAAGCTGGATATGTTTTGGCTTCTGGCAAGTTTCTTGTTTCCACAGAATTTCTTTTAACATAACACAAATTGAAATGTTCCCTGCACTAATTTTCAGTCTAAGAACTAATAGATGCTGGAGGACAAATTTAGAAGCACTTGCTTGTTGATTCATGTTTATGGCAGTTAGGTCTATTTATTTGAAGGTTTGTCCAAAAGAAAGTGTGGGAACCAAACTAAAATTCACCCCAAATTCCAGAACTGTCTAAGCAATTGAGGCTTCTGACACCACATTCCCTGCTGTGTTGACTTGCTGACAAGATGAAGACATATTCAAACAACATCAATATGTAAAAACAATCCTAATAAAGAGTTGTATGAACAGCCGGTCACATCCAGGCTGCCCAGGGGAAGTGTGTGTGTATGTGTGTGTGTGTGTGTGTGTGTGTGTCTGTATGTGACTCAATGTCTGTGACCATAGCAACACTCCAGGAGTGAGCTCCAAATGCCAGCCAGGGTTAGGTGTGTGACTGACCACGGCTGACAACTAGTCAGCTCTGGAATTTTTGGAGTATCCCAGTTGTGTCCTCATCAGTGATGCAGGATCAGCGCCTGACTCACTCAGCGTGGATTAAGGATGAGAATAGGAGTTTAAAAAAAAAATCTGGAAAGACTTGCTGAATATAAAAATGAACACAAGTGAAATAAAGCTCCTCCCGCATGTGCTGCCTCACACCGACTGCACATTGTACACTGTGCTGACGAAGACACAACTCAGCTAGACACAGTTAGATACCAGAGGCATGCTGGGCTCAGACAGCTGAGCCGTGAGCAACTAAAGCATAATGATACTCGCTCATTCTTCATTTTCATCTCCGTCTTATAACATAGAGAACGGCCAAACTCAGGTTTTGCTCATGCATTGACCCAAATCACAGCACACAAATATCCACCTGTGTTTATTACCTCAGCTTGAAGCAAACACACCATATGCTTCTGTTTTAGTCCAATCATTTTTCACAACATGCATGTTGGACAAAGTCCAAGTCTAGCTCCATAGCTGGAGGTTGTCTGGCGTACCTCCTGGATGTTGCTGAGGGATAAGGTAAAGTCCTGGGCCATTCCTGATGGTGATGGAGGAACCTCTGAGGCAACCAGGCGGGGACAGGAAGCCACATTCTGTGAAGAGATGGGGTGGAGGGGCAGGAAGTGACATATAGGAGTTAAAAAAACAATGTCTCCCATGCACACATCCGCAAACCCAAAATACCTGTCCTGTTTATCTGGAGGAGGAGGAAATGAGGGGGTAAAGTCTTGCTGTGAGGGACACAACAATAGCTTCAAATAGAGAGACGATGAGGGATTAGAAAAACAGACCCACCGGACACTGTGATGGACTCACCAGAACAGGAAAAACCACCTCCTAATCTCCTTATGACCTACATTACAAATACCTAATCAAGTTTCATGTTTAAAAAGAACCTACAATTTAAACAATGGGAAGTGACTTGGAAATCCCAAGCCTATTGTCCTTCAATATGTTTGTTTTTATGGGATCAGAAACAGCCCGCCTGACTAGGATTTATCGCATTTGCTTAGAAAATTTCAATGATGTCTCTATTACTTTACTTGTTTAACAAATGGAGCTCTTTCCCTTTTCAGTAGGTCTTGTGATATAAAGTGGAATGTAAAACACTCATAGCAATAAAACACCAGAACAAGACCACTTGACCAGCAGCTGACCAGAGGACTGTGAGTCATATCCTCTCCCCTCTAACTGGGGCCAGTACTGTGAGTGGACACAGTCGGACCCCTGCACCCTTAAGGCCAAAGTCTGCTGAGAGGATGCCTCCTCACACAGGTCATGGAGTTTGGCTGGGCAATAAAACTCCAGAGGGGACAGGAATAATACAATGACTGACTTAATCTTGATGTTGTCAGGAGCATGCACTAAGGACAGTGGTATCTTGGGAACTGTAATTTGTTTCAATGAGGCTGTTGTAGATCATTTTCCCAGTTTAACAGGCTTTTGTGCACTTGAGCCAAACTTCTTATACTATTTAATTTGTGGGCTTTTAATTTATGTAAATACGTATGTATTATTGTTTGTGTAACAGGGATAGTGAACAACTTCTAAGCTGTACCAGAGTACAAGCTACTATAAATATAAGCTAATTTACGTATTTAGTCCTTGGGGAGGAAACAGAGAATACCATCTCTTACATTACCAGACGGGACATATTCATTGGACGACAACATCACAAGCAACAACAACACAATTTAAAAACATTACGACACATTAACACATTTGTGGGTGCATGACTGATTTGGTTTTAGCAATTTCTTCTTGAATGTAATTGATCAGCAGAGCATTGATCACTTTGTACACTAAACTAGCATCAGCCAGAAACAGAAAGCTGTCAGAAGTCAGGAGATTATACTTCTGAATGATGTTACAATGATGGTAACTTGACAGCTTTTTGTCCAGTGTTTTAAAGGGGTACTATGCAGTTTTTAGCTCAATTAACCTTAGCTTTGGAGTCATTGGAACGGTTATATGACTTTGTTCGTGTTGAATGGTGGCCATCTTGATTCTAGGGCCTAGCGCCTGTGAGTGGAAAAACCACTCTTGCAACAAAAGATATTACATACACACCCCCATTCAGGAACTGGCTAGCTATTAGAACAAGGTAGCGATGGAGGTTTTCACACTATTGTCAATGCTGAGCCAGCAAAAAACAAGCAGAAATCTAGGAGAGTATTGTTAGAGAAACAGAGAAATAGGAATTGGCAAACTGACCGAGCAAGGAGTCAGACACAAGTAAACATAGGAGCTGCAAAATATCTATTCCGAAGCTGTAGGGGAAGCTCTATAGAGAAACCTGCAAGCAAAAAGCAAGAAAACAGCAAAGAAATTTCCAAAACTGCACAGTGGCCCTTTAAAAGTTTTTTGTAAAGTTTTTGCAGTGGAGCAGTATGAGATGTGTAAAGAAAATAGATTACACCCTCATGGAGCTCTGCATTGCCAAACATACATCTACATAATCCATTTATACAGTCACCTACTTAAAATGAAAGGCTATATCAATCCATAGCTGTAAATGTAGGTGTAGATTTATCTTCTTCTATCTATTTTCCCTATAAAAATAGGAACACAGTGAATCTACTCTTCCCCATGCTGAGATATCAAACTAAACTGACAAAAGAGAAACTTTAGAGGAGCTTTAAAATGGTACATTTTAAACCAGAACCTCCTGAGATTTTAGAGCAGGTTTCAACATTTCCACATATTGTGGTTGATACACTTGTAACCTCATACTGAATTACCACATGATTGCTCTTGCCTAACCCGTCTGGACTCAGATCATTACAGCACACAGGGAGTTTTTGGACAGGGTAATATCTGAGTCTCTGACTAGTGGGATCTTAATATTGTGAGATCCTCCAGGCGTCTATTTGGTTGATGTATTACTGTAAAGGAAAAAAGAGAATTACTCACCTCTAGAAGGTTGTGCTTTGACTCATCTTTACTCGAGACACATTGGTACATGTCAGGGTCCCAGTAGCACTTCCATCTGGTGCTCAGGCAGCTCACACATCTGGCATAAATGGACACACATACATGGAAGGAGTTGAGAAACAAGGATCAAATTAAACTAAATCTGGCCTGTTTTCTCCTCTGTATCTCCCTCATGATCTGTTCACATGCAATAGTTGGCCTGTTACGAGTGTAGCACAAACTGAAAGGCCGAACTGATTACAGGCAACAAAGTTTAGCTTTAATAAAAAGGAAGTAATGATTAGTCACAGTAGCAGACAGATTCATTCCACAGTTTCAAGTTCCAAAGTACTTCTCTATAAACACTCGAAGTGTGTGTGTGTGTATGTGTGTGTGTGTGTGTGTGTTTGTGACAAAATAAAAAATTTGAACAATGAACATAGCTTAACTGTTTCTGAAAAATGAAAATTTGCTCATATGCAATAATACACATTGATTCTGCTTAAGCCTCACTTGGCATTTCCTGAGCTTTTGAGATATTAATCTCTGATATTTCTGCCACCGCCTCAATATAATATGAAAATTATTTGTTTTATAATATGGGCGATCCACCTTATGAGTTAAGGTTAGATGTGCAGTTGATGAGATTAAAGGCAGTGTTGGGGTTATTGATTTTACTGTGTTCGTTTACTGTGTTTCTTCCAGAGAAAGTACCTTAACTGGAACACAAACACCTCCACTGAACAGTATATGTGTGTGAGACAAGTGTGTGTCACTGAATTGCCTCCAGGAAGCGACAGATGTCCCACACTAGGAATGATAGCGCCTCCAGTGATAACAGCACTCTGAGGGGGTCTTTAGACAGGGGGGAGTTGATCGGGATGGGTGTAAGGGGATCCAGAAACGTAATCGAAATGTGTGTGTGTCTCTGTGTGTGTGTGTGTGTGTGTGT
>NC_048413.1:10580312-10585312 GCF_013103735.1 Etheostoma cragini
AGATACCACGAATGTGCCATTCACTTTTATTGCCACAGTAACAGTCAGATGATCTGTAGAAAGAAAGGCATGTTTCGAGCATTCAAGATGGTATCACTGTCATAGCACAAACTAGAAACAGTGAGGCATCCTCACGCTACACTGACTTTCTGCATTTTGTAAGATGAAAGGGGAAATTACATTTGTTGTAGTCCAGCACAAGATCTTGTGAATACCAAAACGAATCACATCCTGTAACTGGACTTGGATTGTGTGGAGCGATATGTATGGCAGCATTGGCACACAGCCAACCAGATGTTCTCAATCTTACCTGTGCCAGGGAGGATTGGTTGGTAATTTTCTCGTGGGAGCAGGGGACAAGTCTGGATCTGAGCGGGACCATAATCCAAGTGCACCGTGGCAACTGTAGAAAAACCCGGCTCATATTCACACTCCACCCGGGAGCCAACCAGATCAGGAACACTGCCATTTATCAGAATGCCGACATCCTACGACAGAAACAGATATAGGAGCATAGATATAAATACCATCTCTTTGTAACAGAAATTAATTCATTAATTAAATTTCCCATGCCAACACACACATATTCAAATCCAGTGCATGTACAGTTAGTATTTGGTAGAGGGCAAATAGAGCTGGAATTACTTCAAGTTTGTTCAAGTTTAGGCAGAGAATAAGAAACTAATGTGCAATGAAGAAACAGATGGCACAGTGCTACATTCACATCTAAATGTGGGCATGTGAAGAAGTATGACAGATGTTAATGAGAAACATAACACTTCACTGACATGACTGAATTTCAGCTAAATGAATTTAATGTGAGTGGGAAAAAGGGAAGTGGGGAATGGGGAGAGAAACATTGTTAAGTAGAGGAAGAGCAAGGTGACATATTCCCTGGCTCAGCAGATCCGAGCTGAAGTTGCAACATGTGCTAACATGTCTTAAAAATCCACTCTATTCTTCGGTGGTATATTGACTATTTCCTGCCTAAGGCCCTGAGTTCCTGCCTGCTGCTTCCTGTTTAGCGAGACAACCTTGAGCCAAGTTTCCTGTGGCTCTGATGGATGCAGCTGGTAGATCTATTACAGCCCAAAGCCAAACTGACCTTCATAACAGGCAAATAACCACAATTAATGAACCAATTAATGACCAATGAATGTCGTCTCTCAGTCTCGTCTAATTACAAGCTGTAATTAAAGGTCACATATTCCAAGAGTTGGAATTCTGGGAGCTAATTATCATAATGCTATCATGCTTTGGTTACATGATATACTGACTGGAAGAAATGATTGAAATGAACAGTTTACATGTCAGATTAGTACACTTGAAAGGGTTTGCTTCAATCTTGTTGCACAAGTATTGCACATGTGTATAATGACGATAAAGGCATTCTTTTCTATGATGCAGGCCAGAATATATAAGCCTGTCAGGTGTGATTCAAATCCGACTGGTGGTGTTGTATGTGCAATATTCAACAGTTTCTCTGTGTCCCAAATCCATTCAATACAAGATATATGTGTGGGGTTTAAGACAACAGATTTTGTGCAGCTATGTGAAGCTATGATGAAACACATTCTACTCTAAGGTTCATTTTCAGTGTGGCAGCAGAGCTGTTGTGTCTCATTGTCATTTGCATGTCAAATTTGTGTAACGGGACAATATTTTTAGTGGCCGATACAAATCTTTACCACTGCACATGGGGGCAACAACACAGAATGTGGGCCTACTGTATACTCATCATTACAGTTTACTATTTTTGCAGTTAAAAAAAATAAATTACTGCATGGCAATCAAATTGCCACTTTGGAAAGCTACTGCAAATTAAATCTAAAAAAACAAAGCAAACATTTGTCTACATTTTCTACTTATATACATTTCTGTTGGTCTTTACCATTGACATTGAAGAAAATGCAGTAACTCTCCCCAAGATCTTTTATCAAACAAACATCTCTGACAAAACAAAGAGATGAAAATACAGCTACTCACTAATTTTTATTAAAGAGCTGCAAAATAAACTCTGGCTGTTAAAGGGCTTCAATATTTTAACCCCACCTTGAATTACAATAAATTACAAAATAAATAAAAGGCTACAGAGGGTGATACGTTTAGCAGAAAGAACTACCGGCTGCCCCCTTCCCTCCCTTGATGCCCTCGCCAGCTGTCGTTGCCTCTCCAGCTCTAATAATGATTATCAATGACCACCTTCACCCTGGACATTACCTGCTCCGCTTCCCTCTGGCCAGAGGTACAGGAGCATAGACTCCAGACAGTTTCTTTCTATGGGCCATCAGAACACTTAACAAACATCTAAACCAATAACATGCCTTTATCATACCGCAATAATATTACAATAATCATACACCATGTGAAATTCTTTCCTATCCAGTCCAGGCGTGTTTTTCATGTGTTAAATTATTCTTATTTTTAGCTATTTATTGTGTGTCTAGTTTACTATTTTTAATGCACCAGTTCTGGCAATTGCAATTTCGTTGTATATGTCTCAATGACAATAAAGGTTTATCTCATCTTATCTAAAATAGTCTAAAAATAAATATGAATTCAATCAGATGTTGTTGTAGTCTGATGTGTGTGTGATCAGATGTCTGACTGTTTGCAATAAAGTAATACCACAATGCCAAGTGGCGTGGCCAGGCATGTTAATGTTTACTCCAGAAAGCTGTTCCAGAGAGTGCACAGTTAATCAAAACACGCGTTAATTCCTTTGGTAGATTAAAGTTCGGGGCTTGCTGACGAGCAGAAGAGATAGAGAAAGCTGGGTGCGGCATGTTCTCTGTGTGCAATTTTGGTTGTCCCACTCTGGATTCAAAATAATGAAAATAATTACATTAGATTATATTGTAGCCTGTATGAGAGCAGATGTTTGAATGTCACAAACCAATTACACAACGGCCTAACTGCATAACCAGGCGTGTTATCGAAAATGTAATCAGGCGCTGTTATCTTATGAGGCAATATTAACGTGTAATAATAATCAGCTTTTTTTTTTAAATGTATTCTGTGTTGAAAAGGTTGGATATTTTTATACTCAAGTCTGCTTCCTGGACTGAGACTGCTGCTGTTGATGGAGAAGATTTTAGATGAAGCAGACACATTATTTCTTGGCTGCCCAGTTTACGATTAATTACATTTACTTTGGATTTGCATGACAGAAGCTGGCTGAGGTCATTTCCAAACTAGCCCCATCAGATAGGAGTAAGGCTGGTATTTCTTAAACAATCACAATACCAGTACCAATACTAGTACCCTTTACAAAATACCAAAACCAATAGACTACTTCATTTGTTACCTTTCTTTTTTTACTTCATACAATACCCATCTTGTGAATGGTGTTGTGTAAAAACGCCATCCCCACCTTAAAAGGTACGGAGTAATGATACCCAGAACTGGATACCGAACACTTCGACATGCACATTATTCACCATAATTTTATCTGACAAAAATAAAAAAATCCGGGCCTCCTTCACAGGTAGGGCTTTCCTGTGCGCTAGTCTGCGCCGTAAGGGGCTCGAGGACCGTAAGATTTTTGCTTCACCCCTCGCATTCCAAACAGCAAAACTTCACATGAATTAGATCTGATAGTGTTTCCTCAGATTAAGTGTCTGTCTGAATGTCCGTCATAATTAAACCAATTTGTCTTCAAGAATCTTAACCTGGCATGTGTTGGAGCCGCAGCTGTTGACTAACTTTCCTGGCAAATATCTAAATACAAGTTAATTACTGTCAGTAAATGGTTAAAGCCACTGCTCGCACACATGCTAGTTGGCTTTTTGACAACCAAATTGATACATATCAACGTGTGTTATCAATGTCTGGATAGCGTGTGCATTCAGATCAGTTTGTGGACTAAAGGAAACTCACATGCAGAACTGATCATATTAGCAAAGGTGTTAATTATTAACATTCCACAGTGGTGCGCAGCATGCGTACAACTTTTTTCAAATTGATTTTATACAGTTGGGAGTTTGGGTTTAGCGGAGCAAGTCTATCATCTCCCATATCTCTGCTAATGACGGGAATGAATGGTACATGAATGGTGAGTGTACATGCTGGTCATTGGTTTGAGAAGAAGGGGGGGAGGGGGGGTGCACTGGTGACGTAATCCTTGTTAATTTAACCGGGAAACTGTTGAGTAAGAGCTATTTTCTGCAAAACTTGCGAGACATCTGTAAGTTTTCTCTGGAATATTTTGAGTGGTTTTATAAACATTTCATAATTTTACTCTTGTCTCTGACTTTACAGAGTTACAATGTAACATTACAGTGAGCATGTGTATACAGAACTTGGAGGTATCTGCTGCAGCAAACAGTTTTTGCAAGACTGTGGTGTCAGGTTATGAGGCATAATGATTCATCAGCTTTAAATACACTGCCCCCATTACAACCATAACTTCATCTGATGTCTATTTGACTTGCGAAATAGGTGTGACGGACAGTTAATAATGTGTTGGGAGTTTTTACCTTGATGTCTGCAGCAATGCTGATCTCTGGAGGTGTCAGAGTCATGGAAGGACATTGCTGGGGGCCTTCACTCATGCTGATCCAGGATCGAGCCAACAGCCCCTGAGCACACTCCTTCTGGATGGTACATCTGGACAAAGTGACAGACAGAAATGTTGGTACAGTACTCATGTTTATCATGTCATATTTTTAGGTGAAAGTTAGCTTACAGCACAACAAGACAGGGTTTTTGGGAGATTGTTTGTACTGAATATGTCATGGAAACTGAAATCCAGAAATTCATATTTAGTTATGGCTTGACAATGCCACAGCTGGTCATCGAGAACCAACCATTGAACTACCAGACTAAGCTTTCGGGTCAATATTAATCCTTTGTGAGGAGAGGACAAATGTTTGTGTTTTCATTTCATCCCAAGACTTGACAAATTCTCACCGTTGGGGTTTATGGTCTGCTTCACACAGATTTCTGAGGTGCTCTGGTGTCCTAATGTCACATTCAGACCTTGGCTGTCAGTTTGTCTG
>NC_048413.1:10590312-10618064 GCF_013103735.1 Etheostoma cragini
TGTGGTGGACTGGTTCACCGGCAGCCAGCTTTAGTGTCCACTGATTGGCCACGGTCATGTTTGCCAAGAGGGTCAGCTGTGAAAAAGACATGAGAGCAGAGGACACAGGTTGGAATAGGTGCATGAGGATGCAAAAAATATTTTCTTAAGGTTTATTTTAACTGGGAAATGTCAACTGAGCAACAATTTGCTTCACATTCACACCAAAAAACTCCTCAAATATTTGAGAATTGCTCAATACAACCACAGTCGTTTTCTGTTGATCAAGCAGCTCAGTTCAAATTCAGAGCCAGGTGATTTGCTCAGCAGCACTGCAGAAGAAGCAGCTTTATTATTCACTTCCTCTACCTGCTTTTAGCAGAGGATTCATGCCAGCAATCCACATCGTGATCACTCCTCAAACTCAGAGGAAACTGCTACTGCTAGCACTAAGGTGTTTTAGGAAGATAAACACATTTATTTTCATAGGGGAACTTTAGCTCCTTTGAACCTGACTGAGGAGACAGCACTAAAAACTGACATTAATGTACAGTATGCATGTATGTATCAATAACTGACAGATTTTGCTAATTGTACATTATTTTTCTCTGATTACAAATGCTACTTTTCTTTTTCTTTTTTACCCTCAAATATATTTTAAGGTTTTTACCTTTTGTTCAAGAGGTGTTTCTAATCTTGTTTCGCTGAGCAGTGATTTATATACAAGCTGGCCTTCCTGCGCTCTAGATAATTAAACGGGTGACATGTTCTCACGTACGCACAAACATATGCACACACAGACACACATACAGAGCTGTGTAGAAAAACAAACAGTGCTGACTGAGACTTCCTGTCACGCAGACAGTGAAAGCTCTTATTTCTGCGATTTGTCGGTCCTCCCCTCGATGGAGACATCCTGAGGAACTGGCAAAACTGACCGGCATCTGGTGACAAGCACGGGCTGTGTCACTTCTTCATCCGTTAAACACACAAATGCCCTCTCCCACACACGCACACAGAACCATCACCACCCACTGAGAGTGTGCTGGTTAATGTTAAACTGGAGCAGACAGAAGCTTAGTAAACCATTGGCTTAACCTGTGATGAGAGGCATTATCTCAGCCTCCAAATATCATTGTCCTTTTTTTAACACCACCCCCCCATCTACAAACACACACACACACACACACACACACACACACACACACACACACACAACTGCCTTGGAGATATTAAACAGCTGTGCAATGTCTTCATCTCACACCCCAGTGACTTCAAACACATACGCTGAGTGACATAGTGAGGAGCGAGTAAACAGCAGCCCACACACCTGGACAGGGAGCAGAATAGGAGCAGAAAGGAGGAGTAGTGAGGAGAGTTGTTACAGTGCGCCACCAGGTCAACCAACAAAACACCTGCTGTACTGGCAGGTCCCACTGACTCTATTCTCTGTCTATCTGCCTGCAGATGAAAGACCCTATTCAACCAAGTAGTGCTCAGCTGCTGTGCGCTCAATCTCTGTATGTGTGTGTGTGTGTGTGTGTGTGTGTGTGTGTGTGTGCTAGTATGGATGTGTACCTGGGTGTAAAGGAGAGAGAATAAAGCGATGGGTAGGGTAAAGAGGACAAGAGAGAAAGAGATAAAGTCTGTTTGTCTGCAAAATGAAAGAGCCTTTTATATGAGACGGTGTATGAGAAGGAACAATGAAGTAGAGGCCGATCGATACAGGATTTTAAGGCCAATACCCATACAAATATTCGGTTATTTAAAAATCCATCCATCCATCTTCGACCGCTTATCCGGTATCGGGTCGCGGGGGCAGCAGCTCCAGCAGAAAAATCTGGTATTCCAATACATCAGCCAATATATATTTTAAAATCAAGGACCAAGTACCAAAACATAAAAACATTTCCCTAAAATTATTTATTTTTAGTTATTTATGAGTTCTCACTACAATAGAATGATAATGTTTTGTTTTATTGTCACAACAAAACAAAGGAACATAAAATAGACTTAAGATATTAAACTTAAAGTACTTTGAGCAAAAACACAATAACTAAAAAAAAACAATTAGAGTGTTGCCAAAAGGGACATTATTTGTCATTATAAATGACTCTGATTAATTAATACATATATACATTTTTTTAATCAGCCATTATAAATGCTGATACCGATAGATCGGGAAATGACTAATATTGGCCCGTCGATGTATTGGTCGGGCTCTACAATGAAGCGTTGAACTAAGAAGTTGAGGGGTGGACTGACTGATGAGTAAAATTGGAGAAGAGCGAGTGAGATAAAGGTGGTCACTGCAAGGAGCAGAAAATGAAAGTCAGCTGTAATGGGGAGGGAGAGACTTCATTAAAAAATGCATGTAATTACAAATTACTTCACTAAGGGCCCTCTCTGAGACAGTAAAAGAGGCCTAACTTAATCTCAACCACTGTTCCTCTGTGTTTAGTCTGAGCCAAACTCACAGTCAGAATCACATTACACACACTAACAGCCCCATTAACCTCTGTAACAGCTCTCTCCTCAGGGCACACACACACACACACACACACACACACACACACAAACACACTGAGGCACAGACAGACAGACACTGCCACACAGATACATACACAAACAATAAAAGACATGTAAAGCGAAAAGGCACAGAGTACATTATTGCCCAAGGTCACAGAATTACTATGCTCCCTATATGACAAGGTTGTCACACACGATCACACACACACACACACACACACACACACTGAGAAAACACATATAGCACATAATCACAGGGTGTGCATTCATCTGAGTAAACACATGAAATCACTAAACCACTCACACTGGCCTACAGACAAAGTTAAACACCTAAAAACACAGTGAAACCAGCAATCACGCAAACAGACGTACACAAACACACTCACATACACAGTTGCTTACACCATCCCAACCAATGTTGTGCATCTGGTATAAACCATCCAAAAACTAATTACTGCATGCACAGCTGGGGCAAAAACAGTGCCTTTATCTGGGGAGGAAACAAGGAGCTCTTTAAGCAGACTCAAAACCAAACACCCCTCCAGCAGAATGGTTTTAATGTTGTAAAAGGTACCACTCTAATTTAAAACAATAGGGTTAGAAAGCTTTCAGAGTCAGTGTATGTTGTTTCCAAAGACAGCTGAGGAGCAGCTTGTGGCGCTCGCAGGCAATCTGCGTCTCAGCTCAGTCAGGGGTGACTAGGAATGGGGTTGAGACAGAATTAAGGAATGCTGTTAATTGGAAGGGAAAGGTTTTCACAAGCCGGACCCTCTGCAGATGTTGCAGACCAACACACGGCAGTTCTAGGTCATACTTCGTCAACCGCTCTAGTTAAATGGCTTTCTGGTGATCTCTCAGACAATAACCAGGTCTGAGGAACATTAGAGCACATGATTAGGACTACTTAATGGGCCGTGATGGGTCATGGATGAATGGAACAGAGGGGGTTGGGGGGTTGACAGTGCTGAGAACCTACGAGATGAAAGCAGACATTCCTCTGAGGGTTTCATCACACACCTAAGTTTGGTTTATTGAAAGAATCAGCAGCCACATCAGAGAAGCACTACGTAACTGTTACTGTTTTTCCATGCTTAAGGGCTCAATCACATTATAAAATATTAACTCCATTCAGTGGTGACCAGAACTGTGCGTGTGTGTGTGTGTGTGTGTGTGTGTGTCTCACCTTACGAAGTCGTCCATTACTGGTTCCCAGAAAAACCACAGTGTGGTTGTGTACATTGTCCACCGAGACCGAAGTGAGACCCGGGTATTCAACCAGAGGAATGGCCCTCAGGGACCTCCGTAAGGCCAGAGGGTGCTGTAGGTGGGCCGCACCACAGTCCAGCTGGTCGGGCTGCAACTACAACACAGACAAAATGAGAGTCACTTTAATGCTCATTAGCTCTTGTGTGGAAGCACACCATACAGATTAGAAAGATGGAGAGAACAGAGCACAAAAAGAATGCCGCATGATGAAAGCAAAGTGGAAAACATGAGCTGATAGTAGCTATCACAACGGTGCCGCTCATTCTTCTAAATCACTTTTAAGATATCCCAGTGAATACTTAAAGGGCTTACAAGGGTCTTCAACACTCATAAGACTCTGCTTTTGTCAAATCCTCAGCAGGCAATGATAAAACATTAGTGCCATGCTTGGATGAGCATCAGGATCTACTGGGAATTCTCTGAATATTTTAGAGCATGTGAAGGCAAAAAAAAGAAAAGAATTAAGCACAGTGGATATTTGTAGAGTCTTTTCCCACGGGCCCTTCTGCTCGCGGCCTTGTCTCTCTTATCATAAATTGTGTCTAGCTTTTCCTCAGTGCTGGCCTTCAGACTGTCGACTACAAAAAAGATCACATTTCAGCGGCCATGGCAACAAAATGTCAAACTTAAGAAAGACTAGCTTCATTCTGTGAGTGGTAAGTAGATTACATTACATTAGCAGAAAGTCCACTCAAAACCACTTTGAACTGAGCAGGCCTGTTGGCCAATTGAGATAGTATTCAGAAAACTGGTCACGGGAGGAGTGGCCCCAGGGCCACAGCCGACAAGACAGTGCCAGCGAGCAAGGCTTGAGTTTCCTTAAGGGCAAGTATTTAGTTTGGTATGCGAGTGGAAAGTATAGTTGAAAACAAGATAGCTCTAATATCTGACCATATGTGGACTACAAAGCTGCTTATTCAGTGATAATGTGCTAAATTTGTGGTTCAGTTATAGCTATCAGCACACACTTTATAAATAAACTCTGAGTTTTCACTGATAAACAAAGTAGACTATTGACCCCTTCTTCTCTTTATTTGTGGAATAGACAGGGAGCTGCTGGGCGTGAGGGGAATCTCACGCTTCCCATAACCCCCAGCGTGGCTTTGAAGCATCTTTCCAGCCATCATGTCAGGAGCCTCAGGGCTAACAATAGCTGTTATAACCAGAAATGGAAACACCCAGAGATTCATCAGTCATCAGTGAGTGTGTCTTGTTTTTGTAAGGGTCAGAACAAATGTAAGGACTTCACGAATCAGAATCAGATTACTGTCCAACAGTGGTGGAAGAAGTACTCAGATCCTTTACTTAAGTAATAATACCCCCACTGTAAAAACAAAAGTAATAGTTCTGCATTGAGAATGTTACTTAAGTAAAAGTATGTAAGTGTCATGAATGTGTACTTAAAGTATTACAAGTAAAACCAATGAACGTAAAAATTACATTTTAGAAAAACAGTTCTGTCAATCAAGTGTGTAATCAGCTAATCAGCTGCACTTGTAGGCCTGTATATTGTTTGTTAGTTAAATGAATAATAAAACATAGTGTTTCATAAACTACATATGTGTTATGTGAAAAAATCCTAATCTGTAAAGTAATTAGTAACTGGAGCTGATCAATGTAGTGAAGTAAAAAGTACAATATTTCCCTGTGAAATGTAGTGGAGATGTAGAAAGTGGCATGATAAGTTAAGTACTAATAGCTCAACTTTGTACTTAGGTACAATACTAGAGTAAATGTACTTAGTTATATTCCACCCCTAATGGCCAAGTTTGTTTACACTTAAAAGGAACTCGGATTTGCAGTGGTAGGTATTGTAAAAGAAAGGGTACTAATTAAAAACTCAAATTTTCATCACCTCGAGGCTTTCTCCACTGGGGATGTGTTCATTTTGAATCCAATAATCTTTGCTAAATAATGCATTCATAAGAAATTAAAACATAAATAAAATCCTAAAATAATAATTGTGGCTGGTGACTTATTCTGCCCCATCCAGATACTGTTTATAGAAACTTGGCTCAAGTGGAATGAATTAGTCGATTACTTTCTATTGTTTTTAAATTTGCAACACATGCAACTCAAAATATAGTAGGCTAATTTCAAATGTAATATGTGTACAAGCGCTTACCACCAGATTTCCCTTCTGAATGCAGGCTGCCCCGGAGCCCTGGATAACGCTGTCCAGCACCTGAACATCGCTGCTGGGAGAGTTGGAGCAGTTCCTGCGGCCTTGTCGGATCTCCTCCTCGATGTCTCCGAACTTAAAAGCGCACAGAGCGGACTTTCTGTCCCCTTTGGAAAACACTCCAAACAGGTACGGTTCTGTGCTCTTTCCTTCGTCTGTGTGGATCTCAGCGGGGTAAACGGACAGCAGGCGGTTGTAAATGTTGCCGTTAAATCCACACTGTAGAGGCATCTGGATGTAGGATTCCGTGAGCTTCCTGCTCTCCGGCCCGCTGGGTTTTCGGGGGTTCTCGGTATCCAGACATATCCTGGCGAGAATGCTGTTGGGCTGGCTCTCCTTGAGGCCCATTTTCGCATCATTATTGAAGGCGATGTAGGAATAAGTCTTCTGCATGAATGCGTGGACGAAGTCCAGCTTGTTTTTGGTTTTGACGTCTTGTTTGATCTTGAATACATTATCCTCTGAAGGGTTAATGTCATAGGTGAAAAGTCGGGATAAATCCTTAATGTTCAAGGAGCGGATGGCGATCTCTGGGGTGTTCTCAAAGCGCAGGTCCTCCTTGCTGTGGTTCTTTGGGAAAAACTGGGTACCAGCCCCTGTGTAAGTCGCCCCGACAAGAAGCCGGGTGTTGCCCCCGTGGCTTTTGAAGATGAGCCCGACTGTGGATGCGTTCGGGTGATTGGCAGCGATGTTGAGCATGCTGGGGAAAACAGTCTTCTCGCCCTTATGTGGGAACTCCACCGCTATCTCCGAAATATTCTCCATTTTTCTAAGCTCACAGAAGCCTTGATACACAGACCCACACACCACCACGACCCCTTGCTCTCGGTCCAGCTTCAGGAGCTTGTTGTGGTTGTTAGTGAGGGATTTGGGATGCTCGCACGGAGCCTGGGGCAGCTGTGGCGCATGGCACAACAGGTTGTCCTCCACCGGCCCGGTCCTCTTCTCCACCTCGATGCTCAAGGTCCCGTTCAGCTGATAGACTGTGTTGACGGTGGCCAGGTAGACCTTTCTGGACACCGGGTCCACCACGAAGTTATTTGTCTGATTTGGAGACGCGAATGTCTGTTGGATGTGCAGCGCGCTGGCACTCCGGCGCGTCTCCAAAGCCAGGACGCCGAGAAGCAGAACGGCTATCTCTATCGAAGGAGGCATTTTTCCTTCTGACCGGCTTCCGCGTGTTCTGTGCCGAGGGGTGCATTGAGTAAAGACAAAATTGTGTGTTTGTTCCTACTGCGACAATCTGAGAGGAAAGGCTGTTTCCTGCTCAACGCCTAAACCCAGAATGACGCGATAAGCGAGTCGTGCTTCCTTTTCAGGCTGCCTCCCCTGTCCCTCTCTTGCCACTGTGCAGCTCAGTAGCCTCTCTCCCGAGGCGAACTGAGCCACAGTACCTCATTGACACATTTCTTTAACGATTTTAAACAATAGCTTGTTAAAAAAAATTCTTTTTCTGGACAATGTCATGCCCGCACAAAAGTGATCAAACTTGCTTGGAGTCATGTTTTAGTCCGGCGTATTTAAGAATGGTCCCATAATAAATAGCCTAATGAGAATAACAAAAGTACAAATGTAAGTAAAGTTTGGGGCATCCACTCGTGAACCCTTATAGAGTGGCACTGCCTCCATTTAATGTCGCCTCCCATCAAAGAACTCTGATTGGTCATTGTACAATTACAGGATGCAGCTCACTAAATAATAACACCTAATTTGACCTAAATGTATTTTTTTTCATGTTTGGCTACATCTGAAACTAATTAGTTCTGATCCTACTAGGCTATATGTCTAATAACTTAATTTTCAATATTATTTAGGACTTAATGGGAGCTCATCCTGCCAGATGGACCGTATAGCCTACTGTTTCTTTCAAGATGGGTCACTTGATGAATCTTCATCCCTGCATGGTTCCGCTCATCTGGGGGTTAATGACAGGTCACCGTCCCACCTCCTGTGCTCCCCACTCCCTCGGCTCTCAGATTAGTTCTGCAGATCTGGAAGGTTCCGTTTTGGGCACATACGGCACGGTAAGCACCGTGAAAGTGCTACCAGATGGACACATCAGCACACCTTTTCGGTTTTTGACAAACACATCTTTCCAACACAGCTTTCTTGTGCTCTTTGCTTCATAAATATTCAAGCACAACACATGCGCCCCTACTCAAAAATGCACGAATATGGTAAGCATTTTTGACTCTGGATGGAGTGTGCATATGCTCACATCTCTGAATAGAAATGAATGATCCCTAGTAAGCATACGAGCATGACTGTGTCAGACACTGCATAATTTGCAGGCGAGCCCAAGAAGTGTTATCTCTGAATACATGCAATAATTAAAGTTGATGCTAAATCGTGCGCTATCGCTTGCTCCATTTACTGTGGACTCACTCTCTCCTCTCCGTCACCACTTGCAGCTTTCAGTAGGGCAGATAAGTGCGCCCCGTGTTTACCTTGGCGCACAGCCATGCGCATCAAATCTGGCAGTGTAGAATAGGAGGAAAGCGCTCCGATAAAGTGTAACATAATGACCCCCCCAACTGCACAGCACAATGACACAACAAACACTGCGCGTGCGTGTGAGTGCGACCCTCAGTAGGCAGTTAGGATGCTTACATAGGGTCCTGTGGGGATAAGGCTCAGTAGGGTCAAAGCTGTCAGCGTTGATATCAGCGGCGAGGTGTGACTGAGTGCTGTGGCGTGGTGCTGCTCAATCAAACACAACACTCAAAGGAAATAATGTGTGAATGTGTGTGTGTGTGTGTGTGTGTGTGTGTGTGTGTGTGTGTAAGAGAAATTGTAGAATTAAATGGGGGGACTGTGTTTGTAATAAAAAATATTGTCCCTGGTGGCCCACTTGGACTTTTGGCAGTAAGACTGTGGTTAAACGGGCCTTCCACCCAACCAGTTTCCTTCCTGATAAGGTGCAACACCTCATTGTGTTCCGACTCCCAAACTCCCTGACAGACCTCAAGACCATTCACACAGACTGAAACACAGGCTTAAGATCTCCATCTAGTGGGTCCATGAGGAAACTGCAAGAAGGGCCGATTAAAAAGGGGATTCAGACTACAAATTGTGTGTAGTGAGCTTATCCTGCAGTTATTAATCCCCCCCCCCCACCCTAGACATGTACCCCCAACAATGCACACACATACGTTAATTTAAAAAAGGCTTGTGAGTCATGTTAGTCAGGAATGCACTTTATTTATTCCACACTTAGAAAAGGACTTCAGAAGGCACTGGAGTAGTTTAGCACACAAGCCCACATCATAGGTGTAATTGTAAGGTCAAGCTGAGGTCAAAGGTCAACTCACTCTCAACTTGTCTGCTGCGCTCACATTAGCAACATTGAAAAAGATGAATAAATCCACCATTTTAATTGCATGTTCAACTTGAGAAAAATCAAGTTCATCTACGTTTTGACAAGAAATAAATTAAATTCCTCCCTGTGGGTTTTATCTTTAGACAAGGATGACAGTGATCCTGACCTGAGTCATCTCTTAGTCCACTGAGGCATTCTGTCTTAAGAGTGACAACTTTTAAAGTGTCTATCAAAGGTTTCTCAAACCTCAGCCTGGCTCATATGTTATCTAGCAGAATTAACTATTCAATGTTCTAGGTCATCTCGTTGTGTGCTTGACTTGATGAGAGAAAGAGAGAGAGGGAGAGAGAGAGAGAGAGAGAGAGAGAGAGAGAGAGAGAGTACAAGAAAGACTGTACACCCAGACACTGAACTGTACTCAAGAGGCAAGGTGCAGAAACACACCACTAAAGATCTGGCATCAAGTTCATGTTCGAATTGTTAATTCTCTGACAGATTTTAGAATAATTTCTGAATAAAGTGAGACCAGCTGAGCAAGCTCCCCTTTTTTCCCTTTTAGCTTGGACCCTTTGGGTGCTCAGTTATCCCTGGGTAGAATAAGGTTTGGCACTGGGTGATTACACCATAAGATGGTGTACTTGTAGAAAAAGACGGACGGCCAGAAAAATAAGGAAGTCTGATGAAGAGTACAATATCAGTGTGCATTTGACTAACACGGCAGTGGAGACGACTTGCACTGTAGATATAAAGCAGCAGCATTCCTGTTCCAACTGAGATGGAGCTGGATAAGCACCAGTGTTCTCTCTTTCCTGACCTGATCACATCAAGTATGGCGGGAGGGGAGACAATTATCCTGACAAATTGATTTTACTTGGACAACGGCTTTGTGTCATTGCCTTTATACACAAAACTGGCTCCTATGTATTGTTTTGTGATTAACAGATACATCATTGTATACATATTGCATGTATGGCTAGATGCTTTAACAAAAACCAGACGTTCTCTGTGTGTTCAAGTGCCATTTCTATGGTGAGTAGAACATCGTAGCTATCCTTTCTCAAGCTGGCCCATTCTGTCTTTGTGTTTCAGTTATAATCCCCCCCCCCATTAAACACAGTTATTGTTTACTTAGAAAAAGGAAATAAGTAAAAGCATGTGATCTTCGCTATTAGAAATGGTAGGGAAGCACAAAACTTGTTAAGTCATCTGACACTCAAAGGTCGTGATCAGTCCTTCAAAATGTTCTGTAAGAACAAATTCTATCACAGCAAGAAACTCCCAGGGAGGTTTTGATCCATGTTCAAATACATGTTATACATGTATTTGTTGGTTCAAATCTACCAATCACAGCTAGGTAAAAGTTCTCTTCTTAAAGGCAATCACCCACATTATCACATTGGCATGTCTCAACAATTGGACTGGGCCTTTGGAGCAAATCGCCAACCCAGTGTCCAGACTAAGCTCCCCGTCCTGTAGAGTGAGAAGAGCGTAATGCTACATGGTACTGAATAAAATAACGTTGAAAAAAATAATAATATTATTAGAAATAATAACATTATAATTGATTAAACTCTAAAGATAAAAACAGTACAATGCTGCATTCTGAGAGACAGCAACACAATAGTTCATTTTTAAAAATGTAAACAGTCTCGCCCTTGCTAAATAACAATCATGAGTGTTCCTCAACTTTTACTCAGTTTCTTCCACTTTTTCTTGATTCCGCGTGCATATGTGCTCGGACGTATTTCCCGTGCCCGGCCACACAGCCACTCTTACGGCAATCACATTCTTCAAACTTCCTGCATGATTGCAGCTAAAGTTACATCACCTGGTGTCACCAAAGCAACATGTGCTGGCTTCAATCTGGTCATCCTGGGGGCTGCAGAGCGCGCTGCGTGTACCCCGAGAGAGCGTCCCAGTTTCTCCACAAGAAGGCCAGCAAGAGGATGAGGAGGAGGGTGGAGAGTGTGCGCAAGCGTGTCTTCATCAGCGGGACCACACAGTTGGCCACAGTTGAGACAAAGACCAGAAGGACAGCCATAAGGGCCAGCAGCACATTGATAAGTTTTC
Source organism: Etheostoma cragini (assembly GCF_013103735.1). Classification (NCBI taxonomy): domain Eukaryota; kingdom Metazoa; phylum Chordata; class Actinopteri; order Perciformes; family Percidae; genus Etheostoma; species Etheostoma cragini. The sequence goes on from NC_048413.1 coordinate 10,601,658, forward strand.
CCAGGAGGGTCCGGGCGGTGGCATTTTCCAGCCCCTCCAACTGGACGACCTGCTGTTGCTGCTGTTGGAGCTCCATCTTAGAGATCCTGGTCTGACACGCCTCCAATGCTTCCTGCAGAAGAAAAAAAAAAACAGCAAAGTCACCTGGGAGTTAAGAGAAGTAAGCCCACAACACTATTACTATATACTTAATGTCTACTGTCTACTGTACCGGACTGCATTATATTCAAATGTTATTCATTATTATATAACATTCTTGCCCTTTCATGTTTATATATGGTGTGCATAAAACATGAGAAGCATCACTGAAATCCACAACTTTAACAATGAACAGTAAATATTATATATATATATATATATATATATATATATATATATATATAGACCTCTACTGCCTCCTTCTTTCGAGGAAAAGAAATGCAGCTGAGGGGCAACCTAAACTGTAAATACACTTCATGCAGGTATACACATGTAAAAAACACAAAGCTATACGCTATAATGAATAACAACAGGGCAGAAGCAGTGTGAGTCGCTGAGAAGGAAATGCTTGTGTTTTGAACAAACAGAAAAGCTAATAGACAAACTGGATTTTACGTCTCATCTTCCTGTTTACAGTCAACATGGACAATGACATATTGCCTTTAGCTGTTTGAGGGGTGATTTACCTTCTACTTAACGTCTGGTCTGAGCAGACCAAATTAGCTTACAACTATTTAAAGTGAAGCGGCGCTCTCTTTAGCACTTTCCATTGAAAGACCTCTTAGTGTGGAACTCTAAATGGCAAAATAAATAAAGACTGTATGATATAATGAAAAGAATATTTACAGAATACTACATAAATAAGAAAGAAAACTTGAACAATTTTGATCGTGAAATGAGATTTTGTTACTCCTATTTTAAAGCTAGTTCAGAATGACTTTGTTGCTGCTCTAGTTAACAAGAGCTATCTGGCTATATTCAGTAGCAGCTGTTGTGTGTGCGTGAGGTTGAGAGCATAAGATTGGCTGACGGGCCAGGGAGCAAGGATTAGTGACAAGAGCATTAAGTGACATTATGAGCACAAAAGCATCGCTGTGAGAACAGACTTCTGACAAGGGTAATCTGAATAAAAACTAATAAATATGGACAAAACCTAAATTACTTTTTATGAAATTATTGTGAGTGCCTTATTTAGTAAAATGTCATAAGACGATAATATCAACACAAGTATCTTTATGAGTAAGTGCTAAAAAATGGAGTGCATTGCTGTATTCATATAAAAATGTAATGCAGTTAGTTGTGTGTTTATTAGGTATTCTGTAATGGCTTTCAATGACTCATCGCTCAGAAGTGAGGACCAGAACTTGTCATTTAATTGAACAGTTTGCTTTATCCTCGTAAAAGTCTCATAATCCCCGCCTGACAGCTCATTTGTAGAACAGACTGCATTTTAAATAGCCAATTTTAAGTACAATGAGAGACTAGAAAAATGTAATTTCAACTAATCTAATTTTTGTAGCCGTTAATTTATTTCTGACATGGGCGGTGTGCTTGTGGACGTTAGCCTGGCAGACAGACCTGTATGTCTCTGGCTCTCTCATAGGACTGGTAGGCGATCTTCTCTTCCATGCTGGCCAGCTCCTGTTTGAGGTTAAGGATCTCATTCTGGTGAAGCTCTGTCAGGTCGTTCAGCTGCTCCTCCAGACGTTCACACCTGAACCCACAAGCACACGCGTCAGAGTCTGGGGCAGAGTTAGCTTAGACTAAAGAAACACATGCAGGAATTAGTAGAAACAGACCCTGAAGGCATCTGACCACATAACACCTGACTGAAATAATGACTCGCCCTGACAAGATTAGGGCATGCTTACTCATCTGCTGATCCAGCTGGCCAATCACAGAGAGTCAGCAGTATGAGAGTGACCAATGGGAGGTACCCAGCAAAAGGAGAGGGAGCTAATACTGCTGCTCATTTTGGCAGGCACATAAAATTGGATGGACAACATAGCACAAGAATAAACATTAGCCTGCCTCTGTGTGTACGTGTATTAGTTATTTGTTTTAAATATTCCACGTAGGTAATATAACAGTCTTAAAACATGTCAAAAAATAGATATAGGGATAAATCACGCATTCCCAGAGACCAAGGTCATGAAAGAGATCAACTTCTATTATAGAAGACTATGAAACCCAACAAGTATTCAAAAATATTTAATTAATAGATTGTCAGAATTTTTGTTGATTAGTTTTCTGTTGATAGGTTAATCGATTCAGTGCTACATTAATCACAATGTAATTACTTGTTATTAGTTTAGATAGTCAAATAGTAAGCATTTCTTAGTTATGCAAAAGATGGAATCAGTCCCTGAGAAGATATTTAGCAACATGACTGCTTTTTGATTGATTATTCCCCAGAGGCGGGCTGAAAAGAGATCCTTAGTGGTCATTCTGTTCTACTCTGTATTATTTTGGTCTTAGAGGACAAACACAGACCGTTCTTGACTCTGATGGACATTTTAGGGAGAAAAATGCTCATGTTTCTTTTACTATGTAAGCAGCTCACTCTATCTCCCTTCCTTTCCATTGTCCTGCCAACTTAATCTTTGTGCCCTCTTGTCAGGACATTCTGGAGGAATGTGAGGGTGTTTGTTACGGCCAACTGCCCACAGACAAACCAAAACAAAAGATGCACCTAGACGTCGGCGTCTACATACGAGCTATGCAGAGCAGGGACAAGGGCTGAAATAACACCAAAGACCTTTGTACTTAGAGGACACTTGTGAATTGTGCAGGTGAGTCTGTCACTTTCGTGAAATTCTCAACTGCTGTCTCAAAACAACAAAACTAACATGATTGAAAATGTGTCGACTTTGAAATTCTGAAGCTGTTCGATACATGGCGATAATTTTGATTTTTATAAAACTGAAATGTGACTTCTTTTAGAAGACATTTTCATTTCAAGCAATGTGTGCTTTCATTTCAATTGTATACATTTTCAATAAATAGCCATTATCTATCGAGGTCTAGGTGCAAGTTATGTTTTTATCTACAGTGTGTACTTGAAAAGATAAAAGCTCTCCAGGGAGATGTCTCTGAGAGATGTCAACAGCAACACAGCAATATGAATGATGAGTATAGTATTTAGAAGTATGTTTCCAAAAAATATAGTTCTTCCTGATTCCACACTGTAAGAATTGTAGGGGATTTCTTGTGCATAACACCAACCTGTTTTGGAATGTATGATACACACAATCGTATTTCCCCTTTGCTCTCTGTACCTGAAGCGTTCCTCTTGCAGTGCTTGCATAACAACTGTGTAGTCCCTCTGATAGTGGCTCTTCAAACCATCAAGGCTCTCCTCCAGCCTTGCCTGGCCTTCCCTCAGCTCCTGCATCTCCTGCAGCAGCATGTCCAGACTGGAGCTCTGACTCCTCTCCAGTGTGTTTCCCTTGGAACTTGGGGGACCTCCGGGGGCACCTGTGGTGCTGTTGGCCCCCGCTGAGCCTGATGTAGCACTAGAGCAGTCATCCTCACTACCATACCTAGGACTGGGCTGGAGGTGATGCCCAACGCTGCCCAGTGAACGTCCGCCAGCCCCAGTCACACCTTCTTCCACTGAGGGGTCGTCAAGAGAGTCTTTAAGAGAGGGGATGTTGTCAGCGCTGCCGAATTTGTTACGAATCAGCGACGCAATCTCACGAGGTTTGGAGACGACGGCCCCGGCAGCAGTGTGGGTGGCCTGGGAGAAGCTAGAAAGGCCTCCCTTCACGCTGTCCACCACGCCTTCACTGAAGCCTGTGACTTTAGCTCCGACATCCTTCAGGCCCTGCTGCATGTCCCGCAGAACATCCTTGGGCTGGCGTGGGATACCGTTATGCTCCACTTCCCGCAGCTTCCGGTGGTAGTGTTCCAGTTTCCTTTGCAGCTGCTGGATGGTCTGCGCCGACTTCTGGTTCTTTTTCTCAAAAACCTGACAGCAAAAACAGGCTTATATTAGTGAGACTAATACACATTACACTGCAATAACACACTCCACTTCAATTTATTTAATAAGTTCTCTTCCTATTACATAAGCCTGTTAAAAAATATAAAAACAATTAGTCCCCTAGATAAATGTGTCTTATTGATTTATACATGTTAATAGTTTAGTAAAGTGCAACAACTCCTAATTTTACCTGTTTGATGCGTGTGCTTTGCTGTTTGTCAGCATTGTTGGCTAGTTTGAGGTACTCTGCAACGTTGTCATCCCTGGCTGTCTGCTCGATCTTAATTTGCTCCGTGAGTTTAAGGATTTTCTGCTGCAGCTGGGCGATTGCCTGCTTTGTGCGCTGAGGGTCTGGGGTGCCATCATCAGCTCCAGGGAATGAACAGTCTGCGCCGCATGAAACAGCCAAGGGTGTTTGTCCCAGCCCGCTCACCTCCAGCCGGTCAATCTGACAGTGAAAAGAAGAGAGGGAGATTGGGGTAGGTAAAGGAAAGGAAAGGAGGGATTGAAGAGGAAGGGGGTGTTGAAAAAAGTGTGAGTTGCATATTGCGAGTTCTTATTCATTTTGCTGACACACACTAAGAATAGAGGCTTCTGCATTTCTGCAGCCAGTCATCAGGGAGGAGGGCAAATTGAGACGGCCACTCGCGGTCAGTTTGTCTAAAGAGGAAGATGAACGATATTATGTTTTCATTCATTTACAAAGAAAAGAAAGTAGAAAGTATCCATAAAAAACTAAAGGCTTCAAAGTGTGAATCCAAGTCTCCTTTTCTTTTGTAAAACAAGCAAGAACAGACTGAAAATAGTATCAGCCTAATCTCTTTTTTGTTATTATTTAATAACCTGTCAATTATTTTTTTCTCAATGAATCAGTTATTTGTGTGGTCTATAAAATGTCAGAAAAATATGATCAGTGTTTTGATTGATCAGTGTTTTCCAAAGCCCAAGATGACGTCCTCTTGTCCCGTCCACAACTCAAAGCTATTCAGTTTACTGTCACAGAGGAGTTAAGAAAACAGAAAATATTGACATTCAAGAAGCTGGAATCAGATGTTTTCCTTTTTTAGTAAAACAAATAATTAAACCAATTAATTGAGTATAAAATAGTTGCTGATTAATTAATAGTTGACAACTAATTGATTAATTGTTGCAGCTCTAAATCTCTGTGTTTGTTTGTTCAGAGTGCGACAATATAGGACAAGATTAACAGGAGATCAGATTTTTGCAGTTTGACAGACTAAGATTAATTTATCGGTCTAGTTCTGACACGGACTGGATTTTGTCAAACAAGGCATTTGTGGAAAAAAATTAAATAATCTAAAATTGGGTTTTTCCAGTATTTTTCTAAAACTATATTAACTCTACCTGAAAAGATGGTGAACCTAGTAGCCCCTTCAATCACAGACAGCCAGGAGCCAATGTGATTCATTTCCTACAACGCTTCAGGGGAAGAACACACAGAACACTGTGAAGCTGCTGGAGCTAATCACGCAAAAAGGGATTGTAATCGAAATATTCTTCTCATCACTAAGCATGCACATAAATTAAACAGCTGACCCTGACAGCAGACCTTGGAGGCCCAAAGCCACCCAGATAAACAAAAATCCAGGGAGGGCCAGGGAAAGAGTCGGAGCAGACATCCAGCACTCAGCCTCTGAAAAGGCTTGTCATCATTACCACTAACAGGTAAAGACAAAGCACCCCCACACTCACCTGCATGCACAATAGCATGACTAATGATGACAGGCACCACAGTCAACCCAAACCACAGCGTCTCCGGTAGAAAGCAAAACTCCATACTAAGCTTTATTTCTGACAAGATGAATAAAAGTACACAGAAATTACCCCAAACTAGCTCTTTTAGAGAAATCATCTTCTGTCACAGAAGCGACCTTAACACGCGCAGAAAGCGGCTCACCTTTCCATTCGTCAAACGGAAAAATTGTTCCCAGTGCATTTTTTCCCCAAAGTGAAGGCGAGCTGTGTGTTTTCATCAATGTGTCAGGCACTTTGTAGAAGTTAAAACGCTAAATCCGCGCCGGTACTTTAAAGTTTCGCCGGGCACGGCTGTCGCTCCAACTCGCCGGGCTTGTTGTGAAAGTTAAAGCTCACCCAACACGGCAGAGCGGGAAGCCCCGCCCCCTCCCCTGCCAGCTGAAAGATGACATCACCCATTGAGTTAAACGGCAGGCACCCGTCAATCATCCTCACCAAGAGCAGAAATAGCTCCTTGGTCAGGGACTTTCTGTTACTGTAAAAGATTCACTAAGAGACTTACAACATCCACAGAACAACAGGAATACTTCTTTAACACTTACCGGGGCAACACAATTACTATGTCTACCGGTATTAGAATTTGTAGTTACATTGATTCAAGTACCCGAGGTACTTGTATTTGAGTATTTCTATTCATGCTGCTTAATACTTGATATTCAGAAGGAAATGCACCTTTTTTACTCCACTACATCTATTTGACAGCTGTAGTTATTACTCACTTTTCAAACAAAGATTTTGCATACAAAATACATGATTTGTTTATAATATCTGATGCACTAATTTGTAGATTAACATATACAATTGTTTAAAATTAGCTCTAACTTAACCAATTACAGTAAACTGCTACTTACACGTAATTGCTTAAATAATAATCATGGGGTACAGGAATGGCAACTAGGGAATTATAACATTGAGATGTCATTCATACAGTAACTGAGCTCATTGTTGCCACTTTCAACAACAAATAAATGAATAAATTACATAGAAGAATGAGCAACACAAAACACTTGGGGATCAGTATCTCGAATCTACACCACAAAAATGAGTCAGTTTCTTAGTATATTTTTTTTTACAGTATATTGGAGAATAATGTTTTAAATGATTTCTGGCAAGGGTGGCAAACGTTTTGCCTTCAGTGTTAATATGTGAAGTGAAATTGAGTTGAACAAGAGGCTAAAGAGCAGAGTGAGGGTGTGGGCCCAGATGTGAATCTCTCAGGTTGTGTCAGCACATACAGAGTAGCTAAGAGGGCAAGAAAAACCAGTTTGACATCCCTCCACACACGCACACACACACACACAAACACACACACACACACACACACACACACACACACACACACACACACACACACACACACACACACACACACACACACACACACACACACACACACATACATTCCTTTGAGTACAAGGAAGACTTTGGCAAGTCATTTACAATGTTTAGGTGATTTGGCTTAATAATGAAATTGATTTCATTATTCTTGCTCCTTCCCGTATTTCCTCTTTCATTTAGAGCGAAACATTTCATCGCAATCATCTGTTGTCATCTGGACCAATATATTGTATTTTTGTTTGGCTCTTTAAATTAAAAAAAAGATGATCACAAAAAGGTGGATTACTGTACAACAGTGTTAAATAGAAAGACCACATCCATGAGTCAACTGACCTAACAACCGTTGTGTACAGTAAGTCTAATCATGACTAAATCCCCTTGACGGGCAGCCAAGGTGATCAAATAAATCAGAGAAACAGAACAGCCTGCTGGGCTGGCACAGTAGACAACTAAGAGGTGACGTATCAGAACGGCACGTGGTCTGTTCTCCACTATAAACAAAACAGTATTAATAGCTTTATGATGGCGAGCATGATTGAAGTTCTTATTTAATCCATATGACCATTTCATTGGGTTAAAATTTGAAGATTCCCCAGTTTGCTCTGTAGTCTTACAGATGAATACATTATGTGAATAATTAAATATGTGCCCTCTGCCTAAAGATATACCATAGATAAAGAGGGCAAAGGACGAGTCTGCTAAACCCTTTGGACTGAAGTACTGTGGAATACAGAGTAGATAGTGGTTTTAGACACTGTGATAAGAAGACCTAATGATCTGTACGCACTGGTAATAAATCAACAGCCTGTTATTGGTCATTGATCAGCAGAGTTTGTCTGTACTGTATTTGAAGGAACCAAACAGCTGTTTATAAGAGCGTACCCTCTATTACAGCTCTACAGACAGCTCATATTTTCTCTGACTGTCTCATTTTTTATATAGACTCAGACTGTCATGTTCCCACACATAGCAAAGCAATGCTTGATCCCCAGCTTTCTGATGCAGATAGTTCCAGTTACTGAACAAATTGTCAGTACAATCAGTGTCATCCCCAAATGGTCAAGTTTTTCTGTGACTAATCATGCATGTAATTAAAGATGGTGCGCTAAATGATTAGGCTAATTTCCCAAGGTTAACAGAACCAAACATGTTGATGTGCTGAGCCACTGAAGCAAGAAGCGATCACTGGAGCTTGTTGCTTAATGAGGGAAGCTGAGTGTGTGTGTTTATGTGTGTCTCTGTAATTGGGGGGCTGCCTGATCCCCCTGTGATAAGACTTTATCAGTAATAAAAAAAAAGAAAAGAAAGACAAAAAGGTTTTGCATGGACCTGCCCCCTGACCTATGGCTTCTTGCATACCCACACGGAGGAAGGAGTCTGTTCATGGTCCACACTCTTCCTAAACTGGGTCCAAGTTGCGCAACAGCCTCTGATCCAAGTAAAGCTGTTTAGAGCTGTAAATAAGCAACCCTGACTTACCTTAGATCCCCTAAAGGCCTGGTAAAAGCCCAGCCAAACCTAAACTCTCAGACCTACAGCCATACAGTACGTCTTATACACACAGGCATTTAGAAAGCTTCTTAGGCTAATGTTGTTAGATATGCATCACGCATAATTAGATACATGCAACAAGAACATCTTGTACTGGCCGATCTCAATTTCTCTCTCTCTCTCTCTCTCTCTCTCACAGCTACACATACTGTATGCTTCAAATTCCTTGCCTGCTCAATGTATATCATAGAGAAGAAAATGGACTGATGCTGTCATAAGACTCTTTTCAATACCAGGGCCTTGGTACATGGGGCTCATGCTCCACCAGGTGAGCCACCAGGCCGCCTCTGCCATCTTGTTTTCTACTCCTTTGAGTCATGTTTTACATGTCTGTAGTTTTGTAAGATAACTCATGTGAGTTCAGGTTCAGTAAAGGTCAAGATGTTCTGATAGCCAAAGAGTCAGGGCGAGTGGAAGTTGAACCCCTTTTCCATCGACTGCTGCTTACTTTTTTTTTAAAGATGAAGAATTTGTATACCACATGTTGAAAAATGAAACAAAACCCTCACACTATTTTTGTTTTAGACTTTACCTTAATACCTTATTTAGTTGTCTTTAATACAGTATGTACTGTAAACATGGCAATCATAAACCACAGCGTTGAGCTGAGCTTTGATTGTTTTGAATACAAGCATTTAGGTCTAGTTAGTTACCCTTTCTATTATCTTTTACACAAAAAACTGTTATCCATGGTCAAGGTCAAGTTTCTATTTGTATGTGAGTACAAATGTACAGTACCTTGTTGGTTGTTATGCTTCGCATTCCTGTGATGCCAGCTTGTGTGTGTGCCAAGATGCATGACCAGGATACTGTACTGTTCTGCTCTATACCTCTCCTGCTGCAGCATTCTTTGAAGTATGGAAAAGGTACAGCGCTGATTTGTCACAGCACATCAGAGTATAAACGGTTAAAGGTTGGTTCTCCAACCTTGCTTATCTACAGAGTCCAATATCCATGAGCAACGGGCCCTTGTATCCATGATGGATATAGGAATCAAGGTTTTTAGATGTACGCTTAGTGCTGTGTATACAGTCATTTTGAATTTTACAGCTGCCTTCCCTCCATTTATACAACTTGGATCTTCCTGACTTTATCAATCCCCGGCCCTCAAAGCCAATCAACTCTGACTGATTGAACTTCACACTCCTGATTAGTTGGTTTGATCTTTAGCCCTGGAGTCCATCAAAAAAGTGGTCGACATAGAAACGATATGACACAGTGACCCTGATTTCTTTTATGAAACAGATACATTTGTATGAGTTTGGGCCTGAACTGTTTAGTTGTTGTTGTAAAGCAGAGACGAACATGCAATGAAGTGCATGTGGGTCCATGGAGTGTGTAGCTGCAATTAGTTACTGATAGTTATAAAAAACATCAGCACATGTAACAACTCTGTACTATATTTAAAACAAATCCTTTTTTCTACCATGTCCTTTTCATTTCCTCATGGTTTCAGTTCCCATCCAGGCATGCCACATTAAGCAGTGCTAAAAGTGACACAAAAGAGATGTTTCTAATAGAAATCTGCTTTGTGTTTCCTTTAAGTTTATCCAATGTGGCAAGAATGAACCCATTCACCAGATATGGAAAATTACATAACTCCATGTTTTGTTGGACAAGAGGCAGTTTACTCAACACATTCACTCATGAATTATCACAAAACCAAACACAATCTACTAACAACCATGCACAACAGACAGGCACACACACACACACACAAACAAACAGCCAATGCCTGCCAGTGCAATTCAGAGGGTGTGAGAAAAGCCTTTCGTGTTCACAACCAAGAGAAAGAAACACATCAGCTCAGAGTGCAGGTCGGAGGAGAAAGAGAAAAAAACACAGAGGCTTTTATAAGGCCCCACTATCACAACAAAGACTTTCAATCCCTAAGATATCAAAACAAAATCCTCTTCACACCAAGAGGTTGGTCTCCACCCAGACTTTGCGGGTGAGTTCTGAAACACCTTATATGCTTTCGCAACAAATTCTTATTTAGACGCAGGACACATAACACACCCATTTTGATGTGAGTAGCCATATAACCACCATAGTAATGTAAACACGTGCTGGAATCATGACAAGGCTTGAATCATTAAGGAAGTGAATAAAATGAGTCAAAACCTCAAAAACATACTATTTCAAGTGGAGACTCACAGTGGTGGGAGTAGGAAGTGGAGAGGTGTCAGCAGTTACCAGGTTGAGGATGACCTCCATGGCGGAGAGACGCATGCACACAGCCTGGACTGGACTTTTGTTTGGTCTGTCTATCTGTTTGTGTGTCCCTCGGGGGATGATCCCAGCCGGGGGAGAGGGGGAGAGCGTTGCCCTAGGAGAGCACTCATCACTCAGGACAGTTCTCTCAAACAAAGTCCACTTCACTCAGAGTCCACCGGACAAAAACTCTAATTGACAACAAGGAAGTAGAGACTCTTAGGAATTAGTCTTGGCTCGTTTAAATATCCAAAAATCATAGAGTGCCTGGTACCTCCAGCAGTGAACCGGGACTATTGATAGCCGCAGAGTCTCGGGAGTGTTGTGCTGCTGTTTCACAGAGCAGTCGCTCCTCAAAGCCCATGACCACGCTTCAGTGCCAACACACGCTTTGCAGTACACAGCAACCGGCAGAGAGCCTATGGAGCACACATATATGCGCTTCGATAAGCATGACTCCCACAGACAGCGCGCATTCGTGGGAGAACAAGGACTCCTCTGGAGCAAAGGGTCCGTCTGATGTGGGTTTGGGGTGACAGAGCAGAGGAGGTTAATCAGATGAAGATTTGCAGGGTTGGATGGTTAAAAGAAGGAAGAGTTTACTGTGAAGTTAAGTGTTCAAAGCGTCCGTTGGGGATAAAATCCTCAGAGGGTGAAAAGAGAGGCAGAGGCCCAGAGGACGGATGTGAGGCAAACGAGGGAGGAGACACCAAAAAAAAAGCCCACCAGGAGCTGTCACTGAGACGGAGCGAGAGAGGCAGCTAAGGAAAGAGGGGTTGTGAGAAAGCTTTGTGAAAGGGGTGGGGTGGGTGGTGGGGGGGCTTTTCTTCTGTTGGAGTTTCTAGGCCAGCTCAGCTCCAAAACAGGGGCTAACTCAGGCATAAAGAAAGAGGGAAAAATCTTCCTCTCCCGCCTTTTAATTATTACACAGTATGATTGTCGCAACCAATCAGTTTCCTGGGTTATCTTGCTGTAATGCACCACTGCACGTGTGCGCTAACAAACAGCGCTATACCAAATGTTTCTGCCAACCTACACTCACAAAAAGACCTTATATGTGCTTAAAGAGGTTTTTTATATACATACATTGTGAGTATGAAAAACAAAGATGCAAAGGATTGGACAGTTTTGGTTTAATGTAGAGAAAAAAAAATTGCACCCAAGAAAGTCCTGGTTTACACAGATTACACGGTCATATGATGATTACAAAGCTGCTATTCAAAATTGTGTATACGTGTGCATACATGACTATAGCCTATGGCTACGTCACTGCGCTACTTATCTACTGACGAGAATTACTTCAGCACTGCTTTGGTAATATTCTATTGCAATTTCACAGCAACAGCATGGTGATCACTTTTACTAGAATTCGTATGCTCAATTATGTGGGAACAATTCATAGGCACCATTAACGGTAGGAGTTGTCCCTTTAGATTTATCTTATTTGTACATCTAGTGTAAAACTTCTGTTTTATGTCTTATACTCCTATTTTTGTACATATTTAACTACAATTCAATGGATATTTTTATGGTCACTATCAAAACTCAGGGGTTAACAGTCTGCATTAAAAACACATAATAAATCACATCTAATAAGCTTAGGCGCATTGTTCTCCATAATAAAATCTTGGTGTTTGGGAGCCATCACTTCCAAAAGTGTACAAACCAATTAGGGAGACAAGGGAAAGCAGGGAGCGTAGGGGGTAAGGCAGGACAAGGGCTACTAAAGACTTCTGTGCAGAAGCCGATGGGATGGACGGGGAGAGGAGAGTATGAATACAGGCTTTAATGAGAGAGCAGGAGGACTTGAGCGACTGGAAAAGAGAGGGTGGATTTAGGGAAAAGGCTGCTTATAGAAGAACAAACCTAACTTTCTCAAATGGGAGGGCATGTAGGTTTGACCCCAGTGTTAAATTAATACAACAGGCGTTTAGAGCACAGTCAATGCAAAAAAACACACCAAAAAACAGTTTTTCCAAAGGTGAATAACATGAAAACTACATTTCCTTTATTTCCCTTCACTTGTAACACTTTCTATTGACACAAATATATACATTTCTCTGTCTTTATAACTTAAGTTAAGCAAGCGGCCTCACACACCCACCCATTGGGTTACACCAGCTATTCGTAAAGTCCTTCCTAAGACCTTAGTAGCTACTGGCTAGTGTCACACTAGTGATTTACTTTATCAGGTTCCACCATAGAAATTAAACAATTTTAACAAAATGTCTGTTTTTCTTTTAGCTTCTATTGCAAAACAGTATTATATTAAATATTAAACATAACAACGAATCCTTTATTTGTTGGTTTAGGTAGGTATGACTTTGTTATATTTATATATGATTTGTATTTGTATTTAAAAGAGGAATATTGAAAATATAACGCTAATATCTAGGTCACTTTAGTGTGTGCCGTAATGTTTTGTAATATGGAGGACGTACATTTTGTTACATTTGTTACACATTTGTGACATGTGTAATCCTAGTCTTTCCCTTTCACATCAATATTAAACAGAATTTCAGTCTCAAGACAGATATGTTGACAATATTTGCAAAGCTAACGTTAGTTATTATTACCCAAGCAAGCTAGTTTATTTAGCTGGTTACACATGGCAGTTAGTAAGAGGAAATACTTACTAACAAATAATCTCTATGTAAGAACTAGTTTGTGTGGTGTAACCCTTTTTAATTTAGTAATTTGTAATTTGCCACTTGGTAATAACAAGGCTAATTTTTTACTTAAGAACAGCGGGGGAACTTGACTGGAACCATCAGTACATGTAAATCATACTTGGGCAAAATTTAAAATCGTCATAAGGTTGTTGTTTTTGTTAAATGGCTTAACTGTCAATCATAAGTCACTTAGGGGAAATCCACACTGTTAAGACTAATAGGTTCCTTTCAGACATGATTCATTCTTTGCCCTGCGCTCAGTGTCATTCGAGCCTGAGGTCTGAAGTCTCCTATGGATGATATGTGGCCTCCAGCAGTTCCTGGCACTCCAGGAATACCCAAGCTTTCAGGGTGACTCAGGACAAGACGGTTAGCATGCCTTAACATATCTGAAATAGCAGAGTGGCTCCGCAATGACAAATCCATAGAGGAGGAGAGGGGGTGGGATGGCGGTGGGCATTTACTTAAACTACTTGGATGACATTTGGATTAAGTGTGTATTTTAATACTGACTGCCCAAAGACTGTGTGCATATTTTTTTAGTAGATGCCATGTTGTCTGTTTTATTCTCCACTTAACATTATTGTTGAACGTAGATATTTTCTACAGAAACACATCTGGGATTGGAGTTTTGTCTCAGTTTCCAGAACATGTGGAGTAAACAGGCAATTAGTTAACTTGGAGCGTTTACAATAGATGCCTCTTTATGCGAGTGTGTGAGTATATTTGTGCTTATGGGTTTGGTCGAAAAACACTGTTAAGATCCTTTTGTGGGATCTCATTTAATGGGTTTGAGACAGATGTGCCTTGCAGATAAAACAATGACCTATTTGATAAATATCTCACATACATTTTTTTTTCACACTCACACGCTTTTTACGCATGTGTTAAGGGGACATGACCTGCTGAACTGGTGATGTATGTGGCCAATCCAAAAGCAGTCATGCTTGTCTAGTTATATGACACAGCAGTAGGACAGAATTATGTGATATATTCAGTAGCTTCTATTACAATGACTGGGAACACTGAATATACAAGACAATCATGCAAAAATGCACCAGTAACCAACTCAGTATTGACCACTTGTTCAGTGGCAAGCATTCAGACGCTTATGTGAGCGATTTGTGAGTCATTTATTGCTGATTCCAACTTTCTAATATTTTTTGTTCATAGCTAGTTATCAAAATATAGCAACTCCCTTACTTCTATGACAGCAAGCAAGTACCCAATCTTCACTCATAGCTTCATCCTAGTAAAATACAACTGCTTTAAAACTCAGTGCTGCCACTAGAATGAAAGTAAAATATAAAACTTGAATTTAATTAGAGAGCTAACGCAATTGGGACTACATGATGTTATAAGGCTGTCAAAGGATACATTAAGTATGCATCTATGTGTAGAATTATTGTAACTATTGTTTTGCTGTGCCAACAACACCACAGTCCTATCCATGTGATTGTAAATTTTGATGGGTTATGGTGTGGCATGGTTTGGGGGTGTGAGAGGTTACGTAAAGGCAGAAGAGCGAGGGCTTTGTCTGCATGGACTGGGGGTAATTCAAGCCTGAGAAAGGAGACAACCATGACTCGGGGCTCAGGGCTCGCATGAAAAGAAGCCCCATGTCCAACTCTGGCTGTCCAGTCCTCCTTAGTCTAAGCTCCAGTATAATCAATGGCCCTATTAGCAGTTACATAAACCACTGGGCACTTTACACACAGGGGCCATTATGACTGGCGAGGTCAGAGAGCGTGAAACATCTTAGTAGCCAACTTCAATACCAGCATCAACAAGAGCCAGGCTGGAAGCACAATAAACAAATGTCAATAAAAACCCAAACAATTCAGTGTTCTCAGTCTTATTTCTCTACCCATTCTTACTCTGAACGCGTGAAATATGGACGTTTGGACAGTGGCTGTCCACAACTGATGCAACAAAAAAGGCCCTCTTCGGAACGTGTGTGGAACATACTGTGGCAGCATCAAGACTGGGTTTTGCAAGAAGTATGTAAGGGGGATTTTCTGCGTAGGGAGGTTGGTCGGGGTGGTGGATGGGTCAAACACACGACTTTCACCCAGGAGAGCAGGGTTTGTGTACTGCATGTGTTCTTAACCGTCCTGTTATTGTCGCATGTCAAGGAAGCCGTAAGCCCGCCCAAAATCTTTTCCTTGACCTTACAGCACCAAAAGGGCCGCCAATAGTCCTGACCAGACACGTGTTAAATGATGCTAAAGGAGACAAGAGGCAGAAGACAGGGTCAAAGAAGTAAGCATGTCTGTGCCATTAATTAATTAAATTATAAGCATGTTTAAAGTCTCTGTCTACCCAAATCACTATACACAACAAAATATCTTCTAACTTATCACTTGTGGTATCAAATGGCCAAGATCTGGAGATATCTGATTTGGAAATGGAAGAATGACATTTGAACAATTTAACACAAACATGTCTTTCTGGGAAAATTCTTTGGTAAATCTGGACCATCCACATACCTTGACGTCAACTGTTGTCATGAACTACTTTCTACTAAAGAGAAGAGTCTGCGTAAGAGCCCTAGAGCTGATCTATGATAAGTACAGCTGATTACAGGTTGGAATGTATAAGGGTTTGCTAAGGTACAGTGTAATGTTAGAACATCTGCCAGTGAATGAAACACATTTGTTGGGTCACTGCCTGTGCATTTTACAAAGTGTATGGAGATGACACTGGGAAGTAAAAGGATATTGGCATGCCAATTTACCCCAGTAGAGCTAGACCAATAAATAGGTGTGCCTTTATGTAGGCTAATCAGCTTATTGCAGAGATAACAGGTGTTGGCGTATATACAGTGGGTACGGAAAGTATTCAGACCCCTTTAAATTTTTCACTCTTTGTTTCATTGCAGCCATTTTCCAA
>NC_048413.1:10618164-10653670 GCF_013103735.1 Etheostoma cragini
GGAAAAAGGCTGCAATGAAACAAAGAGTGAAAAATTTAAAGGGGTCTGAATACTTTCCGTACCCACTGTATTAGCTAATAAGTAGTTTTGGTAATTAGATGTGTTGATGTCCTGCTAAGTACACTTTGTGGTCAGTTATTCAATTAAAAAAATGGGATCCTTCATTTGTTTTTGTATTTAGAGTACTTACTCTCCTCCAGTACAGTACTGTAAAAAAAAAAAATGATATCGCATAAACCTAAAAAAATCCAGTTATTAGTTGGGTTAACCTTGAGTGTTCATCTTTTATGTTTGTATATGTATGAGTATGAATGCAGGTGATGGTGTAATATGTGTACTGTAAGAGTCAGAGTGGGTTCATTGGGTAATAAACGTGTGTATGTGTATGTGAAAAGTGTGTTTGTACAGCAAAGCGGGTATGTGGTTGGTATTTGTTGCAATTGCTTGTATACTCTGCCCATCCTGGTTATGCAACATGGAAACAGAAAGGGCACTGGCTCAAAATGTGTGAGTTTGTCTGGCTGGATGCTGTACAATACCCAGACTACCATGGGGCAGTATGCAGGCCCAAACAAACTTCCAGCCTATTCATAAGCAGGAAGATGAAGAATCTAGAACAAACAGTCCCAGCCTTTTGGCCTTGAAAGATTATTTGGTGTGGCTATTTTCTTGCTCCCTCTACTCAAACCCCATTGTGGCCCCTAGTTGACCTTGCTACACACTTTAACATGGACTTATTGGACAGTCGGGGCTTGTGTACTGTTTGGGAAGTTTAAGCAAAACTTCACTGTGTGAAATAGGCCACTAGGAAGCAGTAGAATTCATAACCGGAGGACAGATAATGAGGATTGGCATTTTGCTAATAGGAAGTTTTCATCAGCGCTTGACAGCTTTTACCTAATGAAAATCTTAGAGGGCATTCTCTCATTGCCCATTCAGATTATCTAACGATGTAATGAACTGTCTCATTTACTGAAGCTAACTTCCAAAACGGAGCTCATAATCATCTGTCAAGATTAGAGTTGAAACCGGATCGGACTTTGCTCTACTTTGTGTGAAAGCTAAGTGCCTTCCCTACTCACCTCCATGTCTGGTGAATCATATCGTCCACCACACTGAACACAGAAGGTTAACAGATCTACATCTACATTATATTAAAAAGTAACATTCCATAAGACTATAAAAAGGCTTGTACAACCTTGTACAAGGCTTGGTGAATAACTATCCCAGGAATGAGTGTGGATTATCATACCATTATAGAACAAAAACGCAAATGTATTAATAAATGAATATCACAACTAACTACAACTACTAACTTAAATATTAAAATCAACTACAGTCATAATCCACGAGGGGGAGCTAGAGTACAAAATATGTTACACGTGTCATCTGCTGTATTGACAATTTATCTTTGACGGCACATTTCCTGACAGGTTTCCTGTCAATAACCCTTCTTATTTCATTATATTCTTTTTTTTTTATCATTCCTCCTATTAAAAGACATGAAGCCCTTTATGTTACATAATTCTGACATAATGTGGCAGTCACATTAAGGCACACAGGGAGGAAGGGAGGATATATCAAGGAGATGAACAGAAGACATGACAAGAGTGAGGGGGGAAAATAGTGTAGCCCTTGTGGTAATATATTATTTCAAGACAGATCATGAGAAAAGATTAGAAAAAGTCATAAAAGATGCGTGTCTATGTCAGCATGCAGATGCATATTTCTGATGCTATATATATTTCAGATTGTTTTTCAACCAACTGCATAATTTGATTGAACAAAAACAAACATAACGCCAATGTTGTTTCAGGGGTCTAGAAGTAATTTTCCATTCTGATGCAAACAGTAAAAAAACGAAACATTTGTAAGATACTGACTAACACACATGAGAATGAGAGAATTGGTTCTGGCTTTAGAGGACTCAAAGTATGACAATATTTCCCTAGAGGTTGTGATCTGATTTGAATTGTGTGTGTGCATGTGTGTTTTAAGTGGGTCAGTGGAGCAGAGCTGAGCTCAGCAATCTATAGCCTCATCTATAATTCATCAGAATTACACGAATGATAAAAGCTAGACAGAGCAGGGAGTGGCAGGGATGCAGAGTGTGGCCTCTCTGGGTCTGTCTTCCTGTTTTTTCTACTCTCCCTCTCTCAGAATGAGCAATTTCCCTTTAAAAACAATCTTCTGATCTTTGAGTAAAGAGAAGAAAACCAAACACACCAATCATTTTTTGTTAATAAAAGGTGCACAGCAGTGTATTTTGACAACACAAGTCAAGACATTTTTGAACCGTAAACTGTTGCCTTAGTTAAAGACAACACTGTACACCATAGAAATTGGTCTGTGTTTAAGGAACAGACATGTGGGTCAAGAGTGACCAGAACATCCTCTGTGACTGAGAATGACCAAATATGTGGCAATCCTGCAACGGCTGAGAAAACAGCATAGATGCACGTGCAAGACCACACTAATGTCCTCTTTTACAAACACAAACCAAAAGGCTGCAGGCCAAAAATAAATACACAAAAGATTACCCATGGTGATTCACTGCTGACATGTAGAAATAAGTGCACATATCCCCTTTCCATTAACAGCTGTACCTCCAGTCATCTGTCTGTCTAACGCCTGAAGTTAGAAGAAGACGACCCCACCCTCTTTGCACTCATCCCTAGTGGGGATGAGTACGCCTACAGGGGGAGATTTACCACCTGGTGACCTGGTGCAGTCTGAACAACTTGGAGCTAAAAAAAGACAGTGGAGAAGGTTGTGGATTTCTAGTAGGCGCTAAAACGCCCCCATCACCCTGGGTGACTTCCCAGTCAGCACTGTGGAGTCCTTTCACTTCCTGGGCTCCATTATCTCCAGGATCTCAAAAAAGCCCAACAGAGGATGTACTTCCTGCTCCACCTATAGAAATTGCTCAAGACAATGATGGTGCACATCTCCTCTGCCATCATTGAGTCCATCCACACCTGCTCCACAACCAAGGACAAGGGCAGACTGCAACCAATTATTTGCTCTGCTGAGAAGTTGATTGGCTGTTATCTGCCATCCCTCCAGGACCTGTAGGCATAGGGGACACTGAGGCGGGCAGGAAAGATTGTGGCCGATTCCTCCAACCCCAGACTCAAACGTTTTAAACCTCTCCCCTCTGGCAGGAGGTTGCGGTCTGCCCACCCACCCCCCAATTATAAACACTCATCAGTAGTGTGGATATAATTACTAAGTGGGTAAAGGCAAATAATAAAACAGTTACAACAGTCTGGTAAGTTCAGAAATTGACATCAATTTACTGTAATGCAGCCTTTAAAACCAGGAAAAGACCCTACTTATGCCTTATTACAATATTCAAATTCTAAGAGTAGTCTCATAACACGATATTGATACAACATTGATATATTGCCCAGCTCTAACACACACACACACATACACACACACAGACACACACCCCAAACATTCCTCCATCCCATCCCTCTTTTGAGCACTTCTCCCGTCCATCTAAGTGATAGTGTGCCAGACGTGCAACACGTCTCCCCCCGTGTAGCTCTGGCATTTGAAATACTTGACAAAAAAGAACGCATAATTACGAGATTTAGAACAATCAGTAATTAAGACAAAGTATTTGGAAAATAGTCTTATTTAAGAAGGCTCCCTTTCTCTGCTCTTAGAGGTTGCTATTCCACCACACAGACGGATGAGGTGGTTTTGAGATCAGAGGGTGAACCTGTGAGCATTGAGCTGGGTAAAGCCGCTTGAACATTATCCTGTTACCATGGAGATGGGCAACCGGCTTCTCTGTCTAAGTGGACACAGATGAGAGGGAGAGAGATGAAGAAAAAGTGAAGTCTAAAAAACACAGTCTCTACATGAAGTAAGACAAACTGTGAGGAGGTAAAGGGTGAAGATAAAGAAGTAAGAAAAGAAAAGAGGTGAAGCATGGCGATACCAAGCCGTGGAGCAGATGGAGATCCTTATTCAGTGAGGAAAACCTGTTTGATAACAGCTCCTGGACAAGGCCGCATGTGTCTCACAAATGCACAAATATGTACAGATAGCTGAAAAATTTAAGGAAAAACTTAAATAAATGAGTGTTGAACAAATGTATGTGATGAGTATAAAAACGCTGTAAATTATACGCTCTCGTCTTCCGATTTCTATCCAGTTCAAGGTTCAAGTTCACGGTTCATTGGTTGCCATTGTACAACACGGGGTTGCACAATGAAATACAGTTGTGGTCCCTCTATGCTAAAAAATAAAAAAAAAGTAAAAAACAGTAGTGCATTCCTGAAAGTGTTTCCCTTATTTAGATCAAGTGTCTAAGGACAGAGGGTGTATACTGTAGAGATTGTAAAGCCACTTTGAAGCAAATTAGTGATTGGTGATATTTGCTATAATAAATTAAAATGACTTAACCTGACCAGGTGAAAGTTACTAATTCGGAGAGAAATGTGGTTAAATGTTTGGTTGTCAGAGTGGAGATGGTGAGACATGACAATGAGATTTCTGGCACAACCCCAGTCCACAGTATACACTGACCGATGGAACATTGTAAGCACTACTTAACAATAAAGGGTTAGAAGCCTTTAGACAGCGCGCTTCACATTCACCATTAAATCTGAAAATGAGGTGGTACTCTTTCATGGTGGCCCAACACCTTACTAAATTTGACACCCATCTGAATATGAACGAAGTACAAAAACACACACACACACACAAACAACTAATTTATTTTAAAAGAAAGCAAAGAAAAGCGGATCCATTGTGTTTGATTCAGTAGATAATGGTGTTTGTTCTTCTGATCAATGACTGTCTCCTTTTGTTTGTCTAAGATGAGATGAGGGATAGTAGACTAGTGAAAAAAAGAAAGGGTGTGCAAATGACTAAAGGGTTAATAAGAAGACAAGGACAGGAGAGGGGAAAAGATTACACAGCGGAGAAGCAAGATTAACAGATTAGCAAAGAACACATTTTTTAGACCTCCAAAACTTGGTACAAAACCACAAGCCACAGATCTGCAAAACCCCATTACAACTTCCTTATCTGACTGGAACAAAGTAATAAGGTCTCATAATTAATGTCAACAACTCAGAACCACACAGAGTCATGCTGGTGCACTGACAACAGCAACTCAAACACTCGCACAGTGCCTGAAAAACAAATTTATTCCGGGCCGGGTAATTGGCAAACACAGATGGGGTGACCAGCGTGGACTAAGAGAACATGCTTCATCATGGCTGTAGCTCTCTCTCTGCTGAAAAGGCAATCAAAACACCGTTGTTTGATTATATACAGGTTTGACTGTGCGCTTCTGTGACTGTGCTTACTGTGACTAGAGGGAATCTGCACTTGCAGTGATAGGACTTGATAGTTACAGTGAGGAAAATAAGTATTTGAACACTCTGCTATTTTGCAAGTTCTCCTACTTAGAAATCATTGAGGGGTCTGAAATTGTCATTGTAGGTGCATGTCCACTGTGAGAGACAATCTAAAAAAACAAAATCCAGAAATCCCAATGTATGCTTTTTTTTACAATTTATTTGTATGATACAGCTGCAAATAAGTATTTGAACACCTGAGAAAATCAATGTTAATATTTGGTACAGTAGCCTTTGTTTGCAATTCCAGAGGTCAAACGTTTCCTGTAGTTTTTCACCAGGTTTGTATACACTGCAGAAGGGATTTTGGCCCACTCCTCCACACAGATCTTCTCTGGATCAGTCAGGTTTCTGGGCTGTCACTGAGAAACACAGAGTTTTAGCTCCGTCCAAAGATTCTCTATTGGGTTTAGGTCTGGAGACCGGCTAGGCCACGCCAGAACCCTGATATGCTTGTTACAGAGCCACTCCTTGGTTATCCTGGCTGTGTGCTTCGGGTCATTGTCATGTTGGAAGACCCAGCCTCGACCCATCTTCAATGCTCTAACTGAGGGAAGGAGGTTGTTCCCCAAAATCTCGCAATACATGGCCCTGGTCATCCTCACCTTAATACACTGCAGTTGCCCTGTCCCATATGCAGAAAAACATCCCCAAAGCATGATGCTACCCCCCCCCCCCCCATGCTTCACAGTAGGGATGGTGTTCTTGTGATGGTACTCATAATTATTCTTCCTCCAAACACCGTTAGTGGATGACTTTATGACCAAAAAGTTATATTTTGGTCTCATCTGACCACGTGACTTTCTCCCATGACTCCTCTGGATCATCCAAATGGTCATTGGCAAACTTTAGACGTGCCTTGACATGTGCTGGTTTAAGTACCATGATCCAGTTCCATGATTTCTAAGTGGGAGAACTTTCAAAATAGTAGGGTGTTCAAAAACTTATTTTCCTCACTGTAGCATATGCTTCTGTAACCCTGGTTGTATATAACTGAATGTAGTTTGCATTGCCAGACCTATCGCCAAAGCGCTGGTGTATGGTCTGGTTACACCGCATATCTATTCTAGGTTAGGTGAAAAACATTCTGGCCTGTTTGTATTCCCCCCCCATCTGAGGGTGTGAGAGATGTGCCGAATGTCAGGCTATATCCCAGCAATGTACACATACACAATGTTGAGCTAGATTAAAAGTAAAGGTGACATAGCAATACCCTGTTTGTCTTTTGCAGCTTTTCAAAAAACTCAATGTCACTAACATAGTGTCAGGACGAGCAATGCTTTCCTGCTGGAAAAGGGCAAAAATGCTTTCATCAACACACAGCCAGTAGCCTGGGGTGGTGAGAGATGATGTGAGCAATGATGAGGATGTTAAACTAGCAGGGACGGAACAAGCCTTAGGGGACCAGGTGATGTTCAGTACCTCCCACTGACGCGTCTCCTTACTGCTGACAGTACAAAACAAATCCCTCATACAAAACATGGCTCTAAAAAGTATGGAAATTGTAAGAGTTGGGAAAAATCCTTTGTATTAAGGCAAACAAAACTAATGTAGAGTTTGAATAATTGTAAATGCAATGTATTTATTTTATCCGTCCTATTTCAACAAACCTACAAGCATTTTCATATTATAATTCATTACTCCAAATCTATTATTTGTTACTTTTTTCAATCCAAATGCCAGCAAAAACATAATCAAGTTTACCATACAGGTTAATTAAATTAAATGTGATGCCTTACAACATACCAAAAGACTTGTCTTGTTCTTCTTAATAACGTAAGCTTATATGGTCTAAAACGTAATATATTTGCCTTTATTAGATTGAACCTAAATACTCAACCTAAAAGGCATTTTGTGTCAAGATGGTTGAGAATTACTGCAGGAGAACATGGGATGTTGTTTTTGACATAGCAACTAAAATATGACAAAAGACAAGGAAGACAAAGGATGAAATGGATGAAGGTGGAAATATGTCCTGGCCTGGGGGAAAGACACCGGGTCATCTTGGCCCTGGAGAAAGTTAAGTTCTTCAAAGACAAACACAGCTTTGGTCTCTCACAGACACAAACATTCTAGGCTGTGAGAGCCTCAAGGCTTGGCTTCTGTTTCATTTCAACTCACTAGTTCATATCCCATTACAGCCTACTCCCTGGTTGTTTCCCATCTCATGTCTTCCATCCAGACACTAGACATATATTGCACCTGCTTTTACACCTGTTTTATCTCTCCATCCCTCCGAGAAGAGCGGAAAGACCAAAGGAAATCTGTCTGGGATCAGGCCTTCCAGTCTGAAATTGAGACTGTGCGTCAGTCTGCCCATGTGAGCATTTGTGCAAGTGCATGTTGATGCTTCCACACATATGGACACCCAGCAGCCCCATTAGACGGAACAGGGAGGGTGTAGTCAGTCAATCAATTAATCAGCAGCTAATTGTAATTAATCCTGAGTGCCAGCTGCAGAACAGCGGGCTCTTAACAGAGTCTTGCTGATCTTTAATACGGCCCCTCTACTCTCTTTAACAACACCACCACCAGATAGATACATCAAATTCATAGACAGTTGTAGAACACAGTAAACTAAGTAAAATAATTTAAAGGTCCCATAGTTTAATATGTTTTTAAATACATTTTAACATAAATATGCGTTCCCCCAGCCTGCTTATGGTCCCCCAGTGGCTATAAATGACGACAGGTGTAAACCAAGCCCTGGGTATCCTGCTCTGCCTTGGAGAAAATGCAAGCTCAGATGGGCCGATCTGGAATCTTGCCCCTTATGTGGTCATAAGGAGCAAGGTTACCTCCCTTTTCCCTGCTTTGCTTGCCCAGATAATTTGGCCCACCCATGAGAGAGAGACATCATGGCTTTCAAACGAGCAAAGTAGCAGTTAGTCAAGGTCACACCCCCACTCTCCACCTTGCCCCCCCTCTCCTCCTCAAAAACTACAGACACAGAAGTGGCAAGTCCTGAGGAAAGTTTTGTTGTGAGACTGGCTCTAGTGGCTATAATTTGCACCAAGGCCGAATTTGGGGAAAGAGACTTCAGATATGGTCTATAGAAAAGCATCCAAAGAGCACCATGTCATGGGACCTTTAAGATGTTTTAAGGCTTAAAAATTTGATTTTAAAATCTTTGATTTTTTAAGACCCCATAAACACCATGCTTCTAGGCTGCCGTTCTTACTACTGTAGCATGAGATAAATGTTTAACAAGAGAGATAATGTGCAAAAACTAACCACTCACTTACTGTATGGCTCAAACTACATACAAGTAAATGCGAACTGCAAGAATTACGCATTAAAAGCTTTCTCCCCAGTTGTCCACTGGCTGATATATTTGTGTATATTGTTACTGCAACCAACAAAAGAGTCAAACTTCACTATTTTGACAGCTGTCCTAAACAAAGCACTGCTCAAGCAGCCAAAACAACAAAAACTCTTGAAACAGTACCACATAGACGGAAGACGGAATGATGAACTACCACACAGGGCTTTGCCAGCCGAAAATGTTTACGACAACTGAGGCTGAGCCATGAATTGGGCTGCATTATGGAGCTAGAAAGACACAAACATGGTTTTAATGACTAAACAGCTTGTGTTTTTTAAGCTTACCTTGGAGTACTGTCTACGAAGACTGAAGCGCTGTACCATCCTGACTGATGGTACTGTCCTCACAGCTGGAACCCCTCTCTAACCCTCTCCAATGATATCCCTCCAAAGTACACCCAGCCTCACATAGTACAGTCTACATTAACACATATAAACACACACACACACACACACACACACACACGCACACACTATCCTCCTCTTCAAACATCCATGAGCACACACATTACTAGTCCACACCGCTTTCGTCTACTATGCAAACACAAGTGAGGACAGAGAACGAAAGAAATAAAAAGGGATGGAGAGAGAGCAAAGACAGCTCAGCTGTGTTGCCCTCTACTCGTATTCACAGGGATCCCCTGAGCTCGGTCTCTCCAAGACACGTTCACTCACACAAGATGCTCACACCACATGGCTATCAATTCAATACCCAAAAGATTTCCAGTGTACACACACACACACACACACAGACACACAAAAATGAGGTCTTCCAGTCACACGCCTAAACATCCTCTTCTAAGACATTCACACAACATGCGTCACACACACCCAGTGCTCAGCTCTCACTCATCTAGGACGAGGCAAGGTTGCCTCCTGTTTCCTGTCAGTGAGCTGAAGGGTGGAGTGAAAAAGAGGTGGTGGTAAAAGAGGAGGGGGAGATGGGAGAGGAGGAGGGACCAGCTGACTACCTATACTAACTATATATAACATAGGGAGGGGGAAAGGGAAGGAAAGAGGATAAAAAATGTGCAGGGGGGAAATTGGTGAGAAAAAGAAGAAAGAGAAAGAAAGAAAGAATCATCATTTCCATATACACACTCACATTTAGACAAGCTATTCAACCCCCGACCTCCACTAACAGCAGTATGTCACACCTCAAAAGTCGACCCCACTGTTACTATGGCAACCCAAGCAGGGCATAGCAAAAGGTGGCTCGCGGCAATATTCGGGGTAACAACAGCGACTGCTTGGTTGACCTGAATGACATTGCTGTGTTGCCGTGTGGAGACAGGGCTGAGAGATGGACGAGACAGGTAACAATCTCTGCCAAGAGCGAGCAACGGACCACAGAGAGGTTGATGGTCGTCCATCACAGCAGCAGGACTGAAGGAGCATAGATGTCTGGCTCTTAGCCCTACCCTGTCATCCCAGGTGAGGTCACTCACATAGGACTGAAGGATACCTAATGTTACAGATGAAGAAATGGGAAACACGTTTCTTAAATTCAGCTCACAGATTAAAGCCATCGGTTCACTTGGATATCAACGCCTACTGGTCTAGACTTACTGGCCAGTGCCCACTGCTGGATGGATAACATCCCTTAATACGTGACACACTGATACAGAGTCCTTGGCATGGCTTATTTAATTCGCCCACAGATCAGTCTAGTCTACAACAAACATGAGCTCATAATTCATCACCTCTACCTTCACATGAACCAAGCCCAGTGCCGCTCACAGCAGGTTGGCTGATCTGACAGTGGCCTCTGGTGGCCAACAGAACAAACTGAAGTCTCGTGGTAAGGTGTTAAAAAATCACAACTTGAGGTAAAAGATCGGACTGTTAAGGACTGGGAGGTTTTAACAAAGCAATACACCCACACCCACACCCACAAACCCACACCAACACAAACACCCACACCCAAACACCCACCCACACCAACACCCACACACACACCCACACATTGATGCTATTTTCCATTACAAACGTTACAATGTAGCAGAACATGTAACCCCATTCAATACTTTTAATGATTATTGGATTAAACACACAATGCTCTTAAAAAGACATAAGTACGACATAAATAAATGATTATTCAAGCAGAATACTAAAGAAAGGATTTACAAAAAGTACACTGATGTATACAATTGTTGTATTGCAGCTTTTAATGTAAGTCTAAAACAAAACCATTAAAAAATATTTTTTATTCCTCCTGTTAACTCTGAACATTAAAAAAATTCCTTCACTTCCAATGGAGGTGATGGTTTACAAAATATAAAGTATATTATATTACAAACAATGTAAGTTATTATGAGGCTTCATAAGTCTGAGTTGGTCAAATCAGGTGAAGTTTTACAGAAGCTAGTCGTTTAGTGCAAAATTCCTCCTTTTACTGTTATGTATTATTGTGTATCTACACGTGTCTCATTTGTTAGCAAGCTGCACCATGGATATCTGATAGACAGCAGTAATGGTAGACCTACTCTCCGTATTCACAACTGATACTGCCGGGGTTGTTACCACAGCAGCAAGGTGAACCTTAGCTTTTGACTGACAGTTCACTAACAAACAAGGCCCGACACCAGTGAAAGTGTAAGAGCGACATATCGATCAGCCTGTGTACTGAAATGTTGTGCGGCTGTTGTCACTTACCCTGTCCGTCTCCTCTGTGGAGTGGTACCCTGATGACAGCACCACTTCGCCCCCGGTGCATCCAGGTGTGGGGCTGCTGGGTGTGGTTTCACCAGGGGAAGAGGAGCGTGGACGTCTGATGTGCTGCTGTGGATCGTGGGTGTGGCGGCGGTGCGGGGCCTGGGGGCTACCTTTCAGGAGAGGATCGCGGTCTCCGCTCCCACACCCGGATCCTTTACTGCGCCGGCTCTGCAGGCTGGTCCCACGCCTCATCATGCCCACAGCGCCTGAGCCCTGGTCAGCTGCAGAGGGAACCACAGGAGCAGAAAGGTGGTCAGGTTCAGGACAGCAGGGCCCCAAGGCATCCTCAGGGGCAGAGGGGGAGGAGCCACCTGCTGAGACTACAGAGGAGGAGGAGGAGGAAGACGAAGAGGGGATGTTGGAGCGAGAGAGGCGTTTACGTTGCTGCTGGAACAGCTGTTTCAGTCCCTGGCCAAGAACCCCCATGCCCTCCCTGGCGTTTTGGCTCATCTTACTGAAGGAGGGGTGCTCTGACTGGAATGGGGCCCTCTTCAACCCTGGGCCTTGTGATCCCCCTGTTTCTCTTCGCGCTCCAGGACCTAAAATGGGGCCCACCCCCTCTGACTCCCTTTGACTGTCATCCCCCTGCTGCATGTGTCCGTGCTGACCTCTCATGAATAGCAGGGAGGAACTGCCCTATTAATCAGTCTGCTAACACTTCCCTCTCTATATGTAACACATACAGAGGGCCAGACCAGGACAATGACTGAATGACTACAGGAGAGAAGAAAACAGTAAAGTACAGTAGAGAACAGTGGATGGAGAGAAGGGCCTGTCTGATGGAGGGTTGGATCGGCTCAGTGGTGGTCAGAGGGATGAATCCAAAGGGGGAGCATGCATCTTTGATTCAGGAAACAGTAGCCATGCTGGTCTAGCACAGAGAGAGAGAGGATATGGATTATGAGAGGCTGGAATGTTTCCTAGATCCAGTGGCATGAAATCACTACTTTTCACTTCAACTTGTGACCATTTTGATGGAGATGCCCCAATAAGACAGAGTAATGCTTTTGTTATTCTTGCTAGGCAACCACCGAATCACCCGTCCTATGCCAAACGTTACTTTGC
Organism: Etheostoma cragini; assembly: GCF_013103735.1. Classification (NCBI taxonomy): domain Eukaryota; kingdom Metazoa; phylum Chordata; class Actinopteri; order Perciformes; family Percidae; genus Etheostoma; species Etheostoma cragini. Next base: position 10,630,650 of record NC_048413.1, read on the forward strand.
TCTGAAGTAAATTACGTTGTGGGCTTTTTAGCTTGGAATGGAAGTTGTTTTCTACTGAAGTGGTGCTCCTGCAAATACATGAGAGGCATAGAATGGAAAAACGTGAGGTGCTCAGCACCGCTAAAGCAGCAAACAATGCTTCACTTCATTCACATTGAAAGCAATGACAAATAGCCGCCTGGTTGGAAAAACACACTCAGTCTAATTGAGTCCTTACTCTGAATTTATGTACCAAAATTAAATTGCAATTGTAATTTAAAAAATAACATGGGACAAATACTGTCAGTTGAAGATGGTATCAGACAGGCTGACTCAGTGACAGCCCTACCAGGCATCTGAATCATTTTACATTCCAACAGGCAAATGTTACATGAGCAAACATAAGTTAATGAAGGAAAACAGCTGGATCCAGATTAACTAGCATGATCACCAAACAAAGTACACATTATTTCAAAAAAGCAAGCAGGTAAAAGAAATCAGGAGTCAGAACGGAATATGAGGTTGGCAGAATAAATGAAAGGATACAGAGAATAGGGGGTGACAGAGTGATAGATATGGACTCACATCGGGGAAAAACCCCACCTACCATCAGCCCAACTGTCAGCCAAGCGTGACTCACTCTTGTGGATTACCTGAGACGGAGAGAAAAAAAACTTAAATCTTCAATTTAATCACTGACCTTAAGATTCTCAAACAATCTGGCATATCATTTATAATCAATAATCATTTTCAGTCTGAGCTGTGAACATGATTCTGAACAGAATGGCAGACTGAACAGAACATGTGCAATATTGTGTGGCACAACTTTTTGGGTGGGTGTTCCTCCACACATTTGGTGTCCCCAAAGGCATCCCTTCCTTCTCCTGTGGTGGTATTAAGACACAATGGCTTCCGCACTAGAAACAACATACAGTGCAGTGTCACACACACTGAACGGAGTGCATGAAGGCCTCCCGCAGCGCTGCACACACCTGAATCTAAGTCAGTGACAAAATCAGAGTAGATGCCTGATAACAAGCGGAAGGAACATTTTGGGTGGAAGAGTGATCACCTCAGAGACCCATAGACACACAGGAAGGCAGCCCGAGTCTCCATGCAGCATCTCTCATTGAGAGCGTAAAAACAAGCGAGTCAGAGGGACAGTTATATACTCAAACTTCAGTCCTTCAGCTGAACTGTCAGGTCCTGAAGAATAACACAACGTTGGACAGACCGGGACAAACACTCAAATAAATATAGCGGTGACAGGCTTCATTCACATTCACTATGAAAACAATCATCTGTTCAGTTTTACACTACGTCCAGAGAAAAAAGGAGAACGAGCATGAAGCTACATGCAGGTAGAGATCGCTTTTCACATTAGCCACAATGTCACAGCAAAGAAAAAGCGTATTCATGCACATAAACCCATTCACACAGCAACTTTTACTTTCTCCACAAGTTGATCTTAAATCTGACCTTTTTTAATCTTTTCTGTTTATCATGCAGATTCAGACCGGCAGATATTGATGGGCTTAAAGAAGTTGTGTTAATAATTTTGGTGCCAATCAGTTAAATGTGACTGTGGCCTGCCAGAGAGAAAGAGAGCAGGTGTTGAACAGGTTCAGTTACTGGCTATAGCCTTTCATGCTAAAATGAACACAGCTTTATTTACTGATTACAGCTGGGCAATGTGTTTTAATAGTTTGACAGAAATTCATTTGTTTTTACAAAAGGTTAATCATAATACACAATTATGTTGCAAATGCTCAATTAACTATACCCCATATAAAATATATCAAGGACATCTGCTTGTGTGCCTGGAAATATTAAATAAATGTAAGTATTTAAAAACTTATTTTACAATGGAGTTTAGTGCAATGAGAACATTCTTATTCAACAAAACTGTGCATCTGTTTCTTTTTCAACTTAATCCTATTTTAATTGTCAGTTTTCTTTTTCTTTCTTTCAATCCTATTTAGTTTTTTGTTCTTGTTCCTTCCTGTGGGAATAAATAAAAACTCAGACTCATGTTTGCAGATATCAACAGTATAGTGTTATTGCAATATGAACTTCCTGTATGACCACACAACACACACACACACACACACACACACACACACACACAGAAACAACTACATCCTGTTCCTTTGGTGGAAAAGGTCATTTTGCAGTCAAGCGCGCACGGACGCACGCATTCAAATATACATGCATACTTGTTTTTGCATGCACCATCAAACTGATTGGAACTTTCTGCCCATCACAGTGAAGTATAATTGATTGTGAAGGAGCACTGAGGGGTTTCGGAGATTGGGAGTGAAGGGGTAAACCCAATCCTGTCCTGAGGCTGCAGCCCTGTCCTGACCTTGGTGCCCATCCTTCCCTCTGTGTCTATAAATCCCCTCCTTCATCCCTAGGATGATCCCAAGCTAGATTGGATGTTTTCTTGATTGCCTACGGTTATATATTCAAACTAAATCCTCTTTCAGGAGCCTTCAGAGGACAAAGGTTTATTGTCAGACTTTTTGTATATTTGTGTATGTGTGAGTCTTGCATCTTTGTTTAGTGTCAACAAAAATGTGATACTTTGGTGATCCTCTTAGAAACATTCTTCCTTTACCTCGGATCAACCTGCGAAACATGTATGGATGTATTTTGTTTATTTAAGCCCTGTCCTCTACAGAAACAGATCAGTGATTATCAGTGAATAACAGGTGTCAGTGACAGAGGGGATCAGCAGCCTCAGTGAGTCAGCATGTTTCTCAGAAATGTCACAATACTGTCAAAGGTGAATTACAAACGACCACATGGACAATGGCCTCTCTGGAACTTTGTTACCCTCCCTCATGCCCTTGTATAAATACACACACACACACGTCCTTGTCCTTAGTTCTGCAAATCATTCCATTCAGCCGAGCTGCCACTCGTCCAAGCCTGCTGTCATTGTCTTTGGAGAGATGGTGAAAGCTCAGCAGAGCTCTGGCACTGGCAGACTGGGGAAAAAAAACAGCTCACACTGACAATTTGTCATTTTGAGGACTGTGTCAAGCATGTGAGAATTGCTGTATTATAATTGATTCAGTTTTTTGATAAATAGTCTTTTTTTACCTTCTGATTTCTTTGCTTTATTTAAACAAAGCTCTGTCAATTGCTAGTGTTTAACAAGAAATACCAATATCACAGCTCCCTGGAAACGCTCACTTCTGCTTTCTGGATAGAAGACAGCTGCAGCTTCATTCAGTCAAAAAGGTTATATTGATTAAGCTGTGGAACTCAAGTGTTCCAAAAATTACATCCATTATCCTTATTGAAACAAAGAAGACCACCAAAGGTGATTATTTAAAAGGAGATTAAGCCCCCACCGTTACAATGGTGAGGAGATCAGCTCAAATAGCTAAGTGACAAAGCAGACAATGTGCAATCTAGCATAACCTGAGATCATGTATCACTACAATGCAAAGTATTATAGTCTTTCCATGCAAATTTTGCCATAGGCACTTACTCTTCTTGACTCCTGAATTTCGTTCTGCTCTTGGCATAAAAAAGTTGCAAATTTAGCATGACCAACACAAGTAGGGGTCAATCTGGTCGGTGCTCTTTTGACACCAAAGCAGCCATGTTGTTGTTCATTGCTAAACATACAGTTGGTTAACTCAAAATATGGCCAAAGCCTAGACAAACCCATTCAGTATTTCCAGAAGAGTCTGAGAGCTGGCATGGAATAGACCACTCTTTGTTCACTCTGAACCAAACACAGGCCCATCGCTGCTCTTTGTGCTTCGCCTCTTTCACTGACAGACACACATCAATAAGAGGGGAATTAGGCCAGAGAGTTCTGGCACCGATGTTTGTGTGTGAGCGCGTGCAAAAATATGTGTGTGTTTTTAATCGGAGAAAGCCAGAAAAGGAAATAGAAATAGACAGATAGCCGGAATTATATTGTGTGGAAATGGGCATATGTGTGCGTATGTGCGTGTTGTCTTTGACCGATGGAAACTGGACCATATCTCATTCAGCAGCTGCATTATGACAGCATAGGCAGGAAACAGGAACAATCGTTATTGTATTTATGTGTGTGTGCGTGTGTGTGTGTGTGTGTGTGTGTGGGGGGGGGGGGGCAGAGAATAGCACAGTTGTGTCAGTTCTGACGGGAGAGCGGGAGATGACTTCAGCATACTGCAAAGAGTGTGATAAGAGACACAACTCTTTGTATCAGACAGGGAGAGTGAGTAAGTAAAAGAAGAGAGAGAGAGAGATAGAGATGTACAGAGGGACTGTACAATGGATAAAAGCATCTCATCCACGGCGTGTTACGCCTGGCCGTGTCGGGTTCACCTCGGGCGCTCGGTACAGAGCGTGTCTAAATGAGGAGGTGAATGGCAGGTAGTTCCCTGACAGAGCGAGGCACAACGCCCTATTGTGCAAGATTAAACCCAAAGGGAGTTCCTGGTGCCAGAGTTGCGCTCAGCTTTCCAGGAACAAGACAAACCAAAAGACACACAATCATTTACTCATGCAGACATTGAAAACCACAACTACACATTTTTCTTAATGACATCATAGACTTGCCTTCAAAAGAATAAAAAAAAATGTTGTCTGCTTGTACAGCGTCCAAGAAGACTATTATTGGAGATTCACACCTGATATCTTTGTTAAACTGACCTGGATACATTTTTTCTAAATAGTTTTAATCTTGATCATATATGAATGCTAGCTTGAATAAAGAAGAACCTGCATGTCTGGATGCGGAGGATACCCAATTTTTAAGTCGTTTTATCTCTTGGGCAACAGGAGCCATCGCCATCTGTAACTACATCCCTCGTTGGCGACCACCCCACATATTACTGGCAAAAAAATGCAAAATGTTCATCACAAAAAAACAAATACAAACACGTATGCAGACATGCACACCCACACAAATGGAACAACAGGTGATATACTGGGTATAGAGCAAGTCTGAGTAATCTGACTACTTAACTGACGATTTGAGGTGGAATGCTGCAAAGACAAATCAACAATGAGACTTATTTCAATTTCAGCTCTACAGAGGAACAATTACAGTTGTACAGGGCTGTAATTATGTATCACTGAGGTATAGGTTGTACAGAGGGGTCAGACAGTGATCAAATCTAGAAAGCAGCACAGTGGAGGAAACATAATTGGAGATTGGAACATGCAGGTTGCATGTTTAACATGTTGGACGGAACTATACATTTACTGGGGATGCCTTGTTTAGGTAATATCTGTGTGCAACACTCCAGCAAGTTTCCTAATGCATAATCCACCATGTGCATGGAATTGACACTGGTCCATGTTGACTACAATTACAACCCTCTAATTTGTCTTAGCTGACTGAGTGGTGGTTTTGAGTATCTCATTTTGTTGCTGTATATTAGTAAAACAGATGTTCTGTGGAGGGGGGGGGGGTTAGAGAAATTAGTATGTAATGCATTTTAATCCCTGCAAAGTTGCCTTTACTTATACTAAACTGATAGGTGTTTAAGAGTGGTCAGGCCAATTTGGCCAACATAGCTCATATTCCACCAGCTCTGGCAAGGTATCATCAACTGTCAACAGGCTGGAAACCACCGACACGCAAGCTGAAATCTCATACCAGGGATTGGGTTAAAGGCGCAAAGCCATAAGGATGGACAATGCATGTCAGTGTCAACACACACTTTGTGTGACTGAAGAGAGAAACCTGTCAGGCTCACAGGTCAAAGGGCATCTGGTTCTTTGTGGTGCCAGCAGGTAAGAACAAATTGAAGTAGTCAGTTATAAATCATTCACATCATCACATATTTAAATAACGGTTCAGCCAGAACTCTGAGCAAAAGTAACCAGACACCTCTACTGGCCAATAGGGGAATTAGTGGGGATGAGCACATCCAAGCTCTGGTCTTGAAGCTCTTAGGGTTTATTCAGCTAAATGAGGCGGTCCAGCCATTCGCCGCAAGGTTGTGCAGACGTGGGGACTGTCCCTTAAATGGCTTGTGTTCCTTAACCCACCCGATGTAGCACAAGTATACTGTATACTTCAAAATATTTGTTATTTGTCAGATCTTTCAAAGAACTCAGCATTTCTGACCGCACTTAAAGGCAGCTTCATTACAAATGTCTCAGCTGTTACACAAACTCCTGGGCAGTAAAGTGCTTGTTACCCTCGTAGTTTCTTCAATTAGAGAGATAGATAGTGGCTAACTGTACAGGACTCTCACACTGCCTCAAAATGGACTGACAAATCTGATTGCCGGTTACTAGACAAGTTTTTTAATCCTCAAAATTTTCTAGATGAACTTGTCCTTTAATGCTAAAATGTTTTTCAAGTGAAAACGCTGGTGACCCCTGCTTCTTTTCTGCCTCCGTCTTCAAACAGGAAGGGATCAGAGGGAAGCAGGCAGCTCGTTGCCACTAGAAACCACAGCTTTTTATAAAGGAATTTCACCTTCATTCTGGAAATGTGGGAGTCACTCCTACTGGAGAGAATAAACCCAGTCTGTCCACATGAAAAGCACAATAGTACAGCGTTTTACTAGTAAATGCTTCTTGATGGCATTGGGAAAAAAAGAGTGGGGGGGGTTTCCTCTCTGAGATACCACACTTCCTCTTTAGCCACGGCTGACCTTTGGTTGAGAGAACAGCCAAAGCAATGCCTGAATGATGCTGAAATTGTTCAGGCTTGAAAGGACAGAAAAAACTAGTATGCTGCCTTAAAGTTGTCTGACTCCGCCAACAAGTAATGCTGCAGTTTACATCTGTGTCTGTCGTATAATATATGCAAGACTTTGAAGGAATTCAATAAAAGGCAAAACGTAGATGCTTCACACTCATCTTCAACCTGGCAGCAAAGAGCGCAGCTTTGATTGCAAAATAGATACAGAAGATAGCAGAAGGGGAGGCACATCATGTGCGTGAGAATGGCTTTATCCCAGTAATGTAGGCATCTAGTAAGCCAGACTCCAAAATCTAACCAGTTCATTGCGTGCAGGTGAACATTTGCGCATAAGGCATTAAAACACATTCAGTATCTGAAACCTTTTGAATCGCTTACTGAACATTTTCACATTATTTGTTTGGTAAAAAAAGCACAGCGAAATTAAAAGTACAACCTATTACTTTACATATAGTCAAGTCTAGATTATATCTAGTGTCATACGGTGGTTAACGTGATCTCCTGAGTTTGCGTAAATATACACGCCCACTTGCTTCAGCCAAGCAACGTGTTACCTGTACGCATTTTGAGCTATTTGCGTGTCTACTCTGTAAACAAATCTGCATGTATGTAAACGCTGTTTACAGCGGACATAAATATATTACTACGTGCCGTGTTAGCGCGAGAAAAAAGTGACGGTTGAGTTTAGGGAACGTCACACGCGGGTTGGGTTTAGGAAAAATAATTGGTGGAGTACAAGAACAACAGGGTTGGATTTACTAAAAGAAGAAAGCGATTTGATAAAAGAAGAAAGCGACGGTTGAGTTTAGGAACTGTGACACCGGACTCCTGGGTGAAAGTCCTGTGTTTCACCCATCTACCACCCGATCAACTTCAGTGACTTTTCGCCCCTTTCATACTACTTGCCATGGTGAAAATTCCCAAGCAATTGCAGGGTAAAGTAAGTCAATGGAGGCCAAACGGCGATGATATGCCATTAAAAAGAGAGTAGGCGTCTTGATAACACGCCAACAATGGAATACTAATTGCCGTGTCATACATACGCCATTTCATGGCATCAGTCTGAGGTAGTTGTTTCACCTCAATTATGTTGGGAGGGAGTGAAAAGAGCATTGGCAAGATTACTGAGCAATGTTCACGATGTTCATATTGAGAATCATCAATAAGTATAATATATCTATATGATAGATATGCCATTGTTTTGTCTAAAAATTGTCCAGCCATGTTCCGTCTGTGCTTCACACTTTTTTCCAGGTGCCCTCAACAACCAGAAGAACTCTAGCGCAGCAGCAAAGACATGATCGCTTACCAGCTTCCCACTCGCAAAAACACTGCCGGAGGTTGTGTACCACTGCCAAGAATGTAACCAGGTCTTTCCTGTATGTCTCTCTACATTACACAACATGTTTTCATCTGCAGCAAAGGGGAGCATCTAAGCATAAAACAAGAGTATGAGAATGTATTTAGTTCTGCTCAAAATTTTCTTTACTTATTGAATTATTAAATGTGTCAAAATATTCTGAAACATCAAATAATGTATCTATTTATCCATCTTCTATACCACTTATCCTATTCAGGGGTGCAGGTGGCCTTAGCACGGCATCCACGTAGCAAGAAATCTAGTATATCTTGGACACAGCACAACCTATCACAGAGCTTAAGGCCCTGACACACCAACCCGATCATCGGCCGTCGGACAGTCGAGGTCAGTGACTCGAGTCTGTTCGGTGTGTTCCGTGATGTTGTCAGCTGGAGAAGCCGTCGGCCTTCATTTGGGCCGATTTGACATCGAAAAGCGGGCAGTCGGACTTAATCATCAATCTGATTGGTAGAGTGCATACCAGCAAAAGATGAGTGGGATGAGCGTGAATAACGCCTCTCAAAATCTGACGAAAAACTTTTAAACTGACCTTTGTCGATCTGAAATGAAGACAGATTCAGCAACTGCTTGGCCTATTTCTTGCTTAAAATGCCATGACGGTCTGGCTTTGAAATTCCGGAACAGCCAGACCCACGTGACGCATTCAACCAATCAGCTGCCAGTTCTCATTTTTTGGGTGACGATACAGATTAGCACCATTTGGTGTTATGGAGACATATTACAACTTGTGCACACGTAGAACATACGCTCATGTCGGTGTCGCTTCAGTGTGTTCCGAGGAACTTTTTGGACCAACTCCGGGAGACTGTAAGTCCGACCGCCTTTTCTGCCGAAGGTTGCCCGTTTGGTTGGTGTGTCAGAGCCTTTACACATCTTCATAAACTGACCAACACAGTCACACCCACAGGCAATTTAGAGGTCAATTCACCCAATCTGTATATCTAAGACCTATAGGGAGACATTGGTGTTCCTAGAGGAGATGTAACCTATTTAAACAAAAAAACAAACCCTAAAATATCAGAAGCAATTTGCTTATGCAGGAGTTTCATGCTGATTATAAAATGAATCAAACTATTATATAGAACAGCAGTGGTTTTTGAAATATTACTGACAGGCAGAACAATAATTTATGCATGACATTAAGATTCACTTAACAGGCTCACTGTGTTATCTCTTTTAACCCAACTCTAAATTATACATTGCCAAATAGACCCACATACATTATATTAAATGAAACCATCAAAAGACCGCAGCTAGTATACAGCACATGTGACGTCACACACAAGTAAAACCAGAATTTACGATATCTAACTTCTTCCCTTTTTTGATTCATTTCCTATCAAAACATCTAAAGTCTTTGCAACAGAAGTATCTACCAATATGGATATTACATGAAATCATCACACACCTTTAACTAGAATCTACTTCATGTCACCTTTCTAATCCAGTGTCAGTGTGCAGCTTAGTTGTGAGAAATTCTGGCTTCCTGTACACACGGCCAATTAATCAGCCCCTGTGACAGTCAGGCAAGCACACAGCAAGCTGTGTTAATCTTGTGATCGGGTCTAGGATAAGCACATCTTCACCACATCCAATGCTAACGTTTTACATGAAGCTGATCTCAAGTCAGTAAAGATGGCAGCTCCATTTTTAGGGACCACTGAGTTCTATTTTGTTAGCATTGTGCACGCAAACACTACACATACACAACCGCATTGCACTCCTACAAAGACTTTCAATTCTAAGCTCAGCTCCCAACAGGGAGAACACAACATGAGTGCAAGAGAGGAGGAGGAGGAGGAGGAGGAGGAGGAGGAGGAGGAGGAGGAGGAGGAGGAGGAGGAGGAGGAGGGCAGCGTCATCGTGGTGGTCTGACTGTCGGAGTGAGACATGAATGGCTGCAGTGCCCTGAAGGGGCAGCCAAGCTCTCAGCCACTTAGCATTGTATACTGAACAGATAGTGGGATACATATCCCAGACACCTCTATATGTGTCAATATGTGTGCTGTTCATACATGCAGTACAGGGGAGAGAGAGAGATGAAAACAGTTAGCACAGTTATCAGAATGGATGAGTAGAGTAAGGGGGTGAAAACAAACCTTCAGCCGACATTCACAACAACGTAGTGGATTTCCTTCATTGCAGAGAAGATGACCTGCTACATCAGCCCCACAGGTCTTCAAGAAAGAGAAGAAAAAGTGAGATGGAAATAAGGCTTCCTTGGCACACTGTAGTCTCTGCATCTGCTCAACTCTCTCGGTTTATCTAGACACTGATAATGTTAGGTTGGGGTGGAAAATGCTCCACTTTGAAAAATATTAGGCATCAAATGTAAAATAAAAAATACTAGGCATCAGATGTAATAATGAGGCTGCGGATGTCCATCCTTACAGGGCCATGTAATGTCTTTAGCCCATCAGATTGCATTAGCCAGTTGAGACTGAAATAAACCCTACTGAGGGTCTATTAGAACATGTGTAGGTTGCAACTGGCAGGCCCCGGGCTAATACCATGAGAGACAAGGGACTCATTGATATGACTGCATCATAGTAAATTAAAAATGGTTCATGAATTAATTGGAAATGAACACCTAGCTAATCACAACTCTTAAGTTTATAACAAGCCAGCGAAGTCTTAAAACAAATAATCTTATTTCCTAAAGCAACGAATTCTATTTGTTATGTACAATGACAGAAACCTGCTGTACACAACTATAATATTACAATGTCATTATTTGCACTACAGTGGGATACTGCAGCAAAAGAACCGCATGTGAATGCAATGACACCCCAGGAGATTTGACGTTAATGACTGTTACGAACGATAATTTGAGTAACATACTTTACGCTCTACAGAATTAACGTTAAACTAGCTAATAACAAACAAGCATTCGTTTATATTGTGAAAATACGGGAAACAACGTGTACAAAGCTACAAAAAATCGTTGAAATGTTAGTTCAGTGGCATTCAGTGAGTATAGCAGCAGTGTGTTAACCTATTTTATAAGTCTGTGCTGTGTTAACGGACTCGGGTTGACAGTCCCGTTAGTGTGTCATTGCACAAAGCTGCCGCTTCTATGAAACATCTAACGCTACATCGACACTCTTAACAGTTTTTCTTCGCGGCACAGAGAGACACAGCACATATCACACAGAGAAAGAGGCATAAACTCACGGTAAATCCGCCCGAAAAAAAGAAACTAAAAATATATTTCACACTTACACGGGTGATAGCAAACTGTTGGAGCTGACACAGACGTTCAGCAAGTAGCACCCCTCCTCCGAGTACCGTCCGCCCCACGGTCGCTCGTCCACTCTCAATTCTGACGTCATGGCGTAGGACGTAATCTAAAGCGAAGTGGCCAAAGACTAGATGTTGTGACAAGAAGCCTCACTTGCGTATTAAAAACACATAGCTACACCTCTGGTTCAGACATGAGAACAAGCCTTTTGTTAAGTAGCCCACCACATACATGTGTGTTTAGCATTACTAACCAAGCAAAAATTAAAGGCTCAGTAAATTCTAGTTCCTAAGATGGGTTGCTGATTTTTAATTTGTTGGAAAATAAGATCAGGGAGTCATTTGCTAGTAAATTCTTGGATGACATTAAAGGGTTAGTTCACGGTTTTTCAACCCAGACATTTTAGTGATGTTTCCAATTAAGGCAGAACAATAAATACAACTTATATATACCTATATATACAGTATGAGTGTTTCTTTAGTGAAATAGTAGCGGTAAAGTTACATTAATAAAGATTGATTGAGAAAGTGTAAATGGTGAGCAATGATTAACTCATGTTCTTCCCTCAATCCTGATATCCAACTAAGATGTCCTTCGATCGAGACTACTCCTCTTCCCTCTAAATCTCTCCAGATCCAAAAGCCAGGGAGAAATTAGCACAAAGGGTGTTCACCTTAACTACTATCAACCAAAGTCTGTTCTAACTTTTTTCACATCTCTTCAGTACTCCTCATAAAGTGGTCAATTATAGTGGTCTTTATTCTGGATCCATGTCCACTGCACACGAACAGACTGAAGCTTAAAACCTGATAAATGAAATGTCATCATGTACAGCGGTTCCACATTTAACACAACCTCAGCATTTCTGTTCTCCTGCCCCCTCGGAGGTCAGCATGACGTACTGGCAGAAGCTTTTAATTTCTGGATAATTTGTGCAACGTGTCCTTCTCACAGCCACGGTTTAAAATAATTTAAAATACAGCTCCAATAACAATGCTGACAATCTTCCTTTTCATCCGTGCCTCTCAGATTTTAGGCTTCATAGGAGTTTCGAACTTAAACCAACAAAAGCTTACTTTGTGTTTAGTAAAGTGAAACATGTACACATAGTACATATATGTACTAATTTTTTTTAGTCTAAGATAAATTATTTCTTTAGTTTTAACACTGCTGTGGCAACACTGCCACATTTGCAGTATAATCATAAGGAAAGCTAGAATTGATGACAACTGTTCAAGGTGAGGAACATTTTGGAGTTGTAACATATAAAGACACATATTGTATACAATTCATGTTTGAAGCCTTTTTACATTTTTCACATAGTCCTCTATTAATCCCCAACAAACAATTCATGCCTTTTTTTACACAAAAGCTACAAAATGTCTGCCATGGATGGATACTTCTTAAAACCTAGACTGAAATATGTAGCTACAGTATATTTGCACATTTCATTCATTCGGCAATTTAATTTCTGGAGAATCTATTAAATGCTTAATGATGGCATTTCATGCTGTACATGTGCTGTAATTTCCTTCCACTAGATGGAAACATTGACACAGACATGCAGGTAGTAGCAGCTGTGTGTTTTGTCCCAGTGTTAAATTTATTGTTTTCTTTTTGCCCTTATAGCGTAACTCTTGCCTAAATGCAACTTAGCGTCTTTTTATGAATGTACTCGAGTCAAACGTTCATTTAAAGAATAAATAGGCGCCACTTTTAAGATTTACTGTACTTGTTTTGGGTCAAATGGCCTTTTGAATGGGAGTGCTAGGGGCAATTCTATCATCACATCAAAATCACTATTTTAAAACACTACAAACACTGAAAACACTGAAACTTTGCTTAAAGTATCACCAGGGGCTCTAGATTAGATTAGACAATACTTTACTCATCCCACAGTGGGGAAATTTCCTTACTACAGCAGCAGCGGTTTCCTACAGTAAAAGCAAAAAAACAAAACAAGTAAACACACAAACAACAGGCAAACAACAGACAGTAAGCAGGAGGTATTGAATGAATGTAAAGTGGCATTAAAGAAAAGGTATTGTAAAGTGTTGTTGCCATAGTACAAAAAACAATATTTCAGTGTAAGTAAGTAAGTGACGTATATTAAACAATATAGCAAAAGCAAGTAACCATAATATAAATGATATTGAAATGTGACCATATTTAATATTGTAAAAGTAAGTACTTTTAATGGAAAATTATAAATATAGATAATAAAGATATACAGAAAGTGCGTGGGGTAAATGAAAAACAGGAACAGAAACTACAACATTATCATGTAGTGCAGGTGTTGTAGAGTCTGACAGCGGACGGGATGAATGACCTGCGGTACCTCTCCTTCTTACACCGGGGGTGTATCAGTCTGGTGATGAAGGAGCTGCTCAGGGACCCCACAGTGTCGTGTTGGGGGTGAGAGATGTTCTCCATGATGGATGTCAGCTTAGCTAACATCCTTCTCTCCCCTGCTTTCTCTACGGGGTCCAGAGGACAGACCAAGACAGAGCTCGCTCCCACGATCAGTCTATTAAGTCTGCTGCTGTCTCTGTCCAAGCTGCCCCCCCCTCCAGCAGACCACAGCGTAAAGGGTGGCAGAGGCCAGCACAGAGTAATTAAAAATCCTGAGGAGAGTCCTGCACACTCCAAAGGACCTGTCTCCTAAGCAGATGGAGGCAATTCTGGCCCTTCTTGTAAAATGCATCGTGTTGTCAGTCCAGTTCAGTTTATTGTTTGGGTGAACACCCAGGAATTTGTAGCTCTCCTTTACCTGAACGTCTTATCCCTGGATGCTCTCCTGGATTGAGCAGTGGGATGTTTTCTTCCTAAAGTCAACGATAATCTCCTTCGTCTTGCTGGTTGAAGCTGGTTGAGCCCACACCAGCTGACAAAGTACCTGATAATCGACCTGTATTCCAGATCGTTCTTTCAGAAACACATCCAAAAACTGCTGTGTCATCGGAGAACTTCTGGATGTGGCATCTCTACACGTAAACTCCAGCATTGAGAACATTGTTTGTGGAAACAGAGTTTACTAAAAAGAGAGTTTTTGAACGACTCACTTTGGCTGTTGGTTTTTCCGGTGGCTGCCATCTCGCCAGTCAAAAAGAGTCTGTGTACACAAAACCATTTTCTCAAGGCCCGAGTTCATGTGAGGAGCTCCTGGTGATACTTTGAGCAAAGTCTTGCACCTGATGCTAAACAACTGGACCCGGCAGTGTTACCGGTCTGCTTAAACTTACTGAGCACCACAATGACTTTGTTGCTTTCAGTGACCAATTAATCAATAAAGCTTTTTTTTTTACTTTTGTTTATTTTGTAGGCAAGATGAATCACACACTGTATTAGAAGAAAATAATTATTTTATTATAAGACTCCTGCCAATATACTTTAAACACATGCAAGTTGTATTGTTGGGAAACTAGTAAACTGCTGCATGTAAACTCCTAATCCATGTTTCTGATTACAGTATCTCCCTACGCAGATGTGCCTTTGACTTGAGACACTTGGAATTAAGTCAGAAAAACAAACATGATGATAAAGCATAACACTTGCATTTAAAAAGCAGAGGATAAGTTGAGATTTGTTTGTCACTCTCATTTTGCTGATAAGGTGGAGAAACCAATCTGCAAGACGAATGAAAACAGTTGAGCAAACACTTAAGGACACATTTAAACCCCCTCCATCCTCCCAATACCTTTGAGTCTCGCCCTGACCCTGTCTGGCCTTTTTATGTTTGTTGCCTCCACCCAAGAATGAGTTGTCACATCACCGTTGGAGGGAGCAAGTAAAACTGGTTCCATTTTTCATTAGGCCGTCAACAATTGTAACTGACCCTGCTTATTATTATTGCCATGCTGTAAATTACTTTAATTTCTAAATTAAAATGTTTAATTATAATGATCAAGGAATAAAATTAGACCTATTAGAAGAATGAATCACCAGATCAGCTGTGGACAAGTGCTCGTATAACAGATTGGTAAAGTTTGCAGTTTTTATGTGCCTGCCTTTGCTGTAAAAGCTCTTAATGATTGTGTCAGAGTTGTTGTTGACACAACAGGAAGAGTATTGCTAAGCAGAGAGGAAAGTTTACGTGAAGTACTCACCAAAAAAAAGAGTAAGCTGTCAACAAGTGTCTTAGATGGGTGTAATGGTGTTTTGTTTTTTACATGATGTGATCAGACCTGAGCTCCCATTAGCCAAGAGACCCAAACTAAGCTTAAGCACACACAAAAACACACTTAAGTATAACATACACTAAAAAAACACACACTCCACAGGAAGGCTGTTTTTCCTGCTCCCACAGTAGAGCAGGGGATAATGGGAAAGATTAGTGTGAGTGGCTGATACCTGGCGGCCTTTTCTCTGAGAGCGCAGCAGATGTGGATGCTGGCTCTCAGTGGCCCTCGCCAATTACAGCATCTACTCTAGCAGGCTGAGCCTAATGAAGAATCCAGAGCATGGGAGTGGAGGCGGGCAGCCAGGGATCAATCCCCGGCCTAGTGAGGGCACGGCCGGGTGGGGAACATAGAAAAATCTGGGGACTCAGGGCGACCCACATAGGTCATAGGTATAGGTCTATCACACATGGTTCTAAGGATGGCAACGTCTGTTGGCCCAGAAAAATCTCAACGACCATGAGATGGATAGCCATGAACTTAGGTACAGTGAGTCATGATCCCAAAAGGATGTAACCTACAGATTTTTGGGATCCCCTGACATTAACTCTAGCGCCACTATAAGATTGACATTTTTGGTCTGAGGTCTGAGTAAAATGTCTCTCAAGATGAAATTTGGTAAAGATCTTCATGGTCCCCAGAGTGGGAATCCTAAGACTTTGGTGAGTGTGTTAGCTTGCTGATGTTAGCCACTAGCTCAAATCTCCATTGAGCCTATACAGTCTCACATACGTAGATGCTAGCATGGTTGCAGACTCCTCATCTGCTTAATCTGCATCTGGAATTTCCACTCCTCATCTGCTTAATCTGCATCTGGAATTTCCTATTTCCTTGCGGTAGTCATCCCAAAAGGATCAATAAAGAGAAGTCTAAGTCTCTAAGTCTTAGTCTATCTTGTTTTTAACAACTACTCCCCCAAAGAGATTAATACCAACAAATCATTTAGTGAGTGTTGTCTGTGAAGTAGTCTCGCGTTGCCAGATCTTACTCTGTGGAGTAAGGCCACATACAATATTAACAGAAGTTCACTACTCACACAATAAGGTAACATGAGCTATTTAAATTAGCTGGATACATGGTTGAACCTAATTTGCTCTTACCAGTGGATCACAGTGTGTACTTTGTCCTTAGGAATCATATCGCAATCACAATTTTCTTCAAAAGTTGCCATTTTTAGCATCTAGCTTGCTAGATCAAAGGTTGTTTTCCAAAGGGATTTTGAGAAAGGCAACACCCAGAGCAGAAGGTGAGGGACATCCAGATATTAGGCAATTATACTGGAAATGTACTTCCATTGATCCAGATAATCTCTGCAGCCACTTTGCTGGCCATAGGCAATACAAACCAATGCCACTCCAGTGTTGTCCACAAACACATTGAAAAGCTATCCATTTGCTTTGGGTGTCATATTCTTTTATTACAACTTTTTTTAAACACTACTAAACTTAAGTGTACAGCGTATATATTCATAGAAATTTAAAATAATATGTCAACCAAATAACAGCATGACTTGATGTGTTTTTAACATTTTGGCTTTGTTATTTTATCGGTATTTGTAACAAGAAAAAGTTGAAATACTAGCAGCCGCATCCTTTAAATATCTCCAATATCATATTTGATACTCTGTTAGCATGTAAATGTGGGACTTCTACACACAATTTTGACTTACTCACTCTATATTCTAATCCTCCTCTGTTGCCTAGTCTCTGATAAGGTCAGGACACTCTGCCTCCTCCTCAGTGTTTCTGCATGTCCACAGTGATCAGCATGCTAATGGAGCTAATTGCCATTTCTAGTTTTGGATTAGCATTCAGAGTGAAGGGCTAGCCAGCAGGGATGACAGTTGTTGGCTAATGCTAACACAAGAAGGCGTTCTAAAATATTTAACAGTAGTAATAGTTAGACACCCTGAGGTCTAAAACATGCAACAAAAGCTGTTCTAAATGGCCTCTGTGTGACACCTGTTGCAGGTGCCTGGGTAGATTCTCTGGTAGAGCACTCACCAATACAGTATATAGAGGTTCACTCCGTAATGCAGCGTCCGCGGATTTGACTCCAACCTGCGGCCCTTTGCTTCATGTCATTCTCTCCCTCTCCCTTTTCATGTCTTCATATAAAAATAAAGGCCTAAAAAACCCAGAAAACATAATAAAAAAAAGAAAAGAAACACCTGTTACCATGACAATTACAGGACTATATTTTGCCAGGGCCATTGTGGCTCCAGCGGTGTGAACACAGTTTCAAAGTGCTCTATTTCTTCTACGTATGAATGAAAATACTGTTCAGTTGGTCACAGCATCATGGCGGCATTGCAAAATGTATAAAAAAACATCTGTGTCTTTGTCTGTCAGTACGTGGCCCACCACTTTGGTCCAGACTGAAACATCTCAACAACTATCGGATATGTCACCATTAAATTTGGTTGACATTCATCTGCCCCAGAGGATGAAGCCAAACGACTTTGGTGATTCCTGATTTTGTTTAGTTAAATGTCCCGACAACGACTGAATGGATTGGCACAACATTTGGTAAAGACATTTATGAATCCCAGACAATGTATGCTAATGACTTAGGTCCTGCCCTGACTTACATGAGGTCAACATTTGAATTTGTCCAATAGCCTACTTTGTTTTTCTTTCAGATACCATATAAACTCCTTGGGTTGCACAACTCAATCCCTTCTTTAGATGACAATCTTAAATATAACTGCATCTGTGGACATTTCTGCCTGTCCTTTAGCTCTAAAAAACGTATTTAAGACAAATCTCAAAATTGTATTGATTCCAACTTAAATGGACAATGTTTTAAAGAGACATGTGAGGTATAGAGGTAGATGTAGAGCCATTGATAGTCATGGAATAGAGGAGAAGAGCCTTATGAGATATTTTGAGAAAAGCTGTGAAGAGGAGGCCTAATTGCTTCTCTTTTAACCTGATTTACAGCCACAGGCTCTTGTAGGCGTGCTAATCATCAGGGAATAATGGTTGGCTGTGGTACAAACACTTCATAACACAGTGTGAGTCATGGTATGAGTTATTTTATACCTGAAGTTCAACAAGAGGGAGTTCCACTGATGAGTCCCTTATAGCCCCTGAGGATTTTTTGATTGCTTGAGAAAGACAAGAAAAAAGAATCAAAACATAGACTAATATATGAACGTAGAAGCTACTGTACAAGACGTGCAAAAGTTACCCTTTAAAAGTTATTGAAAAAATGGGTCAGTTTTCTTTGTGAACGGCAGCATATGTTCATTTGTGCTTTTGGCATGTTTCATTGTTGTTAATATTGTTAGTATCACAGAGCTACTGGCCAACTGGCTTAAATGGGCTTTCAACCTCTAACCAAGAACAATAATTGCTGGTGTGGATTACAATGAGCAGCGACATGCCTTATTGATCTGAGATAATGTAATGAGAGGGATTGTGGAAGAACACAAGTGATCCATATGGCATCAGACCAATATAATGAACTTGTGTGTCGATGCAAATGGATAATTGCAAGCTTAATCGAATCCTAATTGTTGCCAAGGTGTGATCAAATTGTACTTGCATTGTTTGTTTAATTGATTGATGGAAATAAAGAAATGTACAGAGCAAATCTACAGACAATATAAACGGATGCATGAGCATTTATCTGTATTCAATATTTATTCAATAAAAAAGCATTGGTTCAGGGAAAAGTATTTTAGTATTTAGTTATTTGGATCTGAATCAAGACAGAGTATTAATCTGAGAAAAGTAAAAGATTAATTAGGGAAGCAAACCGATGGCGGTTCAGATTCATTTTCTATTTTGAATGAAGGTCGAGGATTGGTAGCAACCAGTCTCATCTAAGCTGACAACAAATACAAGTTAAGTGGGAGCTTCTTATTACCAGTTATCCAACCACAGATGAGCATTGAGTTATACACTAAACTGTATTTGGTGGAACGTCCTTTAACTATGTGGGTGTAATCTGTCAGCCTGATTCAAGGATTAAGTATAGTGATTCTTAGGATGTCAATTTCCAGAATAGCTAAATTGAACACTGTTTTTAAGTTCTCTGTGACTCATCACTTCTTTGAAATGCTAGAACAACCAGATGTTATCTTATGTTTGATGTAAAGCAAACAGGAAACAGAGCACAGACACTCTTCAAGATTGATACCACTCTCATGTGTGTCCGTTAAATATGCCCTTCCTTTTGAGAGGATCTAGGCACCCAATTGCACAGGACTGAGTGCCGGTTCTTGACTGGCATGATGCATGGTCTAACATTCCAGAAGTATCTCGCAATCCAGACTATCAGCAGATTTACTACAATTTTCTTCACAGGACATATCTCACCCCCGTGAAAATGCACCACATGAAAATAATGAACAGCCCTTTATGCACTTTCTGCCCAAATAAAGCTCAAGGTATATATCTTGAAATGTTCTGGGTGCTCTGCTTTTGGTCAGTTCTGGAACAATATTGCATCCAAAAATTTCGGCCTAGATTAATTTTACTGATCCCGTTATTGCAAATGTTTTAAATCTGAAGGACTTGTCAGTCTTCCACCTCTATAAATCTCAAAAACATGCTGTGTTTACTCACTGGACACTGTGTGTGTGTGTGTGTGTGTGTGTGTGTGTGTGTGTCTATTCATGTGTTGTTTTGTCTCCCCCTCTCCCAGCTTTCCTCTCTGTGTTTTTTGGCTCTGGGACGCTTTCCATATCTCAGTACATTGTTTGTAATTGTTTGATTATGTTAAGTATGACATGCACTATCAAAAAATTAGACCACAAACGATTATGAAGCTACAGCTAGGCAATATTTAGTTTAGCGTAAAGACTGGTAACAGGGTGAGGCAGTGTAGTGTCTATCCTGGCTCAGTCTAAATAATCCCACTACTGGCATCTCTTAAGGTAAAAAATGTATCTCATTTGTTTAATCTGTGCAAAAGAAAATTATGTTTAAAAAAAAGCTGATGTTGTTACTTTTAAACAGAGCCGGGCTAACTATTTCCCCATTTCCAATCTTTATGCTAAGATATCGCCTAGCTAACTATCACCTAGCTTTATTTAGCAGACAAGCATGAGAGTGTTCAATTCTCCTATCAGAAGTAAGACAGCAAATTAGTTTATTTCTCACGTCAAACTAGGCTATTTCTTTAAAAATGGATTAGCATCTTAGAAAAAAAACGCAGAAGTCATCACCTTGTACTTCGTCAATTTCAGCTTTGTCATTTTTCATTATTCTATTTTCATTTCCCTATGTAACAGCAGGCGAGCATTTACACTAAATAATGCTAAGCTGTGAACTTGCCGTGGATTTTTCTAATTTAAAATCGCCGACGGATCAAATTAAATGTAAAAGTATCAGTCAAAACACTGAGGAAATGAGCAGGAAGAAGGATAATACCTGCTCTGTGTCATCTTGACAATTTTTGGTGATTACCTGGGTGACAGGCCGACAGGCCCAATGTGCATCAGTCTGTGCCAGTGACACACAGAGACTTCCCATTCTTTTTACGTTGTGCTAATAGGACATGCCACTGTGGGTTCCAGCTATATTCTGTCTTATTAAAGTTCTAGGCTGAAGTTTGGCAAGTCTTTTTAGGACTTAATGGTGAGAGCAATTAAAAGCCACATTTGCAGTCTTTTTGGACAACAAGGCCTTTCTGAGGACATCAACAGTTTCTTTGCACATTTATTCTCTTCACAATATGATGCAAATTTGTCTTTGAAGTGTTAGAAAATGTAGAATTTACATTCACGTATAAACAGTAATTATTATGCAATTATGTAACTAACTGGCTGTAGATAGCTTGTGTATATTCGCCGTCAGTCTCAATGAAAAAAGCTTCACGAGACTTGAAAATGTTCTCCAAAGCCAAGTCTCTGCACATCAGGATGCTGTAGAGCTCCCTGACTCTGTCTTTATACGTATTACTTAATCAATGCGGAGACTCCTAAATTGAGCAGTTATTGCATGCACACGCACACCAAATACGTGTGTACATGCACACACAAAGCCACACACACACACACAAACACACGTGACAGCTCTGACCTTCCCAATGACAGCACGTGCCCCATTTAGTGCCTTGTCTATTACACCTTTCTACCATGCACACTTTACATTCTTGGCTAGCTGTAAATTTGGCTGATAAACAGCACTCCTAGAATCTCCTAGAGTAACAACAGTCATATGTAAATGATATGGCATCTGGTTACACAGACACCACAGTGGCAGCCCTGGTTAAGCTGTTTGATGCAGGTCAGTTCACTCTCATCATCCCGGGATTTACATAAAAGAGAGGTTTGCAGTGAGGTGCAACTTTTAACAGTCCCCGAGCAGCACATTTACCACATTCGAAATGCTTGTGCTGTCATAAGATGAAAATAACGAACAAAGCTAAAACTTGATGACTAGATGACTTCAGGAGTAGAGGAACATCAATCTCGATGCATTCATCACCAACGTGCGGAGTTAGTGTTCCGCCTATACGGCGCCACCTCTATCCTTTCTTAAAACTTTGAAATGTGTGTGAGTGGATGGATGTTGAATTAAGGAATTATTTCCTCTACTGGCTAACTTTGAGTGAAACGTCCCAGAAACAACATGATGGCTTGCCATGATTTTTTGTACGGGCATTCATGCCCCCATTGGGGTGAACTGTAATCACTCTGACCATCTCTAGTGCCATCATCAGGTAAACATTTCCATTTCTCCAATGCTTTACTGGATTAATAAAATACCTGCAAAATGAATGACATTCCAATGAACCTTAGTTGTACTTTATGTTTTGCACTAATTATAAAATATCACCATGCTAACCCGCTAACCTAAGATGGTGACTTTGGTAAACATTATACCTGCTAAACCTTGATATGTTCGCGTTGTCATTGTGAGCATGTTAGCATGCTGATGTCAGCATTTAGCTCAAAGCATCGTGGCACAGCAAGTGTTGTTACCTGGGTGTTGTCCAGTGATTCGCAATATTGGAACTTATCAGCATGTGAATAGGGATGCAAACACAGTGGGGTGGGTTTGCGCTCTCCCTGTAGATTTGTTACCCGCGGTCAATGCTCTAAATGCTAAATACCAGAACAAATTTTTTCACGTTGTCTGAATTCTTATTATTACGCCAGTTGGCGATTGTTAAAGTACAGCCAGATATCTGTCTTTTAAATATGAAGTTACTGCCAGCCGCTAATAGCGATCACAGTACAGCTTCACAAAGCAACTAGTCTACGTCCTTGACGTTTCACTTCCGGGATTGCTCCATTGTGGCCAGAAAATCCGCTGGATTTCATTCATATAGGCTGGATTGCCATTGCCTTGAGCTTCCTTGGTGTTGGCATTTTAAATACTGGTCAATTCATGAGGACTGTCATTAACCTTTTCTCAGATTTCTGCAGGGTAAATCCAGACCGCTAGCTAGTCAATCTGTACAATCTGAGTTTTCTGTTGCACAACCAATACAACTTTTAAATGTATACTGTACATGTTCCACCAAACCAAGTTCCTTCCAAGCCTGTTTAGCAGCGGCACTGCCCAAGACGATTGTGATTGGTTCAAAGAAATGCCAATAAACCAATAAACC
>NC_048413.1:10653770-10661615 GCF_013103735.1 Etheostoma cragini
TCGTAATGGAAAACCAAAAAAAGCGAGTAGAGGCGAGGCGAGTCGAGTAGATACCACGCAGTGGAAAACCGCCATAAGTGTTGTTATGGAGATATTTTAAAGCATGTCCTCTTTTGGACTTGTGGTTGCACGTGTTTATTCTCCTCCCCATAAGACATTCATATAAACTAGATTCAAGACAAGAAAGTTGTCAAAATGTGTTTTGGTGGCCTTTGTTGCATCTAATCCCCCATCTTCCTTTCCCCTCCTTAGTAAAGTGATAAATGCTAAAAAGATCTGAAGACAATACGAAGTGATGGGTAAAGGATAAATAAATAGTCCACTTCGTTTTTGTCTAATGAGTAAATAATTACTTGACAATATACACGTCCCATCCTATTGGCAAATTGACAGTTAAATCAGTTGTGCACGTTTGAGACATGCACATCTGAGATGTTCCTTTGGCAGGAATTTGTAAGCACAGTGTTGTTCAGGTAATTGGAGTCAGTAAATTGGATTACCTTTCTCTCTCCCTGTCTCACCCACACACACACACACAATGCTGTGCTGCAACAAAATGAGCAATCTTGTCATCATTTGCCAGTTGTATTCATTTATTCATGAATTGGGTCCTTAAGGGGGCTAGGGGACAACCATCGGCACAGCAATGAATCCTTTAATAGAGAAACCCCTGCTGAGACTAGCGGATGGACGGAGAAACGGTGGGAGGGGGTGGCTGAGAAGAATAGAAAGCTGGTAATATTACTGAGGGCCATTTCTGGTTATATAAGACTCAGCAAACGGAAAAAGAGTTAGACGAGAAGAAGAAGAAAAATAAGAAGTGTTTTGGGAAGCGCAGAGAGGAGTTTAAAGTTGCAGGTTACTATTAAATATGAAGTGCACAATTTGGGAGGCGTCGTGTTGGAGCGAGACATTGCTCAGTCATTTTTGAAAAATGTCACAGCTGACAGAGAGACAGGTGTGCATCTGGAGAGGCAGGGGCAGCCTTACACACAGGGTTTATTTCTTAGAGAGTGTCTTAATTGTTGATTATTAATATTCTGCACATTTCTTGTTTTATGTATTTTAATGTAAGGCACAATCTAATGAACTGAAAACAAAGCACCTTGCCAAGCAGTTTGTGCATGGGAGAGAAGCAGAGAGAAGCAGGGATTGTTTGTGTGGACAAAAGAAGTAGGTGTGACTCCCCTCTCACTCTACTGATTACAGATGGAGAGGACTCTGTGGAGTTCAGCTGCAAGTTCCTGCTGCCTCAGTGTCGAGTGTGCCTAATGCTCTCTCCTCTCTATTACAACCCAAAGCACTGCGGCCATCTAACACACACACAGACACACACACACATACACACACACACACACACACACACACACACAGCGCAACACCATTGCTATCTTTATCTCTGTTCTTCTCTACTGCAGATGCCATACTGTTGCCCCCAAACATTACAAGATCCTGCTGGATCTTGTAATGCCATGCTCTTTCCCTCTGTAGCTAATGTAAAGCGATATGTGGGTGGCAATGCTGTCAGCAAACCCTGTTAATTATTAGTTTCATGTAAGCCTACCTTATGCTAACGGTGAAGACCCTAAATTACCGTTCATGTATTGTAAAGGGCTATATTCTCCACACACAGGAAGAGAAGCAGATGCGGCAGCTCAAGATCACTGAACTGTGCTGTGCCGCGTACATAGATGATATTCATAATTACAGATTTATGGGTGTTGACTGGTGTGTGTGTGTGTGTGTGTGTGTGTGTGTGCGTGCCTGCGTGCGTATGTGTGTGTCAATCAATATCTCTTTAATTCCGCCTGTGCTGGTCATGGAGAGCAGCGTCTAGCCTATGATGTGATAAAGCACATTCCAGGATACTTTACAGGACACGGTGACATATCAGAGGAGTTGGATTTTTTTTTCTTCATGAAAATTGCATTTAAGAGCATTGGAAATTCAGGTACCTTCTGAAAATCGTCATTGATCAAGACTACTAGGTGGATAAAACAAACTTTTTGTGTCATTAGTCTCCAAATCTTGTATTGTTCCGATTTGTTGATTTGGGTGTTGATTGTTACACACTGTTCATTCAGAGATTAGGCGGTCTTTAGAGAACCCATTTGAGGTTGGTGAGTCAGCATGACTGTCAGCCTTGTTGTTTCTTAGCTCCATCAGTGTGGCAGCAGGCAGGCTTTGTTTGGCAGGGTGGCAGGACAGCAGGACAGTGACAGGGGTGTCTGACAGGGAGCATAGACACGAGGCCAGGGAGGCAGAGGATGGGGGGCTTGAGACTGGCGAATTACTGCATAAAATATAAACCTTTCCTCTTTGTTAGACAAGTATATAACAAGATACTGTGTGTATTGAATGTCAGGGGCATGACAAATATCCTTCTACACACAATTTCTGAAATGGTCAAGTAATTAAGCCAGACCTAATCCTAAAATGACTAAAAATGAGCAGAAATGGCTCAATTTCTGTTTTGGTCATTTCGTCCTTTCTCTCATTCGCTGAAAATTATTACAGTGAAACAAATCCTAAGTGGGGTTTTGAAAGCTATCATCTCAACTCTCAAACAATCAAAACTTATCAAAAGTCCATCAGAGTTTTGACAGCAGACCGAGAATCAATCTCAGAGATTGTGCGGAGCGTGGCCTTGTTGAAAGTCTTACAAGTATCTGTTCTTTGAGCACTGGACCCGATCACAAAGCTATAATCTGTGAAAGTTAAGTCACACAAACACCAGACAATCAAATGGTCTGCCTTCAGTCATTAAAGTGCCCCTCCAGACACGTTTTAAAGTATGTAAAAAATACTCATATATAGATAATATATTTCAGATACAAAAATAAAACACTGAAAAGGGGCTGGAAACACATCTACTCATTCTACTACATTGAGAAATTCTGGATATGGATTTGTTGCTGCGTCCATCACAACTGCTTGCACTAAGTTGACTGGTCAAAGAACAGTATTAATCAAGATGGCTAGAAACGTCGCAGAGGCACGAGGCACGAGGTGGAAGCGCCGCAAAGCACCTGGAAACGCTGCAGTTTCCTTTTGACAGTTAAGAGATAGTTTAGCATGCCTGGTATACTTTTAAATCTCTGATTTTAGGGAAGTACCAGACATTTGAAAACACATCTTTAGAGACAAACTTTGCACAGACACAAGTCAGTTTTAGTATAGTTTAGTCATTTTAGGAAACACATTCGTAGGTTAAAAAGATTTTTATCTTTATTTATTTACCTCACATCAACGTAACTGATTTTAACAAAAAAAAGATCCATACAGATCATAGGCAGGAGGGAAAAGTGAAAAATGAAGCAAAACATGGTAGGAATGCTAAAGGTCTTTTTGACAGAAGCTGGATTCATCTTCAATGTGACATTTGAACTTTTTTCCTCATGGGATTAACTGCATCATCCATAGACAGGGGAATAGGTCAGCCACAAGTAAACAAGACAGCGTAGACAATTCGTTTTGAGCATCACTTTGAGCCAATAGACTGATCGCTGTATTATTCCGAATCTGCATCGTGAAAAAGAAGAAAAATCCTATCTCATCCATAGCTTCAATCTGCCGAAGCTGTGTGCTTTGCTGCTGTAGCAAACAATAAGGAAGCTACTCACATCACAATCACCACAGCATTCTATTTCTTTAGCTGCCTTTTTAGTAAAATCAGCTTACTTTATGTGCAGCTCAATAGTTTTTCAGGAGCAACAAAGGGCCTAAGTAAATATGATTTAGTGATTCAGTTGACTCACGTGTGAGGAGATGCCATCTGTCCAACCTTTGTCAGTGTTCCCTTTTTTAACTTCCTGTCCCTAACAAAACCATACCCATTTCATTCAACTATACATACTCTGAATGAATCAGTCTTTATTATAAACAGCCGTTTTTGAATAATGCCATTTTAGATATTCAGGTGCTATTCTAAAGTCCTGAATATGCAGATGATTGATTAGATATTGTTCTGTTCTGTTAAAATTCAAAGAGCTGGAAGCTGCATTTTTGAAGGGTAAGGCTAATCATATTCTGACGTTTATCACATTGTAAACAATTTCCATGAAAAGACCGAAACCAACACCGACCGGATACTACAAACAAGAATTTCCATTGTAGGCCTGCGGTCCTTGTACCGATAGTTTGTTTTTTCGTTTGAACCACAAACCAAAATAACAAGAAAACCACTTTTCTTTCCTTTGTCATTTCAAACAAAAAACTAAGAAACGGTAAAAACAAAAAAGAAGAGCCGTTCTCCCGTTTTGGTTTCTCAATCCAAAAACAAAAAACAACTAAACCAAATTCAAATAACAGTCCGATTTTGTTTTTTTTGAAATTCCTATTTATATTTCTCCGTTTGAAGATCTTCATTAAAAGAAAGATAGGTGGGCCAAGTGACCTGGAAGTGATAGTACGTATAGCCCATAAAAATAAAAGTCAAGCTTTTAGAACAGTCATAATATGCAGCACTAACTGTGCTATCACAAATCCTGTTTCTTAGACCTGCTGCTTAAGGCATTAGCCTACTCACCAAAATGAGCTCTTTCTCCTCATATAGTTTTATTGGCTGATTTACATGTGTGCTATTGCACTACTTACGACGTTAGTGCTGCATAGTATGACCGCTCTAAAAGCTTGGCTTTTATTAAGGCTATCTAGGCTTTACTAGTACTTTCGGGTCACTTAGCCCACCTGTCTTTCTTTTAATGTAGATCTTCAAACGGAGAAATTAAAATAGGAATTTCCAAAAAAGAATTATTTGAATTTGGTTAGTCGTTTTTCGTTTTTGGATTCAGAAACCAAAACGGGAGGATGGCTTTTTTTTCTTTGTTTTTGGTTTGAAACGAGAAACGAAAAAGCTGGTTTTCTCGTTATTTTGTTTTGTGGTTCAAACGGAAAAAAAAAATATTGAAAAAATCTAAACATACACTACGCTTCCATTGATGTCCAAAAACTAATGGGCCGCAATGTTGCCCACAATGACCTGCCCCTTCATTAAGATTCATCTTGAGTTAATGCCACAGCGTTTCTCATTTTATCAAGTTGGTGAAGTCCAATAGTGCCTCCCAATTGCCATAGCAACCTTCTATACACTGGTTCACCAAGTCAACTTCATGTTGCTCATGTTAAGACAAATGTATTTACCTAAAAACAATTTGTGGAAAATGCTGTTTTGCTAAGAATAGGGTGAGAAGGTTGAAACCATTCTCATATCTGTCAGTTAAACATGCAGCTACAGCCAGCAGATGGTGAGCTTAGCTTATTTTAACTTAAAGACTTAAAGCAGGGGAAAACAACAACAAACTAGCATGGCTCTGTCCAAAGGTAGTCTATATTGTCTATAGTAGTAGTAGTCTACAAAGGTAATGAGGTCGATTTATGAGGACTCTGTTTAACTGCAAATCAGATCTCTGTGGACCTGGAATGCTGTGTGGCCTAGCCAGACCCTCCTCTGTAGCTCTGTGACGGAAGGTCTGGTAAAGCGAGACTAGTCCAAAGGTAACAATGTATGCCTACCAGTGCCTCTAAGATCAGCAAGTCACATGCTGTAGCCACAGTATTTCTTTTATGCACATTTTTCAGCTGTGGCCAGCTTCAGAATTTTATAAAACGTCACAATAACACAACTCTGCAGACCTGTCCGCTTCACTGAATTAGAAAAAAAACAGTTGTCCGCCCATCTTGGAGGAAGAACCACTTTGACAGAACATCAATCACGCACAAAGTAATGACAACCAAATAAACAAAAGCATAGCACGGT
Source organism: Etheostoma cragini (assembly GCF_013103735.1). Taxonomy (NCBI): domain Eukaryota; kingdom Metazoa; phylum Chordata; class Actinopteri; order Perciformes; family Percidae; genus Etheostoma; species Etheostoma cragini. The sequence continues at coordinate 10,659,529 of NC_048413.1, forward strand.
AGGCCCATAGCCTTTTCTCTTTAGGCAGAGTGACAAACAGGGACAAAAGTGGAAACAGCGGTAATGCTAGCACAGCTAAGGTAGCTTGGAAAATAGCAATTAGAGGCATTGAATTTGATGAATTTAGCCTAAATAAGCCAAGAATTAGCTAGCTAGCGCAGCCTGTGGTCCCCCTGCCTCTCTCCCTGCCGCTAGGTTGCTGATCTGACATCAGACCTGGGATTTACGTTTATGTTGCAAAAAGTGAGGTAATCTTAGCTACTGTCAGTAGCTTAATATTTACAACCAATTTGCTTACCGGTGCTGAGTTCAGCAGACAAGGTGGGAAGATGGAAGCTACTGTAGAGATTTCATGGGATATGCTAACAGTAAGAAAAATAAAGACTTTAACAAAGACACTTATCCTAACATTGTAAAGCAGGGGGTACAGAGTGGTAGCCCTAATTGGACTTGTCAATTACATGATTCTTACATCCATTGCCAAAAGACAATTATGTTATTCCATCTATTTGATATCAAATTTCAAGAAAATTGTTGCTAATAATAATAAAAAACTGAGTGTAAATACATACTTCCTCCATCACACAATTCCTCCTTATGAAGCTGCTGGGCAGGAAAACAACACATTTAACATCTAAAAATAAAATAAAGTGTCACAGTCAAGAGAGCATGGCTTTGGTTTGGTGACTGACTTCTAAGGTAGTACAACTCTATAGGCATCTTACTGAGCTAACAAGACTTTAATCACCACAAAACATGATTGTCCGCCCCTGAGATCAACTCTGTGCAGTCTGACCTTTACAACTTCTCCTAACATCGCAAAGAGAACTGTGTATCTTCATCCACGCCTGCGGACAATTAAGTTGGTGGGACAGATGACCCTGTCATTGTTGCTCTTTACTGTAAACATCGGCTGTGCTGTCATCCCAGGAGACCGCAGACTTGTCTGTCAGAGTGATACAATATGGTCCAAATTCAGATGGAATGACAAAAGCAAATGAAATGGCAGCAGGTCTAAACAAACACAACTTCATTAGCAAAGATAAAGCAGGAGAACAATAGTTTTGACCTAATGGGTTGTGCTTTCATTTAACCCTAATGTAATGTAAAACAACGTTATTAGTACTGATACAGGCACACATCTCTCCGTGGTGAAAGTAAATAAAGATGTAGAGTATTGTTTTCCGGCTACAGCCTTACCACAACTGACAGAGCAGAGAGCACCTTCCCTTCCGCTGTCTCCTGGGAATAGGTCAGTAGGGAGAATCATCTCCTGCTGCTGCAGAAACACACGTAAGGGGGTTGCTCTGGGATCCGAATGACTACCCAGGTGGCCTTTCCAAGCATGAACCACCCTGAAGAAGACAGCAGGATAGGGCTAATGCAAATCTTCGTGTATGGGTGTCTATATATATAAATGTATACTGTATCTAGGTCTAAATCTGCAAGTGAGAATATTTCATGATGAGACAGAATAGAACTTTTCTAGTTGTGTGGAAGTTCATCCTACCTATTTAGAGTGGTTTCACATGGGAGCCTTTTCTTGGCAGTTCCAGGAGTATCTCTGATTGTTGGATCATGGATCTATGTGTTGCTCATCAAGTTCGTCAATCACACTGCATCTACCATCAGTCATCATGGCAGACCTAAATACCTGCTAGCACCCTGCTCTACAAGTACACTATGAAGCGATCTTTAGCTAGCCTCCTTTAGGTCCACCTTCTGATTGGGAGCTCAAAAAAGCCACAAAAACAGGTATGATTGGGTGTGCGTGTGTAAGTGTTAGTTTGCTTGTTAGAAAGACAAGATGACAGAACAAGGTGAGAAAGGAAGGAAAAAGCTGAATACCTACTGTACAATACAGAACAGAGTTCTAATCAGTTCTCAAGTCATTCTGTACAAGTCTAAGTTGCGTCTTGTCAAAGCAAGTCTTGAGTCAAGGCACACGTCTTTATAAGCAACTTGCAAGTCAGTTGCAGCCAGGAACCCCTGTGACAACGTTGCACCCTAAAGTCTAGCTTAGAGTCTACAACTCTGCTGTTTAGTGCAAGTAAAGGTCTGTGTGGTTTTACAGCTTTCATTTCCCC
>NC_048413.1:10661715-10829145 GCF_013103735.1 Etheostoma cragini
AACAATATGCAAAAAAAAAGAAATTGCAACACCCAGCTCCAGCCCCACAAACCCTTCGTCGTGGAGTGAGAAGGCAGAATTGCGACACATCCCTTCCAACTCCTAGAGTTAGCCTTCTCATCTAGATAAAATGCTACCACATCTTTATATTACTACTAATATTAGTCTATTTCGTGCCTCATCCCTGTTTTGTCTGCAAAATTTAGCTAGCTGTAAAGATGGCTAAAAGTGAAGGGGTGCACCGGTATTACTAACAGAGGTGTACCGTTATAAAAGGCCCCTGTTCTGGCACGGGTGCCTGGGTCTGTTTCCCATTGGTTTAGTAAACTACCGTTAGCATCCTTAGCACCGAAGTTTGCTAAGTGCTGACCAGGATAGCTATAGCTGGCTGGGGGCTGACTGTGGATGTGTCCCTGGGCCGGGGCCGTAATGATAGTGGATGGTTGCTTGCAGCTGGGGGATGACTGTGAGTCGAGTCAAACTCGCAAAGATGTGAGTTGACAAATGCTCAGATTTAAAGAGTATACAGCATAACATGTAATTCTGAAATTTGTGAAATCCATGAAATAATACACTTTTCTCATTACAAACAATAACAGAAGATAAGAATAATTTCAAAAATGTTTTAGCTATCTATGGCTGTTTGATTGCTAACTTTATCTCAAAACACCATTCAACTGACACCGTTTATGTGTTTGATTGTTAACTTGTAGCCAGCAGTGAACAAACTTTGTTAAGTAGATCCATTTTTATTGTATCGACATTACAGAAATCTCTTGTTAGCATCTTGTAGGCTACTTGTCGCAAAGTGACGCGGGCGCAACTCACATCTGCACCCGACTCACGGGGAGTGACAACAGTAGTCAAAACAATCTTACTAAAAAAAACAGAGCGTGTTGAACGGTGTCATAATCTTATGTTACTAACATAGAGTAAGAACTTAGTTCTTACTAAGAATTACAATAGCATTAGCTACTTGTCAACCAACAACTTTACTGTGGGCACCGAATCACTTTTCCTCTTCATTCCCTATACAGGTTACCACTACCGTTACCATTATTCTTATGTCTCATTCCAATGAGTTAATGAAAAACTGAAACAATTTTAGAAACCTTATTTTAAGGTACATAAGAATCCTTGGTGTTGGATCAACCAATATTGAAATCAACCAATATAAAAAAATAAGGTTTCTGTTGTATAACTGTGTTGCAAAGTGGGATGTAGTCAGTGACAAAACAGCAAAAAAGTTGTATCATGTTTACTGAAGTATGTTTTGTGTGCGCAATAAATATGACATAACCATTCCATCCTGTGCAGGAGAAGAAGGCAATGAATAAAAGAGCAGCATTTGCATGTTGTGGCATTTAGATTAGGTGATAAATATACTTTTAATATGCTTTCCAACTGCATACCATCCTCCCTTATTAGATTAACTTAATGTCTGCAATCCCTCTTAGTTACCTACACAGGATGGATTGTTCGCATGTGACGGCTAAACAACTCCCAGCTACAGCTTTTTGAAAGTAATACACCAGTAGCACATCTTGTTACATCCTCACACCTTCCCACGCATCACTGAGGGCCCTAAAAGGCTGAAAATGCCAGATCCCTCCGAAACGCATGTAAAATATTCTGAGGGTAGTATAGCCCTGTGAAAAATAATTTAGCGCTGTAGAGCTAAAAATGTTTAAAAGTCTAAACCTCTATGATATCTGGAGGCTCAGAAATCTGAAGATACTGTAGGATAATTACAGAGAATGACTGAAGAAACCAGAAACCAGGACTAAAATGTGTGGCTAATGACCTTGATGTCACGAGGAACAATATAAAAGCCTTTATTTATGTATCACATCTCAGTCAGAGCCCAATGGCAAAATATCTCAAACAATTTGTCTCAGAAATATTGCCTGTCTGGCTTTAAACATGCAATAATTTCTTGGTTCTTTACCTGCTGTTTATAGCAACTAGACAGTTTATAACTCAGTCGTTTAGTAGCAGACTGACTTTTTCACTGAACGCCCAAAAACAGTTCCAAAACCCAAAATATTCAGTATAATTATCAACATGACAGGATAAAAAAATCAACTTTTCAATTTGTTTTAAGGAAATATGGGGTTTTAGGACTCAATTATAGACAAAGACGAGTAAAAAAATTCTGCAGTGCTCTGATTAGGGACTCTTTTAGAATTCTTTCACCCATGGAATATGTTCCCTTTCATCACTCCTGGTGAAATGAAATAATTCATTTCAGCCAGGCGTGAGACTGAAAGATCAGCTCAATCTAGCACGATTAAGGCTGGTCCCAGACACTACCTGACTGTGATGGAGGGCTGCAAAGACGAGCGAGGATAGACACGGAGGGAGAGAGAGGGAGCGTGATGATAAGTGAGTTGTAGCATGTGCTAGTAGTGCACTAATCATGGTCTCCGGCTGAGGAAACACACAGGCGCCTCACAGGTTATTGAGAGATAATGGGATTCTCAGGGCAACAGACACACAGCTAAAGACAGATGCAATTTGAAAATAAATAATGCAAAATACTCTCTCGCTAGCTGTATGTGTGTGTGTGTGTGTGCATTTGTGAATATGTGTGTGTAAAGTATTGTGACTCCAACTAACTGTTCTGTGTGATGAAAAATGAGGAAATAAGGCATTAGTCAATACGGGAACAGAAACACACCCAGCTTTCAGAGTCTGAATACCGATTATAGATTCCTGGTCACAAAATGGCAAAATAATAATCACAAGGAAAGAAATTCTGATATCCAATGAAACTCATGAACACAGCTTCTGGATTTGGCATTCTTAGAAAACTTTTGTAACTTTTGTAAATATGCATTTTTAAGCCTCAATAGAATAAATCTGATTAGCCTTCTGTGAGAAGAGCTCAAATACAGCTAATCAAAAGATGGCTTTCTCATTGTTTTTGTTTTTTTTAAATCATGCCATGAATTGTAGGGTTAGTTATGTGACAAATATGGGTTTACTTGTTGCCACAGTCCTATACAGCCATTTTGCAGCTGCAGTGTGCAGGAATGTCATCACTGTAATGGATCAAGGTCTTGTGATAGTGTTATTTTTATTAACAGCTGCAGGGGGCTCATGTAAAATCACCCGCTGTGTGAGCCTTTTAACAACCCATTTTGATATTTACTTTGAGTAGATTGCCAGGGAATATACACTCTGATGCTAATTTCCCCCGTCCTTTCTCGTCATTTGAATCTGGACCCCCAGATGGTCAAAGATTATTCACCAGCATCTCCAACAATTCAAGCGGCACAGCTCTCCAGCGGGGCATACAGGGTAAACAACCACCTCTGGTCACACTTACACATTCTTTTGTGTAGGAATTTATCACCAAAAGATATCACAGCAGTTTTAAACAAATCTACTGTTAAAAAAACTAAAAAACAAATGCATCTATTGAAAGAGAAACAGTAGTGAGAAATTCATTTAAAACCAATCATGCACAGCTATGAACCAACACATTTGAATGCACATGACAAAATATTCCAACTGGAATCACTACTGAGAAGTTTTCCTTTTATGCATATTATCATGCAAGACAAAGCCAACACCCTGGCCACTAAAACAAGCTCCCTCTTACTGAACTGTGACACACACACACACACACACGCTGTAAGCTGTCACTCATTCCCCGCCACACTGACCTCTGTCAGGCCTGTGTCACTCTTGGGGGTGAGGGCTATCACGCTATCCATACGCACTCACTTTTCCATTTGTTTATTTGTTTGTTTGTGTCGCTTTGTTTCCCAGTGTCTGCCTTCATCCTGTCCGTCTTCTACTCTACACTTCCTACACACCCCTCGGATGTCTTTTAACTCGCCACCTCTGGCTGTTGTGTCAGGGTCTCACCTGTCTACAGAGCAACTCTCTAGAGAGTTTCACTGAACTTTTGGAGAACGTTTTTCATTGACTCTTCCTTCCTGAACTCATCTGTTTTTGTGAAACCAAAAAATCCTTCATTCCAAGACCTGAAAAAAATACTGGAGAATTATTAAGCAGTAAGTCATGAGAGTATGTGTCTCTGTGATTTTAGAGCTACTAAGAGACATTATTCACCACTGTTTAAATGCCATGGTTTACCAGACCAACCTGCTACCCCATGACAGCACAATTGTTCATTTCAACCTGCTATTATAAATATATTTATGTTATTTAACAATGGGTCAGATGACTATATGTAATGTGAAGAGGTCACTTTTGGTGACAAACCCACACAACTTTTTAGAATCTTTTCAGCTCATTGAAAGACTATGGTTTGGGTTTTTGACCCAGTCAATTTATTTGTTCTTTAAGACCCCTATCAATTCATTACCTGAATAAACAGCTGCCTTCCATGTCAAAGTTCAACAATTTGTTGACCCATCCATTAACCCTGACACGCAGACTTTGCCGCTCTATAATAATGTCATGATAAATGTCATTAGAGAGCTCTGTAAGCTCTGTAAGCTGAATGTCAAAAAAAAAAAAATTTGAGACACTGTAGTAAAGTCATTTTGTAATTTTCTATGGGAGGGCAGTCCCCAGCAGGCAGCTGTCTTTGGTAAAAAAACTTTTAAAACACAATGTAAGAAAACTGTTAACACACAACGATATACAAGCAAAGATAGCTACTAATTGGTTGCATTCAGTTAAAGAGCCAGAGATTTCCCCCAGGAGTTGGTAGAGACCAAAACAGAGGTAAAGAAGAGCTTTGGACTTAACCATCGTCAGGTACCTAGAATCACAACTCCAAATAATGGATATTGCTCTTTTTCTGTTAAATGTGAAACAATAGGAACTTTTTGCTAACACATTCGCTGCATGAACTTTATAAAGTGATACTATGTCAGTGTTGTATTTACAGCTTGTCCGACTTGCCCCCAAACAGCAAAAACGGTTATTGCAATGCCGGTGAATGTTGAAAAAACAGAAAGCCATCACTCAAAATGCACTATGTCTTAGATGAGGACCATATATCTCTGTTTTATGAGATTTAGCTCCTCTGCAGCAGATTTGTTTTACTGTCGTCTTCTTTGCTGAGTCACAAAAATTACATATCAAGAACCAAATTCAGAACACGTCCAGCTCAATGAAATCCCAGTCAACCTGACAGCCAATAAAACACTCTGCTCCTGACTGAAATGGAGGATTAATGGGAATGATGTCACTGGAGATGATAAGAGTAATACATGCCAATTTGTCAGGAGATAGTATTTGAAGCAATTTATGTTGAACTTACTGTAACAAGCATGCAGTAATATCAATTCTTTGCGTTATACTGTATGTATTGCTGTGTAGGAACCAGTTTCCTCTCTGTGAACATTAAAGTTTCAGACGTAGTCAAATGTCTTAACATGCTTGTCTCTCTAGTCAATGGTTGTGTGTGTGTTTGACGTACATGGTGATATTATCCTGTTTACAATTATACTGACACACCACACCACAGCTGCCTTTGACTTCCCAGTACTGAAAGCGCGAGGATTACACTGAAGTCTGCTGGGATCCTTAAACACGCAAGTTACCAAGGAAAATGTTTCAGTCTCAGGAGCTAACCACTAGAAGACAGGATGCTGGAACTGGGGCCAACATAACAGAGCAAGTTCAACTTAGTCTTTGTGTTACATGGCTTCACTGAGATGAACTAACTATTTTTGATCCTGGATCACAGGTAGGACAACGCAGGTTTTCAACTGGCTCTGTTATCTCACATGGTGGCTCGGTAAGGCATGTTTTTTTAATTTAAAAAAAAGTCTTAACCAACTCAAAGTCTGGCTTTTAGTTTATTTTAAGTCATGGCCAAAGTCTCTATTGAACCTATTTTGGAGCAGGTTAGCTGTGTGCAGCATAGGTTACCATGGGGATCTAAACAAGAAAGCCAGCTTTGTGATACTCAAAAACCTGAGGTAAACCTCAGAGATAGCTGCTAAGTCACTACAGGCTTCTGATGTGCACATTAACCTGGGTATACATGTAGCCATGCTTCGCAGTAACTTTTTTTCCACACTGAAGAAGTTCATCAAGACTTTATAAAGATATATGATTAACAAAAGCAAAAGCAAACAGAGGACGGAGGCTAATGCGTCTTATTAGTTTCTTCCATTGCACAGGGGGCATACTTAACCTGTCCTCTTCCTCAGTACATGAGGCACATAATCCTGACCGGAATACTAATTGTTAGGATTTCCCAGCACTAAAAGTCTTTGACAGCAAGCTTCTTTTTTGTTGTGCAGGATGAGTATGAATTAATTAAATGAAAAGGGAAGCATATTTCAATTGCGGTCTTACAGCAGTAAAAGGGTGGGGAAAAGTGGCAACCTAAATGCTGCTACACCTGCAGCAATCATTAGACTGCTTTAATTGTTCTACAACTTCGGTATCAGGACCCAGCGTTCATCAAACAGATTCTGCAGATTTCAAAGACTTTGACTCAGTGCATGCTGCCCTTTTAAACTGCTTAAAATCCAACATGCATGCATTCTCTTGGGCAATTAATTGGTTCCTTTGGGAATTTGATTACACACTTGGTCAGATAGGAAGCTAGGGACATACATGACAGACAAAAGGAGCTTGTTTCCCATAAAGATGAGATGTGTTTTAATTATGCCGCTACCATTTTCTGTGTCTGTCTGAAGCAATGCAGCGCAGAAAGAAATCCCAACCAGACAGAGAATGATCTTGGGCTCACTAGGAATTCTTCTTCCTTCATCACAAGGCCACTGAGTTTAACTGAGGGGCGAGGCATTGAACTCATTTAGTGAGGTTTAACAAAAAAAAACCCAGGATGCAGCAACAGTACCCTTGCTAAAAGTTAGCGGAGATGGAGGAAAGGGGAGGGGGGGGGGGCAGATGTCAAGCTTTATCACAGAACATCCAATGAGCCAGACTATGTTACAGCTAAAGATGAGTTTAAGATTTATGACAATATTCAATGACAAATCTGTGATCAAGCACACTGTACCTACTGATTTCCACCGTGATCTGTGATAGTCTAAAACCCACTTGAAGTATTGGATTTGACAGCACCTTGAAAGAAAGTAAATACAGCATCACACAATCAATTCAATTCACAGCAGCATTAATCAATGACTGAGTCTTTCTATCCAGGAGTGATCAGGAATCCAGACAGTTGCAGTCAAATCCAGTTATTCATTTTTTTTTTTAAATAATAAGGTAAAGGGTAATGCAGAAGTACTCATTACCAAGACCAGCTCATTCATGACAACACTCCAATAAACTCATCAACAGCCACTGACCTGACATCCATCTGAGAGGAACACTGTGTATTTATATTCACTTTCAGGTTGAATGTTTTTGTGATGATCTCAAGGTGATACAACACATTTCTTTTAGTGTAAAACTAATAGTTGGCGACAGATCTTAGACAGCATATATTTGCATTTTGACACCTCAACAAATCATATCAGAGATATCTGGATGAAGAGAGAACACAAAAAGGAGAACAAATTAGTTGTTCTACAATGGAACTTAATGGAACAGCAACATCATTGCCAAAATTAATTCCACCTGTGTTTTTCCTCCTATAGTCAAAATGTCTGCTTTGGAAGTGCAATGCTTGGGTTTCCCTAGTTCCAAAAATTAACAAAAATTACGTGCTCCAGTAACTCTGAGGAGGGCCCCTGTTAAAGATCTTAGGTCTAAATACACAATTTCTCAGAATGAATTCCTCTTATCCAGGCATCCTGTCGTGCTTGCTGTCTATCTCATACCCCGGCGTTTACTTGTTTTTCAAATGACAAATTGGGCAGCGGCCCCTATTGGGCGATCATTCACCACATCCAGTTGCGCACGACTTGGTGACATCAGTGGGGTCGAGGGCTCCCAAAAAATGACTCCAGCGTTGGTGTGACGACAGTAACCGGTAAGTATAAAGGCTGAGACGGAAAGTTATCTGCTTATACCTCCAGACTGGCCTTTACGGCTAACCAACCGCTGAGGCTGAAACAACTCATCACTGTGCGCTCAACTGACGCTGGGAAAGAGGAGACTTTGGATCCTACCCAGGTAAGTCAGTCGCACCTCAAAAGAAACCCTTTACCAAAATATAATGTCTAATGGGTTGATTGCTCTGCTTCTGGGTGGGTCACATTTATTGTGTGTTATTCGAATTTTCGATTGTTATTTTAGACAGCGTGAGATTCAGTTTACATCTATTTGTTCTGTAAGTTTAAAATGCTTTGGTAATTACAGTATTCCATTTGTTTCCATGCAGGCTGACTTGTTTGAGGATTTTATATAAAGTTGTCACTGGTCAGAATAAAGGAAAGCAGTCAGTTGAAAAAAAACTCTTAACAAGCTGAAAAAAAATGAAATTTTGCACTGGACCAACTTTCTCCTCCGAATCTTTTACACGTCTTGTCAGAAGAAAAAAACAAACTCCGGGTCTCGATACTTTAACTATTTTAAGCCATGTTTAGATAGTTCTCTTATATAGTATGTCCCATCTCTTTCTCTCAACAGACTACCCACTAAATTACCATGAAATCGACATGTCTGCTCATCTTGGCTTCCCTCGTGGTCTGCAACTTGACAGTGTGTGGAGGACAGGGCGTCCCCGCTGAGGACGAGACGGACGGAAGGACCCTAGACGACATCATACTAGAGAGAGCAGAAAGTATCCTGTTACGGTCCATTCTCAAAAAGATCCAGGATGAAAACGGCAGAAACGGTGCGTAAATGTTTGATCAATTCTACAAGCAACGACTGATTTAATGCAAAATAGTACCAAACAATATTTGCCATCAAAGTAAATTTCCCATTCGAGTTCAATTTGTCATTGACATCTGGGCTATTTGTCTCATTTTAAAAACTAAGTCTTTAACTAAAGTTCTAAACAACGTTCCAAGTCGTGCTGAGCTTTACGCTCTAGATAATTACAATATTCAAAAAAATAATGAAACATGAAAATGGGCAAATAATCTTTTTACAATTTGTTATGATTCAAGGAAGATGGACCACCAACATTCGTTTGTGCGCAATTTACGCACGGCATAGATAAGCTGGGGAAACGCTTTTTTGGCAGTAAATGAATATTAAACTAGTCTTTGGGCTACTTGAAGTAGGCTAAATCATCTTTTCCTTTCTCCAGAGGGATCTTCCTCTCTGGCAGAATGGGTAACGAAACGACAGCATCCTGGTAAGAGATACAGCGAGGACTTTGAGAAGCGCCAGCATCCGGGGAGGAGAGAAGAAGACGAGGATGAACAGTACTTGGATGTTCAAAGGAGACAGCACCCGGGTAAGCGCGAAGATGAAATGCACTCGTTCATGGAGCTCCAGAAAAGGCAGCACCCGGGAAAGCGCTTCACGACGGGACAGATTTCCGAAAACCCCGTAATGTTCATGAGTGAACTTTCAAAACGTCAGCACCCGGGAAAGCGATACCTGGTGCTGCACAGCAAACGCCAGCACCCAGGTAAGCGTCATCCCGAGGACGAGGACGATGATGGGGAGTGGGATGCGGACGCGGATGGAGACGAAGACCTGGTTGAGTTGGAAAAGCGTCAGCACCCCGGAAAACGCTTTTGGGATAACTCCATTCCGGATTTAGAGACAAGCAGTCCGTGTGATGTATTGGACCCTACGAGCTGCAGAAAGACCAGTTTGCTGCTCGACTTTTTAGACAACATCAACAAGAGTCATGTCGAGGAGAAGAGACAACACCCGGGTAAAAGGATTGCACCCGAGGAGGATTTAGTGGAAGAGTAAATTAAACACAAGGCTGGTGTGCGTTTACTGCAGTATTGTAAACAAATAAATATGTGACCATAATGAATTATTAAAAATGAAAAAATACTTTACATCATTTAAACGTTTGTGCCACCGTTTTTTTTTTTTGGTCAACGGTTACTGTATAACCATTACAACACATTTATCTGCTGTTTGTTTCTTTGGAAAGCTTGTGCGTAATTTTGCTCCAAACTGACTATCGTTGTATCATTTTCATTAGAGTGCGTTCCAAATGTTGAACTTTATTTATAAGTTATTATTATAATTACATATTTATTGCGTTAATTAGGCTACTTATGTTAAAAACCAAGTCAAAGAATGAAAGCATTAGTCTACTGGCGTTTGCGATGTTGCCTCTGTGAGGCAACACAGCTTGTCAGTACAGTACATGCTTTTATCAATGAAAGGGGCTAACGTTTACAGCTTTGCAAAATGAAATCCATTCATTGATTGATTTGTGTTTTATTGTTTTCTACTTAAATATAATGAATATAACGCAGCAAATAAAATGTGCCATTGATTATTTTCCAACATCTTATTGCATGCATTAAGTTTATTTAACTTAATGTTGTGAATTAACAGCTACCTTTGCCTTAAAGTCAATCGCCAGTGTTTTTTGTTGGACAATAAAACGCATTGGTAAAAATGTTTGCTTTAGTTGCAGTAATTCATGTCTTAGATGCACTATTAAAACTCTATTAAACTGTTTATCCAACCCAACAGGTCTAATTAGTGTGTAGTGCAACAAAACAGTCCCTCTGTTTTAGTCTAATCTAGACTGATTAATGCAATTCAACAGCAGACACGATGTCAGTTGTATCCTCTTCTCACTTTAATTGGGCTTATCCCAACAAAGCAGCTGCAAAGGCGTGATCAATGTGTAAATTATTCGTCAAGCACATGAGTTAGAACTGGAGATTTCATAGAGAACCTCCACTGAAGCGCACACACAACTTTCAACTCCAGCGACAGTAATCCAGTGGATAAACAAACCATTACATGCAGGGGAAAATGCAAATGATCCAATATACATGATGAACTATTGCAGATGCACAAATTAGTTTAGACGACATGAAATGGCTTAAGGACAAAGATAAGCAATGACAAATTCATAATTTACATGTAATTTAGTGAGATTCTTTAGGAGTTTCTTCTATGTTTAGGCCATATTTAATGTCTTTAAAAGGTACATAAGACTATATGTGGATGTGAAAGTGATATGTACACACCCCAGCACACACACTTCAATTATTCTGTGGATAGTGTAGTTGAGTGGTTTCAAACATGTTAGGTTTGTGACCCCTCAAAAAAAAGTGTACTTGGGTCTGCTCATCACCAATTACGTCTTTTTGTGGATGTTGTTGGATTTTTCTGGATTTTTTAATGTCTTGAAAATGGTAAAACTATCCAGGATGTTACAATACAAAAGCAAAAATGGTATACAATGATTTACTTTAAACATTTTACGTATTTGTTTTTCATTCCTCTACATTCAATCATCTTTAGATTTATGTACCTGACCCCCAAGACTGAGAAAGGCTGAGATAGTCCAACCAATCAATTAGCTGACTAACTAAGTGGCTCAGGGCATAAATGAGCTTTGGGTCCCCATGGACTTTATGACTCATGCAGATGCCATGCTACACATGGCATCTTAACTGTGTAAAATGTACATACTGTCCATAACACTATAAACGGAAATATTCAATAAGTCTTGAAACAAGATTTTCACGGGGATACTCTCCACTCTCCCACTGCCTTAGGGGTTGGATAATAATGCAAGAATCTACTTTAGTCTCTAATCATTTCAGGTCCTTTTGTAGAGCATACTGAACAAATTTGCAATTAATTCAATTGTCCCAAACCATTGACACACATTGAACCAGAGGCCCTCTGTGGCTGTTTCCTGCTTTGCATACCAACCGTAGCCCACAGCAAGCACACTAAATTTTTTGTTCAGCATGAGCCGCTCGTGTTCATGTCTCAGTGACTGAAAGCCTGGGCCATTTAGTTCACTCCTAATCAGCCGACAGAAAACAAAAAGCAGAATCAAACAAATAAGAAGCACAGAAACTCAACGACACGATGCCAAATGATATATATGCTACTCAAGCATTGGGGTCCAGAGCTGGGATGGCAGTGTCCACAGCAGGTGAGGGGACGGCTTCCGGAATGGACCGAAGATTCCGTTTGGGATGATACGGAAGTTAGAAGTGAATGAAAGGATGGCGGGAAGTGATTAGTCGAGGCGAAATCATAAAGAAAAGTTCTGGTCCAAATCAGAAAATTATTACTTGCAGGCAGGGGCGTAACACAAAATTCTGAAACCCCCTAGAAAGGCAATTTCTATGAGACCCTCCCCGCATCCACAGCTATTCATTCTAGCATCTTTATGGTTCATCGTCACATGAGGGCCCTGGGTACTCAGAATGTACTCAGCAAGTTGTGGGTGAAATAGAAGCTCCGGGTCAAATCAGAATGTCAAGTAATATTCTGGAAAGACCTATTCCCTAAATTAACTTCAAGGTAGGGGCTCATTGAAGCACTCTTAGATGAAAGAGAGTTGGTATGTCTGATATTTGATCATTTAGTTGCATACAAGAGAGCCCAAGCAGTGGTGGGAAGAACAACAAAAGAGTTGGACAGTGAAACTGGGAGAACTGCCTCAAAAGCAAAAGTGTGGAATATGATTCAGAGGATACGCAGGAACAGAAGGGAATATGAGTAGGATACCCAGTTTTAGATTATGAAGCAAAAGCAGAAGTAAAAATATAAGCTACAGACAGGGAGGAATCTGAAATGATGGTGAAACTATTTTTTCAGATATCCTACATAGTTCAGTGGATTTGACTGAGTAAGGAAGTAGAGGGGAAATAGAAATATCCAGGAGCATTGCAAAGAAGCAGCCCTGGGTTTTTAAGCAATCAATTTGCCAGTTAGTTTAGTGCAAATGAAAATAGCTATTTAAATCAGATAATAGTCTATGTATCCAGATAAAGTTGAAATCTGTCCTGTAGTGTTGAGAGATCTTGATGGGGCTTTTACAGAAACGTTTTGTTCTCTGTAACATGTTGATTGGAGGAATGAAGGTTGCCAAAAGCATGGAATGAGGCTATAATAACTGGGGTCACCTCTATGTTCCCAGAGTCCTCACTGTGAGAGATTTGAAAGGGCTATCGTCGCATTTCAAATTGCAAAAGAACAAACGGAGCAGCATTAATGCCGTTTGAATAGTTAAAAGTCCAGTCAGACACTGTTGAAATATCACAGTAGCCTATAATGTCAACAAAATGTTGCTGTCAAATTTGAGGGTATATGTTTTAAGGAGTATAACAGTAGGTTAGATAAGTAAACTATACTCATAGATGGTTAATATAAACATAACTGACCCATGGAAATATACATTGAACATTTGACCTAGGAAAAAAAACAATAAAGAACACATACACTCTTAGAAAGGTATCCTTTATGTGTCATAGTACAGGTCCTGTATTGTAAAAAAAAAAAACTGAGATTCCCATGTCTTTCTACTATAAAGCAGATACAGGTGCTATATGAATACTCTGTTGTTACCAAAATACAAGCATGAACCTGAAATGGAACATAGAATCCATGTAGATATCCTCCCTAATATTTCCTATAGGATTAATAGGTAGGATTTAATATCTGGACCACCACATTCTGAAGCAGAATATGGCCCAATCATTGTTTTGTGATTGGACTAATACACTGAGGCCCACATTTCGCGTGAGTTTCGTGTCTTTTGTCCCTCTTCTCTTTCCTTACCAACTGAATGCTAATCACACGACCAGGCAGGGCTGCTGCTGCTGCTGCAGCTGGTGTTGTCGAGCTGTCAACCACACAGTTATTATTGGATTGATTTGTAAGTATAACGGATTCATCGTGTTGATTAATCCGTTTGTTTGCCGTGTTATCGCCGAGTTTTGAACAACGTGATTAACTAGAGAAACGATGGCTACAGAAAGCGAGCGCTGCTGTTAGCATATTGCAGCTAACGTTACATTCTCTGCTCAGTCTAACGGCGGCCAACGTTGCATTGAACAATATAGCTTTAGCCGTCGGATAGTTCAATTAGCAAATATCACATAGCGAGTAAAATAGTACTCAATGGCATTTAGAAAAACAACAACAATAACTTATCGTCTAGTTGGGTGTGTTTTTTCGCTGACTGCGTGGACACAGGCTGGAGAGTAAACTGTCAACATTAGCTAGCTGAGGTTGATAAAGGTCCGGTGAAAATGTAGCAGTAAGGTTACGTTCAGTTTTGACGTGCATGAGATGCAGGACACGTATGCAACGTTAAGTTGCTGTAATTGTTGTAAGAAGTTTGATTTTGAAGATTTGTGCAACTTCTCAAACTGTCTGCTGTAACGTTGGGCGGCTGTCAATTTGAACCGTTGTCACAACGTGATATTTAACCTGAGTCTGTACATGTGTAATAACCACACTCGTATTCGGTTATACCAGACATGACAGTATGGATACTTCTCAACTTTACTACCTTCTCCAATAAAGTGTGTATGTCAGATATTGCTGTGGTGCTACCCAGCCCTTTCTACCTCACATGTTTAAATCACATCAAAGTCACAAACATTTAAATCCACGAAAACATCAGGAATTTCCTTTTATGGATTTTGCTTAAAAAAAAAAAAAAAAAGTGTAGCCTCAATGTGCTTTGCCCACTGTTCAGGGTCCCGGGACATTCTCTGGCATGATGGAGCAATTATGGGGTGGGTTGCACACCCCATAACATGTGGACCGAAGCAAAGTCTCCCACCTTGCACCTCTTCTTCCGAAACATAGCCCGCAGCTGTCATGGCCTCCAGTTATCCACCCCCCTTTGAGGGCACAGGTGAAGTGAAGGAGGGCTTTCTTTGCCCGCTGTGCCTGAAGGACCTTCAGTCATTCTACCAACTCCAAGACCACTATGAGGAGGAGCACTCTGGGGATGACCGCCATGTTCGGGGACAACTCAAAAGTGAGTCCAGTTGATTGTACTTGCGGACTCTGCTCACAGCTACAATGCCATTTAAGTCGTACCATGTTATGCAAAACAGAGTCTAAAGGACCAATGACTTTGTATTGACTGTTGTCTTCTTAAAAAGCAGATTAACGAGCACAGTTAGAATTTGATATATAGTGAGTGCACTGCAGTGTTTGACTAGGGGAAATTGTTGCCAGGATGAATTGGCAAAGTATTCTACTGCAGGGAGGGACAGTAGATGAAACAGGAAAAAGATCAAATGTAGAGAGAACGAATCTTGGTTGGAAACAGAGGCATGAAAGAGGGTTAGCTCTCTGATTTGTATGCAGTTGTTCAGATTAATAATGAAACTGGAACGTTGGATGTGGATGTTCTTGTGGACTTGGATGTAGCTGTGCTAATATCTTTTTGTGTGCACAGGTTTGGTCCAAAAGGCAAAGAAAGCAAAAGACAAGCTGTTGAAAAGGGATGGAGATGACAGACCGGATACAGGCAGTTACGAGTCCTTCTACTACGGTGGAGTGGACCCCTACATGTGGGAGCCTCAAGAACTGGGTCAGACTGGAAACTTAGTGGAAATAAATCTTCACTCCACCTTTTTTTTTTTGGCTTGTCATATGACTTTGATCAAATTAATTTAGTATTGATATGGACTAAAAGCGCCTTTAAGCAGCAACCACGTGCAGAACTTTTACAGTTTCCTTTCTCTGCTTTTGTAGGAGCAACCAGAAGTCACCTGGACTTCTTTAAAAAACACCGCGCAGCCAGGATAGATCACTATGTCATTGAGGTCAACAAGCTCATCATTAGGCTGGAAAAAGTATGTTCCTAATACAGTAGCACAAATCACACTTTATTCACACCATAAATCTCTTCCCGCTGTAGTAAAAATGACCCTTAAGATGGCTTAAACTGTGCCAACTTATTTACTATGCAAACTGTTGTTTCAGTTGACATCGTTTGACAGGATCAACTCGGATGCCGCCAAAATCAGAGGTTTGTCCACATTTTCCTTACAACTCTGACTTCTCACAGTGTATGCCAATAGGATCTATTTAATATTGTAAATCAATGCGTGTTTATCCTCCTATATAGCCATTGAGAAGTCAGTGGTGTCATGGGTGAATGACTCGGATGTCCCGCTCTGTCCTGACTGTGGAAACAAGTTCAACATCCGGAACAGGCGACACCACTGTCGTCTCTGTGGGTCCATCATGTGTAGGAAGTGTATGGAGTTTATCCCTTTACCTTTGGCCCGTACGTATGAACAAAACCTGTGCAAACTAAAGGAAATCATCAGATTTCTAGTTGAACTCAAGTTTTGCCATGTGTCTCATAGCTGCAAAATGTTTGCCTTTTATCTGTTCACAGAAAAGCTGATTAACGGGACACGAGAGGCCCTGTGTGTACCTGGAAGCCCCATTCAGTCCCAGTCTCCCCCAGCAGGAGGGGGCAGCAGTGGGATGGGCTCCAGGAGAGGCAGCATCAGCAGCCTGAGCAGCGTTACCTCCATGCTGGAGGAAAAGGACGACGAGAAGATTCGCTGCTGTCACCACTGCATGGACACACTGCTGAAGATACAGCAGAAGTTGGAAGAGAAGGACCGCATGCCGGATGTGGTGAAACTTTACGAGGTTGGCGCATTAGTACATACAGTTAGTATGAAAATGATCTCTAAATGTCTTTTTCTGTTCTCACTAGCCTTGCAGTGGAGGTGGTGTTTTCATTTAAAGCTCTTGAGTTTACACTGTTGTATCGGTCCTGTCATTCAGTGTTTGTCTTTTGGGGTTTCCTGTTGTTCACTTGTTCCACACTTGTCTTCCTGTCAGAGGCTGAGGATGTGCATGGAGAAGGTGGATGAAAAGGCTCCAGAATACATCAGAATGGCAGAGTCGCTCAAGTAAGCCCCATTAAAAAGCAGTTATTTAATAAGACATTTTGGATTTGAGAGTGCGTGCTAACAGTCGCGGCTGGACGCTTTCACAGTGCCGGGGAAACCACGTACAATCTTGACACTGCTGGTGGGCTGAGACTGGAAGTGCAGAAATACTACGAACTAATTGATGCCCTGAGGTAGATGTCAGTCATAAATTACTTCTTCTCTCATTTTTGTGAAATATGGAGTTAAAAAAAAAAAAAAAAAAAGATAAAATGGAGTTCTGTGTTTTTTTTTCTCAGTAAGAAAATTTTAACACTAGGCGCAAAAGATGATCCACCACCGCCTCCAAAGGCCCTCCAGCTGCAGAGGATGATCCGTTATACAGCAACACTATTTGTCCAGGTGAAGTTCAGACAAATCTCAGCATGAAAAAACACATACAGCAAGCCCCATTCAGACAGAATAGTATTACACGCTCAAGAAATACATTTATTACAATGGAGCTCAGTAACATTCTCTCTCCAGTCATCACTCCATTACATTTATACAACTGATACATACTGTATGTCTTTCTCCTTTTGATCCTGAATTCACCCATTCTTCATGCCCCCCTTGTTTTAGGAGAAACTGTTAGGTCTCATGTCTTTGCCCACTAAGGATAAATATGAAGAGCTTAAAGAAAAGAGGAAACAGGAACAAGAGAAGAGACTGCAACAAGAGAGACTGGTGAGATTGTGTACCAATACTTTTCTGTTGATATTTTGTACACAAAACAAGTTACTAAATGTTTTTACTTCATGTATTTTTCTGCTCAACAGGCAACCCAGGAGACACTGAAGAGAAGGCAGGAGTCTGAGAAAAACCGTCAACCTCCCAGTACTAATGGAGAGCTGCCACGGGCCCCTAGAGCTCCACGTGTGACCAAAGCTGGCGGCTGGTTGCCCTCCGCAGACTCCGTCCATGCGTGCAGCGAGCTGGAGGACCCCCTGCTGCAGCAGATTGAGAACATACAGTCATTCCTCCGTCAGGCACGGGAGGCCCAGAAGACAGACGAGGTGGCCATGTTGGAGGAGAACCTACGTCAGCTGCAGGATGAATACGACCAGCAGCAGACCAGCTTGGCCATTGTGCTCTCCCAGAAGCTGGCTGAGGAGGAGAGCTTGCAGCAGGGGGAGCTAAATCGCCTGCAAGCCTGGGAAAGGGAGGAGAGGGAGCATTGGGGCCCCACTGTGCCCACCTCCCAGCTTTCCTTCACCTGGGAGAGGTCTCTAGATATCAGTCCGGCAAGGGGAAGAGAAGAGGAAGACCCTGAAGCAGAGGACCTGACACCAAAAGCTGAGAGGAGTCCGTCCTCTGTGAGAGCATTCCCTGCTCTTACAAGCCAGGAGGAGTCACCTCCTAGGCTGAGGAGCTTAGGGGGGCATATAACCCCCCCTGGTGGTGAAGGACAGACCACTGCCTCCCTTAACCCTTTCGATGAGGAGGACTCTACTCCCATTGAGGAGGATCCATCCAATCCATTCTTTGAGGACATAAAGAGGGAACACAAAGAGGGAAGCAACGGGAAGAAAGAATACAACCCATTTGAGGAAGAGGTCCAGGTGGACCAGGCGGAGACCGTGCCTAGCAACCCTTTTGAGGAGGGTGACGATAGCGACACAGGTAACCCTTTCCAGGAAGCCTCTGGGAATCCTCCAGGAGTCTCGACCAACCCCTTTGACGGGGATGATGATGACGATGAAGTTTTGCCCGATGTGGATATGATAGAGGAGGAACTGCTGCTGCAGCAGATTGACAACATTAGGGCCTACATCTTTGATGCCAAGCTCAGTGGGCGCCTCGACGAGGTGGAGCTCTTGTCAGAGAACCTCAGAGAGCTACAGCACACCCTACAAGAACAGAAGAAAAAGAAGCACTGATACCTCTTCCCCCAAATCCCTGATTACCTGCTACTTCCCAAGTCCTGCAAGGCTAGCTCACGGTACATGACTAATGAGCCCACTGATTTTAGTTTGGGTGAGGTCTGCTGCATCACAAAAAGATTAGGTTAGTCCCAGAATTAAAAATGCACTTGAGCTAAATAGCCTGGAGTGACTCCTTTACTTTCCAAACTTCGTTCTTAACCACTTGTCCTGTACAGGGTCGCAGAGGGCTGGAGCCTTTCCCAGCATGCACAGTCTGAAAGCACTAGTAAACGTCCATTTGTACAGCACGTTGCTGTTGTTAACTCTGTTGTATCAGGGAAAACACGAACAATTGAGGACAGAATAATGCCATTTAAACAATGTTTTTTTTTTAATGGGATAGTCAGATGGTTGTTTGATCCAGTGTGGCTGTAGACGTCAGGATGTATGATCTGGAGCTCTGGCCGAAGCTATAAACAAAGATAAGATTGAATTTTGGCCAAGGGTGAACAAAGGGAAACCAAGCTACTGATGCATGTTTCCAAATGTATCCTTTTAACAAAAATTGCCCTTTTTTTAATTCCATTGATATTAGTGCCCTCTTGTTGTACCAACGACTTTAGTTTGTGGTAATTGAACTTCCTGCTGTTTATTGAACCAATACCAAAGAACCCTCCCATGCATTACTGTTCTACCTGGACCACAAACAACATTCAGACTAAATAACTATCTGATCTTTTCATTAGAAACAAAAGGAATGAGACTTATACGACCATGTTTGGACAGCCTCTCCTTTGAAGGAAACTGATCATAAAACAAGTTATATATTAAAATCTAATCACTAAAATTAGTAATTTTGCTTGTTGTCGCAGAGGCTGTGACCACTTTGTGGCCTAGATTTGTACGCACACGGCACAGAATCATTGTTGTTGCCCGTTAAGTGTCACTCATACTGACTATGACATCTCAGAAAAGCTTTTAATCCTTGATCATACTATAAACCACATGTACATCTGCAAATACAATATGTATGACAAGAGCTGAATAAGTATTTGTTCTAACAGTTGTTTTTTTTTACAGTGAAAGTTGCTTTTTCTGTAACACTGAATGTTGACCTCTCTCTGTTAGGTGACATTTCTGTCAGTATTGTCTTACTGAAGCAGATTCAGATCAGTACTCTTATTCTGTGTATCTTGTCTGTCACGTTGGCCTTGGCATGGTTGCATTTTAGATCTTTTATTTTGTCTTTTAAAAGCATATTCAATGATATGTTGAACCAAGTGAACAAAGTATTTTCCACGTCCTACTGTGCGGCCCCTAAAGGTTGTGATCTTGATAACAGCGGCACTACCGATCCACCTGAGCACTTGGGCTGCATGAGTCGTGTGTCTGCGTTTCTTTAAATTGCTGTTGGCCAAGCTCGTCTTCCAGCTTTTATACATTTGGACATACAAATCAAATCTCATAACTCACCAAGCTCCTGTTCCTGTCAGCCAAGATCTGTATGTAAAGCATGTTACCTGTTCAGTAGTTTCATCTAACAAGGTCATTCAAAGTTTATCCAACCAGCTCTCAACAACATACTAAACACAATCAGCCCCGGCACATCATTAGCAACTCCATGTCAACAAATAAGACACCAATCTGAAAGTCTCACTAAGTTTATCCGTTAAGATCAACTAAACTCTTTAGAGGTCAATGCAACATTTTAGCCAGGATTTTGTTTGTCAGTTAAATTAACACTACATGAATGCCACAAGTATTATCAATTAGTGCTGCTAAGCCTTTATGTGATTAGTCATAGTGCTTTCCTGCCAGTCATAAAGTCTGTATTTCTCTTCATAAACAAAAACAGAGTTTGTATTGTCTGTTGATCTCACACTGCTGATTTTTGATGTCCACAGAAGCTTAACATGCAACAGTAAATGTTTTGTGACAGTGTAAATAACTCGAGGAGCTTCTTCATGTGTATTAGCAGTTGATTTTAGCTAATTTGGTAAAATAATTTAGACACATTTTGTTAACTTTACAAAACTCCATCTCCGCACCAATAAAAAAAAACTCAAATGTTTGTCATGCTTGTCATAAATCGTGTTCAGTCTCAACTTGATACTGCCTCTTGCGTGAAAATACTTAGGATTTCAATTTTCTTAATGACAACTACCGCCACACAGGCAAATAGTTTTTATTTGTTCAGATTGCAGTGTGGATTTGTCAACAACATCACATAAAAACAACCAAGTGTGACATCAAGTTATCCAAACCTACACAGTCATGTCTGCTGCTCACGTGGGCTGGAGGGTCTCAGTCCAGCCAGTGGCGTTCTCACAATGCACAGCATAGTGGGGCCCATTTAGTAACACTAATTTACAACAAAATATGCAATGTGGTAGTCCTTATATAAAATCACCAGTGCCGTATTGTCCGGTTCTCAGCTCCTCACTCATGTGATGCTGCCATCTGGGCACGATATTTGCCCGTCATCTCCTTGGGCAGCGGCGTGTTGCCAGGACACGGCACCTGGCCCTCCACCTCACAGATACACTCCCTCAGACAGTACTTTTTGGGCCCAAAGTTGGCAGGGTTGGATGCCTGCATCTTGGCTCGGGCCTCAGCTTGCAACACCTCTCTGTAAACAGTGAAGGAGTAAAATCGATATATTTATATTCTCTCTAGTCACTGCAGGGAGGGGCCTCTTTCACAGAACACAGTTGGCATGTCATTGTAGGAAAAGCACAGTGGTAAATATAAAACTAATGACGGCTAAATTGCATTTAGCTGCAGCTGTATTGTGCATGCTGGCTCACCATCACACTGTCATGGCTTACTGGAACACTTCAATATGCAGTGCCATCATTTATGTTATTCGTAACTGGGCCTGTCGCAAATAGTCAAATCAATTAATCGCACGAATAAAAAAAATAGCTCGATAATGTTCCGGGCCGTGATAATTTCCATTTGCATGCTTTTTTTTTGTTTTTTTTCCCCTCTTTACCAAAGACACTGGATGACCACTCTCGGTTCCTTGGCATAACGAGGAGTGAAACCTCTTGTCAGTTGCATATGTCTTTGTGTGGTAGAAAGTATCAGCGATGTCCCCCGTGTTCCTCGGCGTCCTGTTTTCTCCCTTTCATTCCAAACCACACAGTTGACAGCCTGCCGGTGGACACAGGCTCGCACATAAACGCCACAGGCTGCTGTGGACTGCTGTAACATTGACTGGTCCAAGCCTTCAGCTGTCCGCTGTCAGTGTGTCAGGGGCTCCCGGACAGTGAGCCGAGACCCCGTTACCTGCTGGATTTCATTGCGCTTTCTTCTGGAAGGCTGGTTAATCACCACTTAATTAGCCTGAGATAAACGCTAGCTATCAGGAAACAGAAGTGATGTGGGGAGCATGCGTGTGCGTGTGCATGTCAGCGCGCACCCGCGAAGCTCCGACCTGCAGAGGAGCAGAAGAAAGCAGCTGCACCTTCGCTAAAATTAAGGCTGAAAACAGAACTATTATGGTCCAGAAATCCTCGCCATGTGGCAGATAGCCACATCTTTAAAATGTCTCTTTCAGTTCCAGTGTTAAATATTCTCTAGAAATAAAAAGGTACTTATCTTTGAAAAACTGCACCTTCATTATTATGTCATTATCATTATTTTAGATGAGAATAGTTTCAGAAAGACAATATTATTGTTAATCGCAATAATTTCTGGGATAAATTATCGTCCAGCAAAATTTGGGACAGGCCTGTTCATGTTATTCCTAACATGAAAGATGATCAGTGCTTTTCCAACTCTGACAAATCTAAATGTCCGCTTGCCCAAATACATTCAGGGTGTGAGTTCAATGATAACACACACACACACACACACACACACACACACACACACACACACACACACACACACACACACACACACACACAACTCTGAATATCTTACTCTGATTTGCCCAAAATCTTCTTGACATGTTGTGAAATTTGTTTGTGGTCCTTCCCTTCCACATCTACTAGAACTTGCTCCCCATCGTCTGCAAAAGAGACCGAGGATATAAACCCAAGCTTGATACAATACATAATAATAATAATATTAATAATAATAATAATAATAATAATAATAATAAACAAGAGTGGAAGGATACACACCCAGGTAGAACTTCAAGAACGGTGATGGTGTCATATTTTTGAACATCATTATTTGAAGCCACTGGTTTTTGTACTGAATCTGAGGAATATTGAAGAACACAAACTTTCTGCGAAACAGAGAAAGTACACGATTTAAAAACAGCTTCACATGAGAGGCAGTCGGACTCTCTTAAAATACATTTTAATACAGGCAAAAACTGCAACACAAGTGGGACATCATTTGGATTTTAACGATTCTGATTCCACATTATGACACATTACTCATGACCTTTGAACAATGTCACATGATTTATCGGCTGTAATAGTGATTATAGTAGTGTGCATGTACACCAAAGCTACCTGTGTTAGGTGTGACTGATGAGAAAAAAGGGGCTGGTAACTTACATTTAACTAACTAAATAACTTACACTTACATTTTATGCATGGAATTTAAAGTGACAGACGCTGTCACTTTAAATTTCAAATTGCATGCATAAAATGCAGCTCCAATAGTTATGTACATATATTGTATAACATAACGTTATTATAATGCTGAATTGAGATTGACAGAATTACGCATGCGCACTGAGCAGACACCGTTTTTTTAGAGTTGTGGTACTCAATCATGTTTGAGTAAGCTAGCTGAGTTAGCTGTTGTTAGCTCTGACCTTGCTCCGTCGCTGAGTTCTCCATGTGTGTTGTAATTGACCGTCATGATCTTCACTCTGTTTTTGAAGATGATGTCGCCTTTCTGGAGATATTCCAGAGTCCTCCGGATCGGAAACCTTCCTTTCATAGGCATTTTAAAGTCTTTTTTGATTTACAAATACCATTTGAAAGCAGCCTGCACCTGGATGTGAGCTAATCGCAGAAGTAGACCGAGGCGCTTGCTGATGACGTCAAACGTCGTTGTCACCCGAAGCCATGGCTTTCTTTAACTGTCTATGCCCGAGCTACCTATAATTTAATTCTTTAATTCGTGCAATCCCAAACAGTTTAATTCTATTTATAAAATAAATAAATACTTAACCTATGATGCACACCATATATCACAGCATCATCGGATGGAATTGAACTAACACACATACATAAAGTGTAACAATAATTTAGAATTTCTCAGGAAGAGAAGTGCCAAGGGGCAAGTTTGATATGGAGATGAAAAATTGAGAACCTAAATTGGAGAAGGATTTGGATCCTTCGTATAAGTATTGTGTTTCTAACAAAGCTAAGGAAGTACACCTCAACATTTGACATAACACATACCCTACTAACCATTTGCCAATTCCTGCATTTTGTGAACAGAATATTGAAAAAATATCTCACCTATTTTTATATGAGTGAGTCTATTTTCAACCCACCAACTTTGTATACTCCTTTAACCTTCAAGATATCATATGTTAATTAATGAATCTATATAATTTAGTTGTTCTGTATGCAAAATTCTATATTCACAAGCAGAAGTTTCTAACTCATCTCCTAATTGTATACCTTTTCTCATAGAATTTAAATCTCTACTGAAGTCACCTAAAACGTTGCATAACCAGAAGAGTATTGTGGATACTGGAGATTTTTTTTTTCCCAAAACCTCCGACTAACCGTACATTTTTGTCTTCTTATATTTTGTTTTTAATGTAACGTTATTTCTCATTTAGTGAGAACTAACATTAGTAGTTTGAGTGAATGAGCCGTATGTTGTGGGGTGATGTTGACTATGTTGTTACCAAAGCTTAAAAAGCCTTTAAATATCTTGGATCATTGTTTCACTTTAGCTGTATCATGCAGATATTGGACATCGTAGACGGACAGATTTTCAGCATGAACAGACTCAGTCATGTTATATTTCATAATTGTTTATTTCTTTCATAATGTGTGGCTTCAGAGAAGCCAGCCTCAGAGACTGGAATGCTGATACAGGAGCTTAGTCTTTAATACATTAGTGTTATATTTTCATCGTGTGAGGTAGAAATGTGGGGCTGTGACAAACTTGAGAAAAACATGAATGTTGTTTCTCAATCTCAATGTTTGAAGAAATACATTTTACATGAGCAGAAAAACCAAGTACATTTACATTGTATAAACTTGTAATCATAGAATACTCAATCCACAAAAAAAAGTGCTAATCCAATATCCTCTTAGTGGGAGTTGCTCATTTTAAATATTTTAAAGCCACAACATTTAAATAAACATTTTCAAATAGCATTTAATAAAATGCACTTAAGCAACTTTTCCATGCACTGCAATGCACTATAAATTTCATAACAATGCTCGTTTTTAGGGCAAACAGCGACAAGATTATAAAACCCGGCTTAAAAACAACATGCACTCATTTTAATGAAACTACATGTACAAAAATCGTTTCACAACAGCGCCTTTATAAAGAGTCTGTATGGGTTTCAAACCCGAAATATTACAATTGACTTTTATTTAACAAGACATAATCATTGTTGACTTCTTTCTGTTATCATTCATGTTGCTGTTGATGCCTATGCTGAACCATTATACAAGAGCCGACGCAAGTCTCAATAAGGTCTTTAAGACGCACTCGAGTCCTAGAAGAACAGGGTTGTTGTTGTTTTTTAAATTAGGGAAACCTGCCCAAAAGTACTTTAAGTACACTTAGTATGCAACAAATTAAAGTTTTTTAGAAAACATAGAAAACCCAAAGTATTAGTCAGCATGAACACGGAGGCTGATTGATGTGCACTTAGAGTACAAATGCAAACACGAGTACAAAAACAGTAGCATAGCTACACATAAGTAACATTTCTGAAACCAAAATCTTAAAATAAAAAATAAAAACTGCCATTGATAAATACACAAAATGCAGAGTGAGAAGCATTGTTATGACACTCATGGGACAGATGGAAATAACAAATTGATTGTCGTAAAGGGAAAAGTGATGAGGTGATTGCACAACTTATATTAGCAACATATTCATGATAATCTAGAAATAAGCGTACCTAAACATAAGCACTCCCAAAGCTAAAATCTCTGAGATGTCATTCAGTATAAAAATCTCAATATGGTCACCTCAACGGGCTAATTCTTGCTTTGTGAATGTGAATTAAAAGTGAAACTGAATGAAATTAGGTCCTGTTGTAATGCACTGTGTGGTAGATAAATGCTATGAAAGATAGTCCATATGAATAAAGATTAAGGATTAGTTCATTGAGGAGTTAGTGTTTGTACCTGATTCTAACTATTATTTAAATGTATTTAATGGTGTCAATTTGAAATTTGAAAAGAGAGACAATCATTGCAGCATGGTACTATTACTCCTATTGTGGTATGACGTTCAGAGAAGTTATACTTAGTCTTTGTAAATGCCTGAATTCTCAATTTAGCAGCACATTCATTCAAATACAAGTTTATGCTGCTCCAATGTTCCAAAATACCAAGATAAACAAATACTTAACAGCTTCAAAGTACACTTTTAAAGTAAGTACTCAGATTTACTTTAGTCTTTAGACTTTTAAATAGGTGAAATTTCACTTTTACATGGAAGATTTCTGTTTGAGCTTGTCGATGCAGCTCATCTGTTATCTGCAAACTAATGCGATATGATGTATGAGATAAATATGAGAGCATGGTAAGGCTTAGATAAGACTACAACAATCTGAAAGGCTCAGGTCAAAAGGTAAAGTACATATGTGATTGGGTTGAAGTGCCATAAAGACATTAAAGGAGATTAGAACAGTTGCAGCTGTGGAGGATTCCTTTTCCATTCAGTACAAAGGTACTGAGTTTAGAGCCAGAAATGTAAGAATGCCACACTGTGTCAGCTCCAGAAAACATTCTAAGTGTCATCCTGGTTTTCTAATCCCCAATTATCTTAATCTACCAAGGATTCCTGAACAACTTTGCACTATGCATCGATACAAAACAAGGGGCGGCTGCAGGACCTTAAACTGGGGTTCAACGGTAATCCCCACGAGACACAAACAACACTACCTGATGTGGAGACTCCCTCATCTTTTATTGAGTTCTGGGTGCTGGAATGATGGGGTGTCATTCTGTAGGGTCAGAGTCCTGGCTGTTATACTCAGCCGTCTCCATCTTGAGGATGTAGGGAATGATGCTGTCAATAGAGACATTACCTATCAGGCCAGTGAAAAAGAGCTCCTCTGTGATGCCCGAGTTCATGAGGCGCAGGGCTGGGAGACGAGTCAGGATACGGGTCAACCTGGGGAAACAGGCACACAACAATTGCCGCAAAGTCATCTTGAGATCTTCAGATGATTCTTATTGTGCATTTACAGCGCCAAAATCTATGTCAGTCAGCTAGACAGACAACTAAATCCTCTGTACCAGTGATTCCCAGCCTTTTTTGTCGGGTGTAGTCCCACAGCAGCATCAGATGAGCTCAAGTACCCCTCAACACCACCCGTCATGTCCCAAATGTATTAGTTTTAATGTATTTTAAACACATAGTGGGTTAGGGTCAGTCTACGTCCTAGATTTGTCTTGGTTCCTTTATTTCTGTATTGGCCAGGCCTGCAATATTACTACTACAACCAATTGGCGTGGATGTGTCAACCAATAACCCACTACTTTTAGCTTTCTATAAGTTGAGCTACTACACAATCCCTCTGGTGCACACAAACTCAAGGTTGGGAATCACTGCCCCGTACCTTAAGCTCTCAAGGAATAGAGAATACTTTTCAGGTTGCTAAGTAGGTGGCACTTAAGGATTGTGAAGATTGAACTACATATCAGGTTAAACCTCTTTTAAACTTACTTTCACAACGATCACCTGTAATTCACTATGGTTTACTGCTACCACTATGGTGGGGAGGATGAGCTGACTGGTTAGACTGGAGGTATGCATGCACCTGTAGGTGTCATCTGGGTAGGTCTTCTGCACGTAGTCCTGCAGCTCCATCAAGGCTTTCTCCTGGAACTTCTCGATCTGCCCGCTGCTGTCCACACCTGGGTGATCTGAGGAAGTCAAACACACAACAGTCGTCCAAACTGCAAATACACGTAATTTATTCAAATCAATTTCACTCTTCCATGGAATTCTTTTTATTTGAATGATAAAAGCTTGAATGTCTATTATTAACTTGACTAAGAAAAGCAAAAACTCTTTGAGGCAGACTCACCAGGGCTGAACAACACTATTGCTTTCAGGTAGGCATATTCGTAGCTGTCAGTCTCCAACCTCGTCATACTGTTACAGAACTCCTGGAACTTCCAAATGTGCTCCATCACCTGCTTCACCCTCTCACCCGAAAGCTTGTCTGGGAGAGAAGAAAACGTTTCGCATATTGAGATTCAAAACTTACTTTAAGCTTTATCTAACTAGGAAAGAAACTTAAACTTAAATAAAAAAAAAAAAAAACATATGAACATCGAAGGTTGTCCCCATTACTGTAAGGTAATGACAGATTTTGTCATCATTTTGTTCTGTGGTATCTGAGCCATTATGTATGAAACAAACACTGATGTAGCACCACATGGGGCTTGTAACTGTAATAAACAAATGTGTAACAATAGAATGGTAAAACACATTATTTTTCAACAATCTAATCAACAAAAACTAAAATGCCACAAGTGTTTGACAAATGGGAGAAACATGGATATAGTCCTCCCTAGACGTTCTTCTACGCTTCTTCTAGTCTGTTAGGATAACACAAAATAAAATCACATTTCTTGACGCCTGGTGTATATGTGTGTGTGTCCTACTGAGAATGGATGACGAGGTCTGTGGTCCATACCATCCTGGATGCTGCTCTGAAGGTGGTTGATGATGGCAGCAAGGATGGTCGACAGGTTCATCTCATGGGCGCACTGAGCAAGACCCAAAGTGAACAGCTCATTCCAGCAGGCTCGCACCAAACTGGTGTTTGCCTCCTGACTGAGAAAAAAAAAGAAATAAATGAGCGTGAGCATGTATATAAAAATGAACTGCATTCCTGGAAGGGGTGAAACTGTATATTGTATTGCATTCTCACCCAAGAGCTGAAAAGGCAGGGATAGAGCGTGCCCAGTGCATGGAGAGAAAGAGAAGTCTAGATGCTGACTCACAGATGTAGTGTACATTCAGATACTCGGGCATGGGGCTGGGCATGGTCAGCTAGATCAAGAAGAAAACATAGAGAAGAACGACATAGGGGAGAGAATTGTATATAAAATATTTGATAAATGATTACCTACAGACGAATGCCAAGGTAAAAAAACAAAAACAAACAAGTGTCTCAATTCCAATTGAAAACAAGCTTCCTGAACAGTGTATGTATGTCTCGACAGAATACAGCTTCACTCAATACACAATTCAAGATTGTATGGTAAACATGCATGTACATGTTTTCATTTTAAGAATTAGCCATATGAATAAAGGCTTTTAAAATATTTTTGTAATTTTATGACCCAGTGGCCTGTTCCCTCGCTTGTTGACAACTAAGTCAATTCGTATCCCGAAATCATAAATAATAAGTATCAAATGTGTGTGTTCTGTGGGCCATTAGCTGTGTAGGTTGACTTCACCCACCTTAAAGCCAACATGGCTGTCTGTGAGCAGTGGTCCTTCCACCTCAATGATGGGGGTCTCCTGGTCTCGACCAATCAGCTGGATGGTTGTTCCACCGACACACGGAGGCTTCTCTGCCAGACTCAGTCCAACCCCTACTTCAGGTGGGTTGAAAACTTTGGCCAGGGTGTCAAAGGCACTGTGCACAACACACAGACACACACCTTACTTTAAATGATCTAATTTGACAGAAAACTCAACAAATTTGTTTAGTTTGTTTGTTTTTTTACTTTTTTGCCTCTGTAGAGATAAACTTTTTTCAATTCAATTTTGAATAATCTGAGCAAGACAATATGAGAATTCACGAGGGGCCTGTTGAAGTGATACCTCTCACAACAAACTCCCCTTCTCTCTGTGCACTGCTGACTGACCGTGTTATCTCGCTGGCAGATTGCTCCTCATGTTGGCTGTCTGAGGTATCACCATTGTTTAGAGTCTCTCTTAGTGAGTCACTCAGGTTTGCCAGTGATGTTACCACATTGGCTAGTGTCCCCAAGTCTCCCTGGCCAGGATCCATCTGAAGACAAATGACACAATACAGATTAAATGTCAGCCTAACTGGGATCCACTATAGACACAAAATAGTGTGTCCTAAACTGGAGCAAAGTACAAAAAATAGTTGAGAATAAGAATGACAGATGCTTCTTTAAGAATAAATCTACGAACAATTTGTTGTTCTAAACCCAGCCCTCTGCAGCTCTATATATTTTTTTTGGTTCATAGTGCCTTTGTATCTTATTGTCAATATCGAGGACACAGTTATCTTGTTTGAATAAACTTTATTGGAACTGTCATTGGACAAACCGACTGGGGTCTCAGTCCTTACGTAGAGTGTGAACATAAAAGTTGCATGTTCTGGCAAAAAGGCAAAATAAAACATGTACTGTGAGTTAACATTCAGTCCAAGATGAATAAAAACAGGTTTGTTTTATTTTTCACTCAAAATACTACACCAACTATAACCGCCTTACAATGCAAGACCAACAAAACCGTCCAATATCTCAGGAGACAGACAGCAACAGAACAGGCAGGCAGCTATATTTACAGGAACTGCAGTAGCAGCTATACCTTTGAGTCAGTGGCCAGCAGCAACGTTCCATCACTTTGGATGACAGGCTGCTGGATATTAACCAGCATGCCCTGGTCCAGCAGGCTGGATCTGCACATGTCACAGAGCATCATCATCATCATAAAAATCCAGTTCACATATCAACAGTGTCAACAGCTGAGCGATAGAACAACAGAGCCTGGGGTTTGTCTGTAGGTCTGTTTCCCACTGACCTGGAGCCATCTGTCTCTGTATCGGAGATGAAGGTTGGCGTGGCGATGAGCGGACTGTTTAGGTCTTTGCGAATGTAGATCTTCTGGGTGGAGGCAGCACAGTTGGCATGCTTCTCTCTGGGCACTACGTCAATGGGCTTTCTCTCACTCTGGACAGCTGAGGACAAACAAAAAAGAAAATATTAGAACTACTTTTTATGTCTATTGCAGGCAAAAAACTAAATTCCAGACTTGGTAAATTATATTTAAGATTACCTTATTTAGCTTTTTGAGGGAATTTCAAGACCAGCAGAGACCCTGATAATACCTGATGTGTTCCTGAGTGTTTTTGTGAACATGTTTTCGTATGGTATCTTGGTTTTGGATGCAAACTCACAGTCAGTTTTCATCCCCATGTTAAGGCATTTCCTCAACCGACAGAACTGGCAGCGATTGCGGTGGTGTTTGTTGATGATGCAGTCCTGTTTACTGCGGCAGCTGTAGGTCAGGTTCTTCCTCACGCTCCGCTTGAAGAAGCCTTTACATCCCTCACAACTGACTGCTCCGTAGTGACGCCCTGAAAACAGAGAAATCCAGTCACAGTGGGGGAGCCACTGTGTGCACGTTTGATTGCTGACAATGTGCAGCATTGACTCAGGTACATGCTACACACCAAGGTAACGGACATGTGTATTGGTGTGTGTGACTGACTTGAACTAAAATGCCTATGGATTCTATTATAGAGCTTGACAGCTTGACAATGATTTTTTCCAATGATGCTAATATTTTCTGTTCTGGGGAATATTTGCAGCACATTTGAAACAACAGCATGCTCTGACAAAGCTTAAAAGGGTGTTGTGGGATGCTTTTGTGGAATAGTCTGAATGAATCGATAAACACATAATGTACACATAATGTACACATGTTGCAATTTAAAAAAGGTACAAAACATTTATTTTTGAAAAGTACCAAAATGAGTAAACTGCTGTTTTTTTCTAGCTAAAGTAAGACATAAATTGGAGTATTATTTTGTATTAATAATTTGTGGTTTGTCTGTTAGATTTATCTTGTTTGACTGTGATTTAGCCAATTTATTTAATTTAGATGTGGTAAAGATTACCACATCTAAATTAAATAAATTGGGTTAGAACCTAAGAAGCCTCAAGCTTTTACTCATCCTTTTTCAAATTAATCAAGTGTTATGTTGAAAATTTGTTGGATGGATATATATATATATATATAAATGTTTTGTTATATGTATATATAACAATTTTTTTTTAAATGTTTTTTATGTTTATATATCTTTTAATAGTTCAAAATAAAGATTTCATTCATTGTTTTCATTAAAAACATTCAGTTACATTTGGCATCAGGATACACGAGTCCAAACACACACAGATCCTTCCATCACGAGGTAATGCAGTTCTAAGCTTTAGTACCTGAAGCCTTGTCCCCACACACCACACAGTACTCCACTGGCTGTGGTCGGCTCAAGTCCCCTGACTGCCCTAACAACCGTTCCATTGACACTGGATCTGTGACAATCTGAAAAGCAATGTCAAACATAGGCCATTAATCTTGTGTTTCGCCTTAAAAACGTCACAATTATGGTAATGACATTGACTGCCAACAATGATCAAGAATAAGACTAAGAAGACGATGCCAATAGTATAAACACTAAGAAGCAGAGGGTGATATTCTGGGGGAACTGTACCTGTATCCTTCCTGGCATCAGGCTGTCTGCAGCAGTGAAGATGAGTTGCTTAGTGTCATGGCTGTCTGGTGAGGCCAGGATGACCTTGCCGGCCCCTGAGCTGTCGGCCGTAGTCAGAATGAACTGCTGTTTGGGAGCACAGGACGGCTTCATTGCTGTCACAATCTGGATCTTCTGACCTGTCTGCTGGTCTGTTACAATCTGAGGGTGTTGGAGATAGAAGAGGGAGACAGGAAGAGAGGGAGGTGAAAATAAATATGCACCATTGGGGTTGAAGTTAAAAAAAGAAAGAAGGCAGAGTGACATTGAAGGTGGGGGAGATAAGTCACATGTTTTAACTTGTTTGTTGCAAATGATAATGCGCAGAAAGAGGACAACATCAACAGGTAGCAGCAGTGTCACCAATAAAGACAAAATACTGTTGAGAGTACAGCAGTTACCTGTATTCTTTGTGGTGTTGTGGCGGGATCAGTGGAGATGACCTGAAAGCGCTGTGGAGACTCACTCATCACTGAGTCTGAAGGAGAGGATGACACCTACATTTTGAAACACATTTCAACCAGCTTAAGACATACTAATTACAATCAATAAGTCTATACACATATATTTTACCTGAATTTTATTATACTATTACACTTTTATGTGAATACAGGTCTGAACTGTCAAGAAAACATCTGTCTATAGAAAGTATGTATCTACGGCAACAAATAAAAGAAGCAGCATTACAGTATTTTAACTTAAATAACGTTTGTATGGGTTATATGGAACAACTCAGACTGCATCGGGAACTTCTCCCTCTTCACGCTCACCTCTGCCTCGCGCTCTGAGTCCGCTTTCTGCTGAGAGAGCAGATTCAGGTTGGTCGTCATGATGATGTCAGGGTCATTAGTGAGGTCTGTTTGGAAAGATGCCACAGACAATCAACCACAAGGGTGCAAACTGTCACAGAAGAGCAGGCCAACGCTACGACAACTTTACTGTATGAACACATGTCAGTGCAGGTGGATCATAGATGACATTGATTGAAATACAAAATTGAATCCGTGATAAAAGTTAATTTCTTCTTGATGATTCATGGGGCAAGATTTGTCTGATTTTATTTCACTTGGACGATGTAGCAGCACAGCACTGTTAAACAACATAATTCTCTAAAAAGAACTGACTACTGTCACAAATAACGTCACTCAAAAAAAAAAAAAAAAAAGGGAAGTGAAAAGCTTTTTAGGCCGTGCAAGAGAAAACTAATATCGGACAGATAATCTACCCTGCAGAGATGTTAAGAGCAGGAATAGGAGTTTAATATTTCAACACAAAGAAGCGGAAAGAAACGGAAATCTGCAAAAAGACTTGCATCCACTTGTGTTTCCAATTGCATTCCAATATGACACTGTAACAAAGGCCAACTGATGTCCCTCCATAGAAATGTGCCACCTTTTATATGAACATCCCTACTTAACATAACGGCAAATTTTCCTGCCCTCTTCGCTTCCAATTTAAGGCAACGACCCTGGTGTGTCACTTTACATGCGACTTTATTCTGATTTTGCAGTCAAAAGCTTTGTACCTCTGCATATTCCCACACAGAGAACAAGCTGACACCACAGAAAAAAGATTTTACGTAATTAGAAAAAAAGATTGCATTAATGTTATAGTTGAACTCTGAGTGTTTGCACTTTTGTTAAATGTATTTCTTTCTATGTAATAGTCTAAAGAGCAAAAGGGGCAACGTGAAAAGAAACAAATCATCAAATGCTAAGTGACCACACATTTTGTAATACAGCTGGCCGAAGTGCATCACATCAGTAAAGAAACACTGTAATAAAGTATTATCCACTGAGGAGATGGGCATCTCCACTACTCAGTCTGTTGGTTCTTGAAAACCAGAAAGAACTGAATATAAATTGTGAGTGACCACAATGCATTTGGGCATCTCCTTTAGCAGAATTAAGTAATAGAATCTACTCCAACCATCAAGTAGCTCCTTGCACTTGAGAGTTTTGACTATATCTTTGCGGATTTGGGATTTTATCAAAACATAATATGACAGCATAAATTGATTAATGTGCCTGCAGTAGCTCCAATGCTACTCCTTTGCTCACTGCCAAAGGGAGGAGCATGCTGCTTCATATTGTTCACCGATTGGTCTAACAGAGTGCCCATCAGTACCTCCCTTTACAAACGCATCACAATACAGAGAACAAAATGGACAATCTGGCAGTCATCCAATAACACTGGAGATGAATCCTTGTGATATATATTCTAGCAATTTTCTTTCCAGACAGTAGAGCAGTCGACTGTTGATGTGCTGGTAGTAAATTTAGGAATGCATCTTTGTTGAATAATGTAATAGTCATGTCAACGCACTTATGTACCCGAGGTGGCAAAGGTAATAGGGTCGAGTTCAACTGCGGCTTTCCTGTTAGCTGTTTAAGCTAGCCTAATACAATCAAACGCAACGACGGCTGCAGCAAGAGCTGGCTGCACCCGTCTCTCCCCCTGGATATGTCATTCTAGCATACAGGGATTGGTTCAGGTTCCAGTTTACAGTAGTGTCACATATTAATAGTTAGTGTAACTGTCTGTTAAGCATATCCGCGTAGCCAGACTCCGCCCAGCGTTTTACGGTCCTTGCCCGTATCCCGAGCTGCCACAGTCGGGCAGGAAGCGAGCTCCGCATCGGCTAGCTAACAAGTTAGCTGGAAGATTAGCTGCGCTCTTTTATCATTCAGTATCTCAGGGAGCTTTCTACGGTTTTCAATCAGGGACTGAGACTTACCTCCAAGAAACGCTGGTCACAGATTTCGGGCTCTCTGCTATTTTATAAAATATTTGTTTTGGTTTTCTTCTGTTAAAGGTCATAGTTCGTGACCCCGCACCGCCAGCGCATTGATGATGGTTGAGTTTTTTTTTTCTCTTTCCTCTCTCTCGTGTCCCCGCGCGCCTCCAACGCCCCCACCCACCCTTGGCGCGAGCCAGACAGAACTGACGTCATCATGTCTGACTGTCTATGGACTTTGTTGTCAAAAATGTACTAACAGACGTATTGGAGACATACTACATAAGCATGGTTTTCATATCTGCTCACTTCGATCAAATATAATAACAAAGCCTGGGAGACTGAGAGAAATTGTGACGACTGCATTACAAGCAAAATCAAGGATGTGTTATAAACAATATAACTTATCTGGTAAAAAAAATGGTTTGAAATGTTATATATTTCTATAATAAATAAATAAAAATCAAGATATGTAACACATCCTTTAGAGAAAAAAGGAGGTAATGGAGGTTTGCAGTTTTGCAACTGTCCTCATCAAGTAAACTACCCTAAATAATATATTTAGAATAGACATCACCCACTAACTGTAACTGAACTTAAATTTACAATTATATTCTTTGCAACTGTGTCATAGTGCAATATAAATCTTTTGTACAATGTATAGTATTCCCCATTTTGCACACACAATGGACAATCTGCACACTATGCATGCACCTTTAAAGGACATATTTTTTGTTGACTTTTTACTCTGTTACTTAATATCTACTTTACTTTTATCTTCTTAAAGATCTTATCTTTATCTTGAATAAGCAAATACATAATCTTTTAACACTCATATCTTTCCAGTTGTGCACTCGGGTAGATCCATTTTCCATGAGAATGACTTCATATTGGCCTTAACCATTTGCTTGCATTTGTATGACCATCTTTTCCATTTTATGGAAACAACCTCAGAAAAAAGGAAGTACCTCCGAATGACCACGAGGTGTCGCCCCTGCACCACCAGGTGTGATAGGACTGGTCCTGAAGCAGAACAACACAGCGCACGACATGCATTTACACATATTCAAATGATTAGTAGCCTACCTAGCTTCCACATTATAGTACGCTCAACAGTCAGGGCGGAAATTGCTTTCATTTGTTTGCGCAGCTGCATATCTCACTTTTGTGAAACGGACTGGGCTGAAGCAGCACACTAGCAGCCAGCTCCTTTTACCGCATCCTCACCGAAACCACTCTCCTCCGGCTGCTTCTGCGCGTTACTGCACCTTTTAGCAAAGGAGACCAAGAACTGAGAAAACGCAAAGCTAGAAGAAGGATTTTAATCAGGGAGACAAGGGAAGGAGGACCGGTGAGAAACAGGCGAGGTGTGGCAGCTACAACGGTCTTAGCTGCGCAGTGGTGGTGGAGGTAGATGATGCTCGGACGGGGAGTATGGGTATGTAAGCCCCGGTTTGGAAAGCGGGGGAGCAGGTTTGGTGTTTTGCCATATCTGTGCGCGGCAATAGCGAGTGCAGCCCTGTTGGCTCTGCTCTTCGTGGACTTCATCGAGTCATGGGTCACCTCCATGAGCATGAACACGGTGGTGGTGGAGCCGCACGCAGGCATCATCCCCCCGCAGAGCGTCCCTCCCACCAGACCAGAGGAGTTCATGCTCATGCCCAGCCCGCTCGTGTGCCAGCGTGCCAAGCCTTATCTCATCACCATGGTTACCTCGGCTCCTGCCAACCAGAGGGCACGCCAAGCCATCAGGAACACATGGGGAGGGGAGGTAGAGGTGAGGGGCCTGCGGGTCATGACCCTATTCATGGTGGGCGTGGCGTCTAACCCTGGACTGGGTAAGCTTCTAATAGAGGAGGCCAGAGAGAGAGGAGACCTGATCCAGGGGCGTTTTCTGGACACCTACTCGAATCTCACCCTAAAAACCCTGTCCTTGCTGGGCTGGGCCCGTCGGTTCTGTCCTCAGGCCCACTTCATGGCAAAAGTGGATGATGACGTCCTGTTTAATCCCAGCGCCCTCCTGCACTACCTAAACAAAAGCCGTAACCCCTACCAACAAGGAGACTTGTACCTTGGCAGGGTGCATCTTCATGTGGCCCCGGACCGTGATCCGGAGAGCAAGCACTACCTCCCTTCAGGGGCCTACCCTCCTTCTGTCTTTCCGGACTACTGCAGTGGTACGGCCTATGTTCTGTCCCGTTCTGCATTGCTCAAGATTTCCCTGGCAGCCTCTGCATCCCCTTTATCCACACCTCTGCCTCCTGAGGATGTGTTTGTTGGTCTGTGTGCCCGGACAGCTGGAGTTCTGCCCTCACACTGCCCACTCTTCTCTGGTGGCCCAGGTGTGCCATACGGACGCTGCTGCTATCAGGCCATGGTGTCCATCCACCACATCCCACCAAGGGAGATGCTGCACTACTGGGCTGATGTCCATACATCCCACCCCTGCTCGTGGCTGAGTCTGCGTGCTTCTCTGGGGCTCTGCAAAGTCAGGGCAATGCTCGGGACAGCTCTGGGGCTGGAACAGGGGTTATGATAAGAAAACTGTATTTATTGGGGCTGGGCCTCGCTTCAGTACTGTGAACAGCACAAGTGCTCTTCTGGCTGTAAAATGTCACTTTATTTTTATAGCTTTATTTTTTCAAACAATATTGTGTATTTAACTGGCTTTTTCTTTGCAGGAAAAAGAATGATCAGCTAGTTGTATGAAGCAGTGTCACAGCTGCCATAAGCTGTCCTTAGACTGTTAACCATCCTTCATTATCACCGACACATACTATAGATGTAGAATAAACAATGCCAAGCTGGCACCGAGGACATACAGCTTCTTAAGTGATTAATGCACAAGTATGTCTAGCACACAAGTCTGGAATCTATAGGATGCTACCCTCACATTAATAACAACTGTTAAGTCTATCACCAGGTACTTCAAGTGTAGATGTTAGTCTATTAAGATGCCTAAATGCATGATGCTTAAATTAATAGTACAATAGATATCAAACCACAGGCTTAGGGAGAAAGTAATACAAAAAGAAATGTATTCGCACTGATTTGTTTGTATTTAAAATGGAAGGGGGGGAGGGGGGGGGGCATCAGGCTTTGTCCTAGCAAAGTTATCCATTGAGGCAGACGATCACCAGAGGAACATTTTTAATATATAATTTTCAATGTGTCGGGATAAAGGTTCAGGCTTCTTGATACACCCACAATGTAAACGAAAAAAAAAGTCTGTGTGTTTACACTCAGGAAATATGTTTGAATCAAATATGGTCAGCAATAAAGTACTCTGTATCTTATGGGAGTGTCACAAAGTTTGTTCCACTTGTTATACCAGTAATAAAGTTTGTTACTGGAAACCTTTTAGTTTCTGGTGTGACTTGTTAGTAATAGCTCAAGCACTTCCTCATATCATCATAGCTGTTTCCCATTCCTTTTACCTCCCTGTTTCTAACGTACAGTCGAGAGAACAAGTATTTTACACACTGCTGAGTTTTCAGGTTTTCCTGCTTACAAAGCTTGTAGAGGTCTGTAATGTTTTTTTTTTAATCATAGGTACACTTTAACTGTGAGACCGAATCTAAAACAAAAATCCAGAAAATCCTCTTTTTAATTATTAATAATTAATTTGCATTTTACTGCATAAGTATTTGATCACCTACCAACCACTAAATATAACTTTGTCCATGCCATAATTATTTTACACAGCCCCACACCCATTGCTTGTGACCATAGGTCAGACAACTCCTACATACACCTGCTGATGAATTAGGTAGGCAGTCTGTGTTATCAGTTCCTGAACTTTGAGTGAACTAAAGTGTTATCAGTGCGTGGGCAAACATTTGGCATGTTTACTACGGTCGGGAATCACCAGAGGCCTCACTGTACGATATTACTGCGATTTTAAACACATTGCAATAATCCGCAATATATTGCAATTTAATAACTTTTAACCAACTTCAATGTCTCTGTTTGTTTACCACACTATGCTCTATCAATCATGTTTACAGTAGAACCCGAACAATAAAGGACTTAAAAGGCTGATGCCAATAGGAATATTTGTTGTTTTTTTTAAACGCAATATGCCAATAAATATTTTTTTTTAAATCCAGAAACGCCTAACAAAACAAACAGATTTCCCTAACATTAGGTATTTGTAGTTGTTTGAGTTCTCAATAAAATTGTTTTATTGTCACAACAGAACAGAGGAACAAGAAAATATCTTAAAGTTCTGATAAATAAAATGTATAAAAATACAAACTGAATATAAGAAACTTAAAGTCCTTTGAACAAAAACACAATAACACACAAAAAAAAAAGTGTTGCCTACAGGGACGTTGTAGAGTGCTGTCTAATTAAAACTGGCCGATATATCGGTCGGGCTCTAGTTTAAAGTCAGCTGTGATCTTGAATAACACTCTGAATTCTGAGGCTTGGCATTATGTTGTTTATTTTAGAACATATTTATAGAAAACATTTGACGCTCACTCAGTTCAGCCACTAAAGCACTCAAAAGTTGGTTTATAAGTAGAGAAAAAAATCAACACTCAACACACACAGATTCTGGACACTTATGCCAGCCATGGCATCCCACATTATCCACCCATGTAGACAGGAATGCTTCAGGCTACAGACATTAAATTGATCTGTTCTTTCACTTCACTCAACATTGATTACAGACCAATGCCACACATGAGAATGACTCTTTATTAGCCGGCTACTTCCAGAATTGTTGCTGTCTGTTTTTTTCCCAGTGGAGTAATGTGTTAAAAAAATGTGTCCTTTATATGAAGTTCAGAGGTCACTCCCACAGAATGTCATTGGGTTTTGGGCTGCACAAAAGGGACTCCTTTACTGTTTTTTAAATCTGTCCAGAGCAGATCTCTGGCTAGATAAAACCGCCTCCTTTTTCTCCCTCTTCTGTCTCTCTTTTTCAATCTTCATTTTGTCCTCTGCAGTTTTCCTGATTACATCCTGGGGGGTAAACAAGTGAAGAGATGAGCCAAACACTGTAGATATAGCAGAAAGATCACAATGGCATTGCAGCATTGCTCTTAATCTTATATTCTGGATTATTTACCCTCTGGTCCTCATGAGCCACTTTTCTCTTGCGCCTTTCAACACTGCCAGTTGAACTACGACCCTTTTTCTTGAACTTGGGAATGAATTTTTCTTTAGCGAGTGGGTCGAAGCCCTGGGAAGACAAAAAATGCTTTTAGAAGGGTTTAAATGGTAATACACATATTATGATCAAGAGTCCGTATTTCAAAATGTACAAGTTTGTATCTGTAAATATAATTTGATGTGTGCCAATAAGATGCTTCCTGACACTGACCAGAGCTTGAACCCGATCTTGGTGCCTTTGCTCAAACGTAGCGCGGTCAACCTGTCCCAGCTCAGTGGGGTCGAGGCTGATGAGCTCTGGCTGGATCTTCTCCAGCAGGGCTTTAACCTCCCACTCCTGCCTCTGTTTTGCACTCCTGTATGGATTTGCATCCAGACCGTCAAAGTTTGGCTCTCCCGCACCTGTAAATGCAAATGAAGGAAGACGGACGTAAAGATGAAAGTTTTGTGTTCATTTTGTGTCTTATTAAGAGCAACATTGATCAGTCCACTTCTACAGGGTAATTTTGGTACTTATCAACCCTATGTTCCCACGCCTCTTTGTCTAAGTGAGTAATGCGGGAAAAGACTGGTTGGCGTTGGACCAGTATTAAGCAAGGACGCTGTAAACGGCAGCCGCACAAACGGCAGATTTGTAATCATGTATAATCAAATGCGCACAGTCAATTTGCATCCACTAAAAGTGTTGTTGTTGCCACTGCAGGGATTCTTTCTTTATAATGTCAGACTCTAAGACTGATAATCTGACCATGTCAGTGGCAAAAGAAGCACTTTTAGTGGACGTAAATTAAAGGTGCGCAATTGGCAGTTAATGTTACATTGCAGCTTGTTTCGCTGCTGCCGACTGCAGAGGTCTCGCTTAATACTTGAACAACTTCAACCAATCAATCAATCGATCGACCAACATTTATTCACTTAGCACTTTACAGCAACCAGCAGGTATCCAACCTTTTTTTTTACATGAAGTAGCAGCTGCAACACATAATTTAACAGTTGGGAGGTCTAACAGCACTAATTCAGCAGGCTTCCTGGCATTTTACAGACAAAGCAAAATAATTGTGGACTCTGAACAGTGCTGACTCAGTGCTGTGACACAATCTTAATTGAACTGGAGTTCTGTTGTAAAAAGGGCGTGTGATTGTATAAAAA
Source organism: Etheostoma cragini (assembly GCF_013103735.1). Lineage (NCBI taxonomy): Eukaryota > Metazoa > Chordata > Actinopteri > Perciformes > Percidae > Etheostoma > Etheostoma cragini. The sequence goes on from NC_048413.1 coordinate 10,702,918, forward strand.
TTTTTTTTACAAGACCTTAGAAAGAAAAGGCAAATTAGGAACAAGTCTAAAATTAGACAATACTGTGTGGTGAATATGAGGCTTCTGGAAGAGAGGTCTGACCACAGCATGTTTAAAAGGCAGCCGTGACCGAGCCTAAAGTAAGAAAAGAATCAATAAAAGTGAGAGAGTATTAAAGACCTCCTTCACCATCTTGGCAGGAAAAATGTGTAAGGGACCGTTGGTAAGTTTAATGTTTAATTTGCTGCACCACCTCAGTGAGCAACGACAGAGAAATTGGCTCAAACTCTTCAAACACTGTAGAATGCACAAGAGCAGCAGGTTAAAAAACACTCAACTTAATACTGGTGTTTTGTCTGACAGATGCCACTTTATCAGTAAAATAACAAAGAAACTTCATACAGGTAGAGGTTGAAACATTTGTTGCTGGCACATTAGACACAAACATATGGGGAAATAGGGTCCAGGTTGAAAAATACCAAAGTTACCCTTTAAAAATTGTATAATATAAAATGGAGTCAGACCTGGTATGAGCATGCTGGTGAAACCCTCTCCGTGACCCACCCCAAGGACATCCTCAAAGGGACAGAAGTTCATCCCCCAAATTGTTCTTTGAACTCTGTGGGTCATGTAGGGTTTACTCACTGGAGTGTTCCACACGTCTCTATACACCTGCAGGGAGACAACGGTTTCGCAGACACAGATTAGGGGACGTGAGAGTAAAAGTTAAGAGCAGCAGAACTGGCAGCAGCATTGACGTCAATGTCAACGCTTTAATTTGATCAGACGAGCTACTTCGTCGGATCAAGCCTTTCATTCACCATAAAAGAACTTATCTTAACCCAGTAAGCTTCAGTTTGTTGCACGCCGCTGAACAAAATAGAGTGGTGTGCGGCCTTTGGACTTTTTCACAATCTCAATTTGCCTCCAAATGATCAGCAGAATAATCTGGAAGAACGATTATTTCACAAAGAACGTCTCGAACTTTTAAGTGAACCCTTAATTTGTCCTGTTTTTGGAATGGAAAAAAGGGAAAATTAAGGGAAATTTCACAGTTCTAGGTCTTTTCACTGTAGCTTTGTTTTCCCTGTTTCACAGTTCAATAATTTCCAAAAGACAAAAAAGTAGTTGTGTTAAATAATCATAATTTCAATACTGACCAAAATAATCGTGGTTGTGATTTTCTTTTTCCATAATTGAGCCGCCCTGGCTGCCACTATTATATATATTATATAATATTATATATATACTATGAATAATAAAATAGTTGCAGTGCATCACTCCCATTACCTCATTAACTGTAAATGTCCTTCTGTTTGCAAGAAGAGAGGGTGATAATCAATAAATGGAAGAAATACTCAACAAATGTAATAATAATAATACTCACACTCAATAGTGTCATGCAATAACCAACTAGAGGCCCAGAGAACGTATGCAATGCATCCCTTCCTGTGTGCAAGATCATTTTTCAATGACAAATCAGGTTGTGTGTAATGTGGTGGAGGTGATTATGACCTGAACAATGTCTCCTGTGGCAGCAGACAGCAGACCCCTCTGACTCAGGGACAAACAGGAAGCGCCAGCAGGGAGGAAGTAGGACTTGAGGGGCTTGAAGGCTCGAATGTCATACACCTTCAGCTTTTTATCCATACCAGATGTCACCATATATCTGCCAAGAGGAGACAATAACACATTGCTCTCTGGTGGACATTGAAGAAACTGCAGTTTACGGCTCCAACACAAGCTGTAATAGTTATGTCGATAGGGATGCACGATTTGAAGAAAAAGTTACATTGCAATGGTAAAATAATTCACAATACAGCAATGGCGATATGTTGGTATCATGAGTCTAGTTCCAAATGTGCAAAACTACCAAATTAAATAACAAAAAATAAATATTTTAAAACTAGAAATATTTGCCTAACATAACAAATTAAATAAATAAAACAATAAGAAAAATGCAAAGTCTCATTTAAACAATGCATTTTGTATGCCTTTATAACCAATAATATTTAAGATGGGTCTACTATAACAAATAGTGATTAAATTACAAAATATCCTTTGTACAACCCCCTATTAGAGGAAAGGTAGATATAAAATAAAACTTCTGATAGTTACTCACATGACCTAAACATTGAGTGATTGGTCATTTATTTTGTGGAAGTGACATGGGTAGCGTAAGTGAGAATGAGAATGGAAGGTCCCTTGAGTGAGTCAACAAAGGAGAGTGAGCGGTTTCTTAGTGTACAAGTGAAGCTGTGTGAAGCGAGAGGAAAAAGAGATAGCAAAGATGATCTCAAGCGAGTTAACAGTGAACAATTAAAAAACAAGCTTCTCAAAACACGGTGGCTTCATCTGTTGTTAAAACTGTCAGTAAAGTGAAAGCTGGGATCCCCGAAAGAGCATCTGCCTTGGACGGAATGTCTCAGCTGTGCTTCCCAATCCAATCCAATCCACTTTATTTGTATAGCACATTTTACAAACACAAAGTTACCAAAGTGCTGCACAGAAAACTCAAACATACAAAACAATTAATGTAAAACATTGTAAAAACAAAATAAGACCATCTGGTTTAAAAAGATAAAAAAATAGATAAAAATAATAAATACTAAAATACAATAAAACAGTAAGAGCCATCAGAGGACCACACAACTCACATGGAGTTAAAAGCCAAAGAATAAAAATGTGTCTTAAGACGCAAGTCCCAACCACGCTCCGGGAGCCCGAAAAAGATGCAGTCAAGCCAGCTGTCGTTTGTATCTCCGTGGTCAAATCAGCCAACGCTTCAATTATAGTGCACACGTATACTGGTACTTAAATTTATGAAACGCATTCAAGCGGCATACGAGCGACCACTGGTTTGACCGCAGTTAAACAGAAAAGGTGTCATGATGTGGTGACTGCAGTGCACACTGCGACTAGCGTGTCATGCACACAGCACAACTTTAGGTTTAATTAAATCGCACAATGTAATGTAATCGCGATTGGATTAATGGTGCAGCCCTATTTTACAATATGATGTTTTTATTTATTCAGGAATTTTTTTTTTTTTTTACAAACTGTTAACTTTTAACAACCCGGTGTTCGACCTGGGGGACACTAGCACTACAATTCACAGATTATTACAATGGAAAGCTGCATTAATGAAGAACATGCGGTACACTTTATCGATAGATTTGACTCATCTTTGGGTGTTTTGCCAAAAGAATGTCCTGTTATAAAAATATTAATCAAAGTGCCACGCAAGGCCACGTATACAACTAAATCCTTACAAATATGTTGTGGTGGGTGGAAGAAAGGATTTTGTCAATGGTTCAAATTACTTATATCACACCCTCAAAGGCTGGAGTGAAATATTAATTCATTACCTTTATAGTGGAGCTACTGTGAAAACCACCTCTACCTAATGTACACAATTAACCACAGCTTCATACCTCTAAAAGAAATCCAATATCTATGTCCTCTTACATAGGAAGTGTTAAGTTTCAAGGTGACTCACGTGCCCGTCTTGTCTACAGTGAGAGAGCGCACGGCGCCCTGGTGACAGAGCATCTTGACAAGGGCTTCTTTCTGGTTGGGAGCCCAGAGGGTGACCGTGCCGTTGGAGTGGCCGAGGTGGATGATGGCATTATGAGGGTTCTGGCACATCACATCAAGCCGGCCAGTCTTGGTGCAAATGGCTGCCACCTCCTTTCCCACTGACACGTCCAGGTACTGCAAGAAACTTGTAGCACTCTAAAGACAAGAGCAAAAACAGGATCCAATGATAGTTGTCATACTTATAACAATTTGTAAAAATGTAACTAAATATAGTTTTAACCAAAAGGAAAACCTTTATCAATTTAGCGTGTGTAAGATAACATCAGGGTTTGTGGCAAATTCAAAATCCATCAGAAGACAACTTTTTGTTATTGTAGTAATTGATTCAAAATAATCTTGCAATATATAGTGTCCAAAACCTGTAAATACAGTTTGACCCACCGCTGTTGCTAGCAAAAAGTGGTAGGGGAGGAACTGCATACGAAGGACGTCGTTGAATTTGCGGATGCAGTGTAGCTCTATTCCATTGGAGTCATAGATATGGAGCCACTTCTTCTGAGCCACTGCATACATGGCCTCACTATGGAGCCACCTAAACACCCAGACATTGATTTTGGATTATTTACAGAAATTATGTAAACAGTTGCTGGTAGCTGTAGTGTACAAAGTGTTGAGGATGACTTACTTTACATCATTGATAGACTCCATCACGTTTATCTCACACATTAGCTGTTTGGACTGCCAGTCTATACAAGCAACATGCCCTCTCCTCCCACCAAGCAGCAACTGACTGAAGAGAAGAAAACACACATAAACAAAATGTTCACAATTCAAACATTTAAATCAATATAAAAGGTAAAATGACTCATATGTAGCAATAAAGCCACAGAGAGTAAAAATCTGCAAATTACTCAGCATTAAGGAGCTTTTTAGCAACATTTAAATCAAGTCTATTTATATAGCCCAATATCACAAATGATACATGTGTCACATGGGACTTCAGAATCTGCATATGACTCCCTCTGCCCTTAGATCCTCGATTTAGATATGGAAAACTCCCCCAAGTAAGCCCTTTCACAGGGTAGAAAAAAAGAGGACACATTAGGATGAGCCATTGAGGAGAGATCATTCCACCTGAATGGACAGACATGCAATAGATGTCATCGTTTAGCATTTTATATATATTTTTTATTACCGCCCAACTTGTCTGTTGGGCTGAGCCTCAATGCTCTCTTTAACACCGTTTTCAGATGCAGCAGGCAGTTGTTATCAGTGAAAAAGCTCTGAGAAACCCACTGTCTCTTTGTATAAGTATAGAGATTGAGATACTGACCGTCCAGTCTTGCTGTAATCTACTCGATATGGTCCAAACTGAGACAGTTTCAGATCAAAATACTGAAGAGGAAGTGGGACAGAGGAAAAGAATGAATTAATAAAAGGCAAACAACACGGGGAACAAATATTTAAAGCAAAATATTTATAAAGGTGCTTGTGAAATACTTAAAATAAACAAGCTTGCCCCTACTGAACATGCCCCATTTTGTTTGCTTTCCACGATATTGCTTTATTTACTTTTTTATTCAAACATTTAAAACACACTGGATTTATCAAGTTAAGCCCATACAAATGATCTCGTAATAAGTTGATAAATTAGGTTGGAAACCAAAGCTGTGTAGTGCATGGTGCTCCCAGCCATACTAGTAAAACATAGTCATACTTTATTAGGGCAATTGGTGTAAATCAGCATTTAAAGTAGCCCTTACATGCCAGAAGGGAAATCTTCCAACATCTACATTAGCATCCAATCAGTATCCCACCTTTGTCGCAGATGTTATATCCACAACCTCTGCAATATCTTCCTGAGAGATTGTACACGTGTCCTCATCTTCATCTCCTTCTAGAAACCTTAGATTAGAGGAAAACATGTTACAAACAGGATTTTATGCAATGGCTCAAAGGGACATTCTTCATCATTTAATATTTGTCACATCATACACTGTGACACAAGGCAGCCTGCCAGCTTTTAGAACTAATTACCCTGCATCCTCTGGGAGTAAGAGGTCAAAACGAGCAGCTTGTTTCTGGGCCATTTCTGAAGCTTCTTCAGAGCGAGCAATCATGTCTTTGAGCTTGTAATGCTGGCGCCGAGGCTGGGACAACAAGATTAAAAGGAATGAGATGTTAGCTGGTGGCGACAGATAACTTCACCTATTTACTAAAAATTGTCATGGCGACATGTGGGTGCTTACCTTTTTAGTTTTATCCCTCCTCTTAAACTTCTGCAATCTGTCTTCTGGAATAGGAGCAGGCCCAGGGAAAGGGTCAGATTTCTGAGGGAGCATGAACAATAGTCAGAAGACATACACTGGATTTACTTTGTAAAACAAGCATATATGGGTACATTAATGTAAAGCTGGTAGATATATCAATATAATAGTAATACTAGAGTGTGAAAATAGATATTGCTTGGACTCTGGGATAATGCAAGTTTGTGGTACAGCTTGAATAGTATATTCTTACTTTGTAAATACTGGGGTGATGTATTCAAAACTCTCCCAAAAGGTGGTTGGGATCTTTATTAATGAATCTCTGCTGACAGCAATATTTGGAGTAGTTGCTGAAGAAGCTTACATTGCAAAATACAACTTAAATTAGATTGTCTCTACGTCTCTGATCGCTAGACAACTAATTCTTCTGCAGAAGGACGAGGCACACGCACCCACATGATTACGGATGTAATGCAGTTTTTGATAGATCCCCTCTGTAACCTCCTAAAAAACTTTATAAGGCATGTCAGCCATTCATCTCTTCACGTCTAGAACTGCAAACTGAATATGGACATTTTGAGGATGATTGTGTCTCAACTTAATTGCTGCTAAAATGTGCAGCAAATTTAATAAAAATCTATCTGTCCCAAGTAGCTATGCTATAAGGTGTGTTTTTTGATGACAGTTTACATTTTATTTCCTTTTTTCAGTTGCTTCCATTTACAGTCATAGTAACATCAATCTTATTTATTCTGTTTTTCAAAATGTCCTCCTATGCATATGCATATATATATATATATATATATATATATATATATATATATATATATATATATATATATATATATATATATAGTTCCGGTTTATAAACTCACTTGTTCTCTTTTGTGCTGGGATGGGGGTGTTAGATCTGTTGTTTATATTCATACCTTAATCAACTTCAATGCACTGTAACATTACAAGGTTCTTGACTCAACACAAGTTTGGTGTGAAAATTCCATTGTTTCATTCCACAGTAATCCAATATACTAGGCCTGCACGATTAATTGTTATAAAATCACGATCTCGATTCACGATTTAATTTTTAAATAACTTTTTTGATTCTCACTTAATTTTACGAGCCAACTACATCACAAACACTACTACTGTCTTGTGTGAGTTTTAAACACAGACTGTATACACATACTTAGAGCGCTCCCGAGCACTGCAATGCTCTCCCTTCTCTTAATTAAAGCCTCTGTGTTTACAGGCTTGTGATGATGCGCATTGTGCTATAGGAGCCAAAAAATCTATGTTTGGTACTGCCAATTTGTTTTGTTTGTCATAGTTCATATGTTGAATATGATTTGATGAATATAACAATTCATCAAATTGTAAATTTAATGAATTGTTAGCCCGTGAAATTCCTGGCTTTGTATATATATTTTGGATTTGCACCTTATTGTTTTTTTACACCAAAGCCTTTCCTACGTTGTACTGCAACTGCTGCATACCAATTTATCTTGGTTAAATAAAGTTCAGTGTATCTTAATCAGAACCAAAAACAAATACTGAGATATTATATAGATATATTTCCCACTTCCCTGAATGAAAGTGGCACAACAATCACTTCCAGTCTCTTACCCCTGATATAAACTTATTTCCATCTCCTTGATCTTCTTCTTGCTTCCTTTTCTTTGCTTTTTGCTTCTGTCGCGTCTTCTTTTCCAAAGACTGTTCAGTCTGCTCTCCGTCTTTACCCACTTTCTTTTCATTTTCCCCATCCTTCTGCGGCTCCTCCCAGTAACGAGATGTGGGCTATTAAAGAGGAGCAAGCGGCAGCAAGTTAGCAGAGCAACTTTTAGAAACAATACAAACCTTAATGTATTTATTTGTGCCCAGAAACGGGAGTCAGCGCGGCTCGTCCAGGACCCGTACACTAATGTTACACACGCGCCACTTACGTTAGCTGCTCAGTGCTAGCAAAGCTAATGTCACGTACGTTGTGTGTATTTACAAAGCACCGTCCTAATCTTTATTAACTGATAATATTAGAAGTTAGACTCTCTTACTAATGACTTATTCTTAGTTACCTTCTTCTTTTTTCCCACGTGTATATTACCCACCGCTGCCTCGCCGGAAGACGCCATTTTTGTTGTATACGTTTTTCAATTCCTGTGACGATCCCTTCTGTATACGTCACCTCCGGTTAAGCATTGAGTTTTTTTAATTTGGTCAAAATCCCAAACACATTACTGAAAAACACCATTATCAATGACTGATATTCTTCTACCTAATAGTAAGTTTGTTGATCCTACAAATGGTTGACCATAGACATGCTTTTAAAGTCTATAATTTTGGCAAAACAATCTCAATTTTCAAGACACTAACAAGTGACCCTTGGGAAAGGGGTTACATGAAGAGAATGGATACCTCCTTAGAAACCCAACATCTAAGCTAACCAAGAAACAACTACCAGCTCAGTGTTCCAATATCCGCAATCGCAGACTGATCAGAATCAGAATCGGCTTTATTTGCCAGGTATGAGGACAAATATGAGGAATTTTGTTTTGGATTATGCATTGCTCACAATGCGCTTACTCATACAAAAAAACAAAAAACTAAACAAACAAAGAAGGCAAAGTGTGGAGGAGTAAATTATTTTTATGATAAATTATTATTATTTTAATTATGGAGCATAGTGCAAAGGATGCTGGAATAAGTAAGTATTATGTTATTATATAAGTGTTATATTACAACATGAACAGTACGAACAGCTCTGAAATAGAGAATGACAGGAATTGAACCTGACACCGTGAATCAGAAGTCAGCTGTTCATCAGAGAGATGGCTTGTGGAAAGAAACTGTCTCTGAGTCTGTTGGTTTTGGCGTACAGTGCTCTGTAGCGCCTGCCAGAGGGGAGAAGCTGGAACAGGTTGTGTCTGTTTCTGCAGTGATGTTTCCTGCCTGTCTGAAGTGTGAGTTGGTGAGTTGTGGTGTTGGGGAGAGGTGTGACTGTGGCCTTCTCAAACCTACAGTAAAATCCATCCAGCCAGTTCTGAGCACAAGATCAGTAGAGGTTTGGGTCTACCATACCAGACAGGACCCCAGGAGCAGGTTGTAAAGAGGCCCTTTGGACAGTCCAGCCAGACAGAGACTCCAGAAACATCTGAGATCTCTGTCCAGAAGAGCGCACTCCTAGGAAAAGTTAAGATACTGCACAGAACTGGCAGTCTCCCAGGATGGGACGAGTGGGAAATTGTACATAAGGTATATTGAGAAACATGATAGCCCATTGGTTCCCAAACTAGGGTGTGTGTACTCGCAGGGTTAGCCTACATGAAGTAACATAGGGGTCACACAAAAAAGAAATTCATATAAATAATACTATTTTAGAGAATCTTTGGGCTTATAAAGCAGTAGAGTAGCACACGAAGCTGGAGGTTGAAAGCGTGAAGGGGTACATGACTGTAAAAAATTTGGGAAACACTGATATGGCCATAGACTAATTTTTTTTTCTTACACAAACATGTAACGTGAACAAACATTTGTACGAACTGTGAATAATATTTAATGCTATCAAAGAAGCAGAGTTTTTACTTTTGACAAATAACCTTGTTAGTACTCTTTGGTGGACAAACTATGTCATGGGGTAATCACCTCAAACGTGTCTTTAGCATTTCTGGAGGCTACTGCAGTTTCTTGTTAGCCTACTTGTCGGCCGGCACACACTATATAGGCTATTTTTACCAATACTGACTTAAAATGTTGTCCATGTTGCCACTTGTATGTTTTTTTGTTTTGATTAAAGAATAAAACCATTTTTTATAAATTGTTAATCACAAAAAAGAAGGCCCACCAACTTTTTGTACATTTCACTATTTCTATGGATAACACAATAGAGGGTGAAGAGTGCATTCAAGTAAAAATTGTAAAATGCAATAAATTTAAATCTGAAGTACATAAATAAGTCAATAATGTAATGGGGTGTCTTTTGGGTTTTAATTTGTTTTTAAGTAAATACGCTTGCCTTTTGTGCAAGGCAAGGCAAGGCAAGGCAGCTTTATTTGTATAGCACATTTCAGCAACAGGGCAATTCAAAGTGCTTTACACAAAATCAGTTAAACAGATAAAACACGGGTACAAAGTTAAAAATCATAAGCATTATAAACCAATAAAACACATGAATAGACAGTTTAAAACAAAATAGAAACATTAAGACAATGTGTAAAATACAAGAATAAAAGTTACACTGCAGCATAAGAAATTTAAAGAAATGAGCAGTCATTTAAAGACAGACAGCATCAAAAAGAAAGGTCTTCAACCTTGATTTAAAAGAACCGAGAGTAGCAGCGGACCGGCAGCTTTCTGGGAGTTTGTTCCAGATACGAGGAGCATAGAAACTGAAAGCTGCTTCACCCTGTTTAGTTCTGACTCTGGGGACAGAAAGTAGACCTGTCCCAGATGACCTGAGAGGTCTGGGTGGTTCCTAGTGTAGTAGCAGATCAGAAATGTACTCTGGCCCTAAACCATTTAGTGATTTATAAACTAGCAAAAGTACTTTGAAATCAATTCTTTGAGGTACAGGAAGCAAGTGTAAAGACTTCAGAACTGGACTGATGTGATCCAGTTTCTTGGTCTTAGTGAGGACCCGAGCAGCAGCGTTTTGAATCAGCTGCAGCTGTCTAATAGATTTTTTAGGGAGACCTGTAAGGACACCGTTACAGTAGTCAAGTCTACTGAAGATGAAAGCATGGACAAGTTTTTCCAAATCCTGTTGACACATAAGTCCTTTAAGCCTTGATATGTTCTTAGGGTGATAAAAGGCTGACTTTGTAATTGTCTTAATGTGGCTGTTAAAATTCAGGTCTGAGTCCATGACTACACCAAGATTTCTGGCTTTGTCTGTTGTTTTTAATATTGTTGTTTGAAGCTGAGCACAGACTTTTAATCGTTCCTCTTTTGCTCCAAAAACAACCACCTCAGTTTTTCCTTCATTTAATTTCAGAAAGTTCTGGCACATCCAGTCGTTAATTTGTTCAATGCACTTAGTCAGTTTTTGTATTGGACTATAGTCCCCTGGCGATAAGGTTATGTAAATTTGTGTGTTGTCCGCATAACTATGGTAACTCCATATAAAGCACAATATTCCTGGCAAGTTTCAGACACACAGCTAGTCTCCATCTGAAAGTCAATAGTTACAGTAATTTATCCTTGCGTGACATGTTTTAGAAGACTGTTCCTTCCCCTTACACACAAACTCAACTTCCTTTCTCTTATTCTTTAGCCTATGCCAAACATCCAATTTGACTTCTCTAAATCTGGTGTGGGGTTGCTACATATCCGGGGCTGTACAAGGTTGCGAAATATCCATAGCTGGACATTGCCCTTGGTTAAGGCACCTCCCTTATTTGTTTCAACCTCGTGGCCATTTCTCTTCATTGGCAGTATTTTTGAAAATGGGCCAAGACTCTTTATCTACAGTACGCATATCCAGGAGAGGCTGGTTCTATCTAGGACATGCTGTGTCTTTGGACAGAACAGAGCTGTAGATTTAAAAAAGAACACTGCAAAAACATAGTTATTCTTTCCATTTGTTATTAACTCAAAGGCACTGTGAAGTCAAGCGAATGCAACATGTTTTGAGTTGAGACCATGCACACTTTGTTGCTGACATTGCTTAAATGTGCATCCGGTATGTTCTTTGTATCTTTCCTGTTTAAATTCCTGATGCCCCATGTGTTTTACATACCCCAAGAAGTTGAATCTTGACAAATAAATAGGCTATATGATTATATACTACATGTCTCTGTCCATTTAAGAGCCTCAACATCTGGAAAGGGGAGGGACTGGAGAACCATATCACATCTGAGTCTCCTATTACAATGGGGAAAGTGGTATGCAACAAGGAGAGAGGAAGGAAAACTAATTCTTCCGAATTAGAAAATTCCGAGCAGAAGAAAGAGAAAAGTGTCTGAAATACAGCAGAGAAACCAGCAGCATTCAGAATGCCATTGGAGATGGACAAGGTATGTCTTTTCTTATTCAATCTAAAGACTAAACATTTCGTTCAAAACATCTACTTGTGCTTCACTCTCAAGGGGTTCATTTCTTGGTTAACATGTAATGCTCCGGAAAAGAGAATGGACTTGTGGACTGACGTATTTTAAAACGCAACTTATTACTAAATCTTTGAATACACCATGTCCTTTTGTTTAGCTATTTGTTGTTCCTCTCATTTCAAGATGACAAGAGACAAGTAGAAGTTCATTTTTTAACATTCTGTCTTCTGTGTCTGCAAATGACAGTGAACAATCTTTGCATTCTTTTCCACACAGTAATATTGCTGCAGAACCATCACTCACACGCAATGACCACACGCTTTGTATGTTTTTCTTTTCTGTCTTTCTTTTTTTATTAAGCTCTCTCGACCAGAAATATTTGATTTCCATGGAGTCTGCATGACTCACTTTTTCACAGACAACTGGGAGAACGTTCAAAACTTTCAGGCCAGGCCAGATGATATCCTTATTGCAACCTACCCCAAAGCAGGTCAGTCCATATACATTAACAGAAAATATAAATGCTTTATGAGCTCATAAAACATGTGTTTATTGCAGTGAGGTGTTGCGATAGTCTCTCTCTCTCTCTCTCTCTCTCTCTCTCTCTCGCTCTCTCTCTTTCTCTTTCTCTCTCTCTCTTTCAGGAACAACATGGGTCTCTAACATCCTTGACCTGCTGAATTTTGGTCAGACAGAGCATCAGACATCCATCCCAATCTTTGAAAGAGTGCCTTTTTTGGAGCTCATCATCCCAGCTTACGGTTCAGGTTGATCAAACATACTTGTACAGTACATGCATCACAAACTTACACCTTAAGTGTACCGTGCAGGGACTTTTTCTCCTTTTGCTTAAACTTCTTTGAGTATAACTGCTGTATCTGAAAAGTTTCTACGCCTTTTATTAGTTTATTATTAAACTATTAAAACATTTTCCAGAATCAGGGCTTTTGTAAGTGAGGAAATGGGAGTTTGATTTTCTTTCTAATTGGGTGGAGAGCGACACTCCAAACAGCCAAGCAGAAAATTGAAACCCCATATGTAAAATCACGCAACATAAGAACAGCAAACAAATGTACCCATTACTTCTGCCCTGTGAAACTTTGCTTACTGCATCTTTACCTCTTCATTCAGGGAAAGACATGGCAGACAACCTCCTGACTTCTCCTCGAATCATTAAAACTCACTTTCCAATCCAGTTTGTGCCAAAGTCCTTTTGGGAGCAAAACTGCAGGGTCAGTAGTTTGTGTGTTCTTTGCATTGTATCAACTACAAGTAAACCCCCTTCGGTCGCTATTTTCCCCTGGCCCTACCTTGACCCCTGAGACTTTTGCCCCTGCACCCCCGCCCTCTTCACTGCTTTCACCTAAAACCTCCCCTGATCCTCCTTGACCACCCTTGCCCCATCCCTTGAAAGTATCCTGTGCAATGGGCAGAGCTCCAAGCTGTGTTAATTGTACATTTGGAAGGGATGTAAAAAAAGGTGCATGATTCATATCTGAAAAAGCATGCACAACTAGAATAGAATATATAAATAGAATGCCTTTATGGCCATTGCACATTACACAACTACATTTGGTGTGGATTTCCTGATAAAGCACAGTATCATCCCAAACATGCTTGCACGCTTACACACCACATACAGTACGCGCACCTGCCCAGCTGAAAAACTAATAATAAAAAAAGATCAAATTTGAGGCAAGTCAACCACCAGTTACAACAAACACTTGGTGTGTAAAAGTGTACTATGTTTCATTTATTGTTGGTCTTCAGATCATTGAAGTGTTTTCTTCTTCTGCAGATGGTCTACGTGGCACGCAATGCCAAAGACAACATGGTTTCTTATTTTCACTTTGATCGCATGAACCAGATTCAGCCAGAGCCTGGAGAATGGAGCAGCTTCTTCCACAGATTCATGGAAGGAAAGAGTATGTACTGTATGATTATGTCTTTTATTGATACAGAGATGCTTGGATTTTTTTCTGAATATGACAGTGATTTAATGTGTTGTTCTGTTGCTATACAGTGGTGTTTGGATCCTGGTATGACCATGTGAACGGCTGGTGGGAGAAGAAACAGACATACTCAAAACTCCATTACATGTTCTACGAAGATTTGATTGAGGTAATTGAGTTGTTCTGTGTCTCTTCCTACTCAGGCTACCTTTCCTTTCTAGCTGGTAACAGTGCATTGATTGAGACAACTGTGTTTCCAGGATACTGGACGGGAAATAGACAAACTCTGCTCCTTTCTCGGTTTGTCTCGTTCAGTTGAGGAGAAGAACAGAGTTACTAGTGGAGTGCAGTTTGACAGCATGAAAAAGGACAACATGGTGAACTACTCTACGAACTTTGTTATGGACTTCAAAATTTCTCCTTTTATGAGAAAAGGTAAGCTTTGGTGCACAACCTTTTGACATTAATGAACATCCGTTACATTCAAACCATTACCAAATGAATTGAAACAAAAATAAAGACTTTCAGCTCCTTAGAACTTTCTTTGTATTTCTCAGTATGGCTATGTTCAGAATATTGTGTCACTCATGCGCAGAAACTCAAGTTAAAAAAATAAGCCCTCTTCTGAAGAGTCCAGTTTTTTTTTAACAACTGTGTGGAGGAGGGGTGGGTGTTAAGTGCTATCACGGAAGGCTTGTATCATGTGGTTACACCAACAGAATTGTCGTCATTACCCAGAACTCCCCATGGGGCCAACAGAAACTATGCACTCGTTTCAATGAAGAAATAGTTTAAAGGTGCCATGCCACACAGAACTGTTTTTATTTGCATTTTTTGAAGTACGTTAGGTCCATATGTGTTTGTGTTATGTTGTGAATGTGAAAATGAACTGCTACCTCTTCTGTCAGCTCTAGCCAATGAAAAGAAATAAGTGGAGAAATCAGGCCAATTACAAAAGCTGGTTAGTCTGACATCATGTTGCATGAGCAATGAGCATTACTATTCATGAGCTTGGCCTGTTGCACTGGGTAAAGGATGCTGATAACCAGGCTCTCATTGGCTAGCTGCTAGCCAATCAGAGTCTAGCAGCTTAGCTCGTTGAATATTAATGAGAACTGGCACAAATCGAGCTGAGTCTTCCTGCAGGCTTTCTATACCACGCTAGAATGGCTTGAAACAAGGTAACCAAGGCATTTTTGCAACAAAAAAATTGTAAGTCCATGGTAGGACTTGGTAGGCATTACCGCAAAGTATTGAAATATGTGTGGGGGGCACCTTTAAATGTTCGTGAAAAGAAAATCAAATCTTTTAGCTAAAAAAACGAAACAAACAGTGATTCTCTCTGTGGTGCTGCAGGGAAGGTTGGTGACTGGAAGAACCATTTCACTGTGGCCCAGAATGAACAGTTTGATGAAGACTACAAGA
Organism: Etheostoma cragini; assembly: GCF_013103735.1. Lineage (NCBI taxonomy): Eukaryota > Metazoa > Chordata > Actinopteri > Perciformes > Percidae > Etheostoma > Etheostoma cragini. The sequence goes on from NC_048413.1 coordinate 10,718,143, forward strand.
AAAAGATGAAGAATTCCACACTTCAGCTCCGCACTGAATTTTAAACAGGACTGGACAGGATGTTTAAAGAGGACATGTGGTCTATTTGTGAAAGACATCTAGTTATTGTTGCCTCTAATGCAGTGATTCTCAAAGTGGGGTTTGTAGCACTCTGCCATGGGGTCCAGGGTTTTCAGATTCATTCATATAAATCATAATGTAGGTGTTTTTTTCCTTTCAAAAGGCTTTACAGCTCCACAAATAACATTTCATATTTCAGGTATTTCATATATAGATTCATTTCATATATTTAAGATTTCTTCAATAACACTAAAATGTAGCAAAAATGCAAATGTAGAAAAAATTAACCAATGTTGTAATTGATTAAAAATCCTTAAATAAAAATGTACTCCTGTTCACCACATTGCCCACATGTCCAGTTTAACTCTTCAGAAGAAGGAAATGTTAATGTGTAATTAAAGATCAGCTATGACTAAACTATTTACAGTAATATTCTCAAATGAGAGCAAGAGATTAGTATCATCAATAAAACAAATACAATTTTTTTTTTTTTTTATCTATAATTTTTATATTTGCAATAAATCAAGAACTCATTTATGTTGTTCATTTTGTTTGTTTTTCTGTGTAAGAGACATCAAATAACAATATGATCAGATAATAGGTAAAAAGAACATAAAAATAACACTTCCCTAACGTTTAGTTACTTGTTTGACCAGTCTAAGCTAACAGAGTAACACAGGGCAGCAGCATGTCAGCGAGTTCTTTTATTACAAAACAAACTGACTTCTTGACACAACCACTGATTTGGGAAATATCTTCTCAGCAGAGTGAGTGGGCTGCTTTGAACTGTAGGTTTTAAAATGTGCTGCATATTAAAGTTATTTGGTAAACTTATATTTGATATAGCAAGTATTTTACCAAGCCATTTTAACATTTTCCAGGATTACTTTTAGCTAAGGTAAATAAAATATTTTAAAATATAGGAGTCAACCAGTGCTTTACTTAAGAACAATTTTGAAGTACTTACTTCACTTGAGTATTACCACTTCCTGCCTCTTTATACTTTTACTCCACTAGGCAACATGGGAAAGATACTAACTACATATATGTGATAAATTTGGTTCAAACTATACAGAATCAGATTGCTCATACACAATATAAATCAACTAATGACTGTGTTATGACCCTTAAGTTCATGCCTAGGGGAAGCTAGGAAGTAACATAAATCAACATACACTACCGATCAAAAGTTTGGGGTCACTTACAAATTTCCATTAAACTCCATTATAGACAGGATACCAGCTGATCTGAGTGGGTGGTTGATCTTTATTGCAATATCTACATTTCCCATTATCAGCAACCATTCATCCAATGTTCCAAATGCTCATTTTGTTTACTAATCTGATATTATTTTAAAAAACTAACTAAGAAAACATTAAACAACCCTTTTGCAATTGTGTAAGCACATAATGTAATCTGGAAACTGCTGCCCTGGTTAAAAAAAACAAGGCAACTGATCTCAGCTGGGATTCTGTCTAGAATGGAGTCCAATGGAAATTTGTGAGTGACCCCAAACTTTTGACCGGTAGTGTACATAAATTATCCTAATTTCACTATCTAATTATATATATACATAAATAAATCCAATCCAATCCACTTCATTTATATGGCACGATTTTAACAAACACAAGGTTTCCAAAGTGCTGCACAAAAAGATAATACAGAATAAATAGATAACACAATAAAAGCACAATAATATATATATATATATATACAGTATATATATATATATATATATATATATATATATATATATATATGTGTATATGTGTGTTTGTGTATGTATATACATACATGCACACACAAATGTAAGATACAATAAAATGGAAAAAATAAAATGCACTGCCGGCATATGGTAAAGGTATACACCAAAGATCATCCCTCTACCTGGTGTTAAAAGCCAAAGAAAAGAGGTGGTTTTAAGAAGAGTTTTAAAATGAGACAGAGAGGAGGCCTGTCTAATGTGCAGGGGCAGCCCATTCCAAAGTTTTGTCCAAATGTTTACATGTTGGCAGGACGTTGTGAAATATTTTGTTCCGTCTTTTGCTGTACGCTTTGTTGGTGAGATGTTTGAGTCACACACATCTCGTCTACATATCAGAAAGACACTCACTCCCGCTTGGTCAGTGGCTGGACGTGGGACAGCTGGGATTTTCTCAAGTAATGAAAATGCGAAAGGGGCCCTGCTGTCAATCATTGTCTTCCAGTGCAAGAGGTGTGTGTCAGGCAGGGAGCTGGGATCATGACCACAAAGCTGAAAGAGTCTGATCAGTGCAGAAAGAAGCAAAGGAAACTGTAAACAAAGTTGTACCTTTTACTATTGATATAGGCAGAAATCTAATTCCATAGTTCAGGGGCGGTTAAATCACATCTGCCAGGGGAGGTGATTAATGTAACAGTAAAGTAAGATTTACTATTAACACAAGTGAAGAAACACACTGGGAGAAGAGGAAAATACAACCAGGAAAGAGCAGTCAGAAACCAAAAGTAACATGGAAAAGGTATGGCTACAGATCATTTTTATTTTTGATAACGTTTGTTTTTTCTCCAAATTATGATTCCTTTCCAGTGGTGTTCAGTTAGACAAGTAGTCAGGAAGAGGTATTCAGATCAAGTATTTAAGTAAAGGTAGCATTACCAGACTGAGAAAATACTCCACTACAAGTTAAAGTCCTGCATTCAAACCTTACTTAAGTAAAAGTAGGTATGTATAACAGCAACTGTAGTTTAATTTAGCGATGCATCAGTATATTTGTAGCGTTGTTGCTTTCCTGTAAGAAACACCTCTTATATAGGAAAAACAAAGTTTTTATGCGTTCAGAAAAACAGCCCTGATTTTGTGACCAATCCACTCTCTGTTCATTTCCGAAGATGTTTTCTTCCTTTTTCGATTCTTAACTTATTGTTGTTTCTCTTCTTTTTTATTTTTATAAGACAATCTGACTTGAGTTTGATTACACAATGATATGTTTGCAGTGCACGTTTTGATTCTGTGCTCTCTTTTTTCCAAAGCTGGCTGTAACGTCTCGACCAGAACTGTTTGATTTTCACGGAGTCTGCATGACTCACTTTTACACAGACAACTGGGAGAACATTCAAAACTTTCACGCCAGGCCAGATGATATACTACTTGCAACATACCCCAAAGCAGGTCAGTTGACACACACATTAACAGGATGTGCTTCGCTTCATACTGTAGTTTGGATTAGATATGTGTATAGAAGTCTACAATGATCTGAATTTATTAACCCAAATTCCCCCTCTGGGAATCATCTTATCTTATTTTTATTTATTGTTTATAGTACTATATTATCTCAGATTTAATAAATTATTGTTTCTTTTAGGAACCACCTGGGTAACCTGCATCCTTGAACTGCTGAATTTTGGTCAGACAGAGGCTCAGACAACCATCCCTATTTATCACAGGGTGCCTACATTGGAGGCCACTGCTTTCTGCAGCCAGGTTGAATTAAATATTGTATACTCAAAATATTACTTAAGTCACAAACATGCAAACCCTTTTATGCCTTTGTGGCAATTCTCAGTCCTGCTTAAATCAGTAAACTAAATTGTTCAAATTGATATACATGTCATTCTGTTGCATTGTATATAGCATATAATATTATTAAATCATTATCATAAGGTTCCCTCAACACAGCTCTCTCAGATTGTTTCCCAATACTTGAAATACAAACGTTATTTTTTATTTTTTGCACTAACACGCACATGTGGCCTGAACGGCATTATCACAGAGAACTTCAGATTAAAACACACAAAGAGAGTGTGACTTTATTCTCTGCTCAGGACGACATTACTCCACCATCTCTTTTCATGGAAAATATTTGTTTACTGCTATATTAATGCTCTAAATGTGCACAGCCCTTTAATAATAATTCATTGGTGAATTTATTGTCATCATGGAATCTGAATGTTTAATGTGTATCTGTATTCTCTTGTAATCACCACAATGTACTATTCACTGATTCACTGTAAACTGTTTTGATAACGTGCAGGATTGGGGCCTTCTCCACCCATGTACAGAGGAACAGACCGTCTGGACAACCTCACTATCTCTCCTCGAATCATTAGACTCACGTTCCAGTCCAGTTTCTGCCAAAATCTTTTTGGGAGCAAAAGTCTAAGGTCACAAAAACTTTTAAATGCTTTTAAAGATTCTTACACATTGTTAAGGAGATTATTCAAACTGCCCACACAACAGTGGTTTGGTTTTTACATAGAGGAATAATCAGACTTAAAACAGATCTTTACTAGGTTTGTGTCTGTCTTACATTCTTGTTATTGTGTTGTAAAAATAGGAACAGCGTTTAACAGCAAATCAATTTAAACACCATGTAGGGTTTTCATTTCATGTGAAGGCTCAATGATGACAAAAGGAAACAGTGATATCAGATGAAGATGCACTACTGATAATGTAAGTGTTTTTCTGTTGTGTGTGTGTGTGTGTGTGTAGATAGTGTACGTGGCCCGCAATGCAAAGGACAGTGTGGTGTCTTATTTCCATATGGAACGCATGACTATATTGCACCCAGAGCCTGGAGACTGGAGCAGCTACCTCCAGAGATTCATGGAGGGAAAAAGTATGAATGAAATACCGTGATTCAGATGCTCGCATTGGAAATGCACAGATTTTCTTCGTATTTCTCAAATGCTTTCATTTATTGTTCTGTTACTTCAGTGGTGTTTGGATCCTGGTTTGACCACGTGAACGGCTGGTGGGAGAAGAAACAGACATACTCAAACATCCATTACATGTTCTATGAAGATCTGATTGAGGTACGTTTTTGCGGGTTGTCTTTTGTGTGTGTGTGTGTGTGTGTGTGTAATTTAGAGTTCTACTAATCAAGTTAGTTTTTCATAACGCTGCTGTAGGTGGTGATAGAGCATATACTAATGCAATATTTTACATTGGACCTCGTTTCCAGGATACAGGACGGGAAATAGACAAACTCTGCTGCTTTCTTGGTTTGTCTCCTTCTGCTGAGGAGAAGGAAATAATCATAGGCAAAGTGTCATTTGATGTCATGAAAAACGACAACACGGTCAACCATTCAAAAGTGAAAGTGTTCGATTTCACAAAGTCTTCCTTCATGAGGAAAGGTACAATACATGTGAGATGACATAAAATCAGATCTCCACCTTCAGCTAAAATATATATATGTACACATACATTTTTTTGGTTCTGCAGGGAAAGTTGGCGACTGGAAGAACCACTTCACTGTGGCGCAGAATGAAAAGTTTGATGAGAACTACAAGCAGAAAATGAAGAATTCTACACTGCAGTTTTGCACTGAAGTTTAGAGGCTGTGCACTGCTGTGCATGTCCTGAACTGTGGTTCATTTGATAAAGATGTTGATTACTGAGTCAGATGATACATTTGATTGATACAGACATTGTCTAATTAGTGTGGTAATTCTTGACTTTCTTGTTTAACCCTTGTTAAATCTCATTTTACTGTGTTCAAAAATCAGTGTTATGCTAGTCATTTTTCTGAACTTATTTAGATTGAGACTGGATTTAAATTGATGCTGAACATAACTAAGTCCAATCAACAACAGTCTCAGGGAAACAATATCAGAGTATATTTAACCATTGTAAAAGATTTAAAAAAAGTTTAAATCTAAATCCCACAATTCTAAGTAGAAGGTAGTAAGCAAATGAGCATTTTTTCAGTGCTTTGGAGGCCTAAATGAATTTAGGATGCAATGAGTGACATAACTCAATATTTTCTAAATCCGCTACGGACAGGCATGTTTTAAAAAGGCACTGCACTAGCTGTAAAATAGCCTACATACAAATAAATAGACTAATAATAAACAGCAATAATAATAATAGGTTTTCTTATTTTTATTTGAATCCACACATGAAATGCAGCAAGGAATACAAGAACAAAAGTTCAATAAGCAAAGTAAACTAATGAATCTAACACTGTACTTCTGCATTGTGACTACAGACTGGATGCAGCACAGTGATTTATTTTCTATGGCACGTACTGCATTTATGGAGGGAACAACACTATGGGTACTGGAAGAACCACCCTGGTTATGAAGTAAAAGAGGTAACAGCAAGTACTGTCAAGTGAAATCATACGGGTTCATAGGAATGTCGACAACAACACAAGGCCATTGTACTGTAAATGCTAACCAAGTAAAGCATCTCACATCACTGGGAGGTACTGCAAGTCACCCTGAAGTAACCGAAAAACAAGTCATGGTATAGCTCTCATCAGGAACAACAATAACACTCAGTTTTTAAAAACAGAATACTTGATATATCACGTTGGAACAAAACTTTTCAAATGTAATTAAGGAAGAGGAGGAAACCACTGACAGATTCAAGTCAATAAATAGACTAAAATATGGTTACATGTGAAGTGTTTTGTGTTTCTTTCCGATACCTTTGTCTTCATTTAATGACAGAATAAAAAAAAAAAGAACAAATCAAAATCCTGCAGATCGTAGTCCGTTTGTTATTTATTAGGCAATCTCTGCGTCATTACTAATCCTGAGCACATCTTGTAACAACCTCTGCAGTGAAGTATTAACTGTCACATCATGTCTTATACTGGACACAGTGTGATGTAGAAAAAACTGTCTGCACAGCTCACACACATAAGCAGTAACACTTCAGATTGTCTTTCACAGTAACCACTACAACTATGTTTCAAATACACCTTTATTCATGAACATCAAAAATAACATTATTTACATTGTTGCTTATACATCATATATTTGAAAGATTTGTTCCTCTTGAGTAGTAAAATACTTCAGTCTAGTGCTCAGGCTTACAGTTAAGTGCTCTGTTGATTTAGGTCTGTTATAAGAGATCTGAGGGTCATGCCAAGCAAGTTTCATGTGGTGCCGCCCTGCAAAGCTGTGTAGCATTTAACATTACATATAAAACTGTCTGAATTGATTCAATGCGACTGAATGGATTGTGGTAATGTCTAATTTTCTTCATCAAATCCTGTAAAAAAGCAGTCGGAGGCTTTAAACGTACACAATTATTGATTGCAAAAGCTTTGTCCTACAACAAAATAACAAGATGAAATGCATTAACCTCACAAGTGAATGCTTAAATCTCATTGTGAAGTTGAGTTACAGCTAACAACCTCAGCAATAGTTTCAGAAGTACAACCATGCATCTGCATGTCTCTGGCCGTTGTTAACTGCCCGTCTCTTTATGCAACCAGGTTCACATTAACATACAAGGCAGACTGGACAACAACAACAGCCGTAGCAGCACATTAAGAGCTTAAAAGTAGTAATCCGAAGCTGAGTCACTATGATACTGTTAAGACGCTATAGAGAGTTAACCCAAATAATGGATTTATATAACCATACGAATATCACGGAACCAAACAAGGTAATGTATGGCACATCTTTACATCACAGAGCCTAATGAATTATGGAACACAGCAAATAAACTCTATGAAAGCAATGACATTCACGATTGAGGATATGCAGACATTTCTTTTCACAGAAACAACAGAAAAGGGACTTTTAAATGTTTGGAGCCACATTTGTCTTTTCAAAAGTATTGAAACTCTCGGTGGTGCTGTTCCCAGACATGCCATTATAAGGACTTGTTGAAATGTACTGTATGTATGGTCACCGTGTATCTGAAGTGACACCAGTGTTATGCAGGTCTGAGTGTTTGAGAGGGCAATAATGCGTGAGTGAGTAAGAGTTGGAAAGAGTTATGAGTGTTGTTCATGTTCATCTGTGCTATATCTCCCAGTTTTACTCCCAGAGTAAAAGGCATATCATATATGTTCCGAAAAACACAGTTGTTAAACCCTTTACCTTTTTAAGATAAAAAGCAACTAGGTGACATCCTTTAAGGTCATCACCAAGAGACACCTTCAAATAGTTTCTCTTCCCTAAAATTAATAATAATAATAATAATAATAATAATAATAATAATTCGTTTTTAGGCAGCTCAATTATCAAATTTTCCCATATTTTTGAACAATATTTGATAACAGGGTGTGTTTGATGTATGTTAATTGGTCCTCATGTCCAAGGTTTGGTTCATAGATCGATAATTTCACTGCTGACACTGGCAGAGTCGTCATGTCGGCTGACCTCCAGGTAACTCCGCGACCCCACCGGCTTCCCAGCCCTGCCCCGCACGCTCTCTGAGTCTGGGGTGATGAACGGCCGCGTGTCGTCCACTCCATCCTCCCCCAGATTCCCCGTTGATGTTCTGGATGGACGAAATGACACAGGACAGGACAATGATGAGGGGACGCTACCTGCCACGTCCCCGGCCCACCTGTGACCCTGGTGAGAGGGCGTGGGGGGAGCAGTCACCTGCCTGCTGGGCACACTGCTGAGAACACTGCCCCCCAGTGGCATGGAAGACTCTGTCGGGGCATCGCTGCTCTCAGAAAGCAGCTGAGGATCACTGTTTCTGCGAAGCCAGGGACCCTGGCTGCCCCCTGATCCCGGGGACGGGTACTGTGAGGTTTGGTTAAAAGGATGAAACAAGCTTCCTCCTCCAAGCAGGTGTTCCCTGTGCAGGGCGTCGTCAATGCTGCGGGTGAGGTCAATGGGAGAGGGGGGGCGCAGATCAAATTCATAAAGAGACAGTGAAGTGTCCCTCTCCTGATCCAGACTGCCACTTACTGAGCGCTGTGGAGGCCGACCCAGCGCTTGCAGTCTCAACAGGGAGCCTGTGGAGCCGTCAGATACGCCTCGTTCTGCAGAGTGGCCTCTATGGTTGCGCCCCCGATTACTGTCTTTGACGCAACGAGGCTGGGCAGTAGGCTGCTCTTGGTTCTGGTTCCTGATCAGACTCTTGCTGATGTCAGCTCCAGGACGCTCCTGGCCAGCCCAGTTGTTAGGCAACTCCCCTGGTCCTCCTCCTCCTCCCATTCCATTACTGTCAGACTTTTTACAGGGTTTCCCCCTCAGGCTCTGGACTATCTTGGACCAGCAAGTGTGTCTTTGAGTGGAGCTTGTAGATTGGCCAGGCGACGGCAGGTCTCCTGCTGCTCTGCCATCTGGTCCATCCTCCTCCCTTCCACTGCAACCTTGAGGCCTCCAGAACACCCAGGAACCCAGAAGTAAGAGGAAGAACCCCCAGGCCAGCTCCAAGAGCCGGGCCCAGAAGTGCACCAGCCACCATCCCCAGTTGAAGCGTGTCCAGTTCCCTAACAGTCCATAGAGCCATAAGGTGGCATGAACATGAAGCCCACAGCACAGTGCCCCCAGAACTGCACAGACCGCCAACACTCTACCCAGGATCACCCCTGTCCTCCTGCTCCCGGTCCAAGCCTTCCTCCCGGCCTCTTCAGGGACTCCGGGATGGGGAATGGAGGGGCAGCGTATACGTGGAAACACATAGCAGAGGAAGCCCAGACAGAGAGCCAGGCCCCAGCATAAAGACAGGACTTGAAGGGTGACGGGCACCACAGGGGACAGGGCTGGGGAAAGCAGATCAGCCGCCAGCAGCAGGGTACACTGCAGCACAGCCAATACAGCCACCAGAGGAGGACGCTCCAAAGTGGAAGGTAACACACTTACTCCTGCCACCCTCATTGCCAGCAGTGCTAGGGCAGCCTGTGTCCACACCAGCAGGTGTAGAGGCAAGTTGTAGAGGACCATGACTGCAGGGCGAGGAAGGAATTTCCTTGTGCCGTAAGGGTCTATTAGAAAGAGAGCTGCCCTAAGGCCTCCAGCCAGAAACAATAGAGCATTGGCGAGTGCTAGAGCCCCCCGGTGAGGACAGTTTGCTCCAGGGGACAGGGTGAGGCCAAGAGCAGCTCCAGCAAACATTACGAGGAAGAGGCTTGCTGAGCCGTATACATGCAGCTCCCAGGCGAAAGCCAGCGTCCGGCTCAGGTCACCCCAGTAGAGAAGTGTGCCATTAGACAAGGGGTCGTCGCTGGGAGAGCGGGCTGGATTAGAAGTAGAGTGTGGAGCTTGGTGAGGATGTCCTAAGAGAATGGAGCGGTTCCTCTGACCATGATGTGTGGGGCTTAACCTTGTTTGGGCAACAGGTACGATACCCGTGGCAAGGAAGGAAGAGGTCCCTACAAAAAGAGAAACAGATCTTGGTTTCAGGAAAAGCACAGCAATAGTCTAAAAGTACATGTAATACTGGTCAGAGCCACTAGAGGGGTGTAGCTCACCATCAAAGTCATGAGCTGGAACCATCTCTCAGTTCTTTATTGTAACTTCATCGGTTCTGCACAGACACATTGTCCTAGGTCTACATTACAAATATGAAGACAAGGTCTAATAAAATTACCCAATTTCTACAATCTCAAAAACTTCTATTTTTAAAATCTTATTAAATATGCATCTCTTTTCTCCTCTCTGCAAGTATCCGGTTAGTGTGTTGCTAACCATCAGCTGTCACATTGTATCCCAAAACATGGCTTAGTAACACACAGGAAATAACACACCTTAAACCCAGACAGTGCCTGTTTTTGTGAACACAACTGTACAGAGTATAAGTAACGAATGTACTCAATAAGGCACACACAACTGCAAATGTAATCCAAAAACAAGGCACAACGTATAAGCTAATAATAGCAACATGCAGGGTGACAACAATTTGAGAAAATTATGTAGGAAAGGTTATTTAATAGCAATCATAACATGCTATTAATCTTGATTTAAATACTATGCCACTGCATCACCCACATTATATTTGTAGACATTTATGCTGACCAAAACATCTCGGGATAACCAAACAGTAATTCGGCTTAATTGGATTGCATTATATAACAACAACATGTACATAACGTAACACCACAGTGACACGAAAACTCTCCGTTGCAATTTGCAGTGTTATATAATACATACTACCTCATGGGACAAGACAACACCTTGACAATGTGTCATCTCATTATGTCTAGCTCTCTTGTATTTAATGCATGCACACACATACTGTTCTTCTGTTTGTTCAAGGCCTCCTGCAAAATGCAGGAAACACCCATCAGCATTATACTCATGGGGCCATTCAACATTTTGAGAACCACTCAGAGTAAATATAACACATAGTGTAAAAGACGTACTGAGCACCATGAAGATGTGAATAATAACACTACAAAATGTAATTGTGTCTAGTTGTTTGTAGGAAGACACATGAAATATAACGACTGTGACTGATGGTGAATTACAGTAAGGAACAGTTGTAGCTGATGGTTATCTATCTGGAATCATGTTTAATGCAACATTGAATTTTTAAACTTGATGTATGGTGAAACAACATGACCCTGTGTAAAAGACTCCAACAATCAGCCACTTGGAGAACGTTAGGCCTGGTCTCACAATATAGAAGCCACATATAAGGCTGACACACTGACTTATGACTCAGTCCAACATGTGTTTCACTTCCTGGCTCCCTCCCTCGCTCCATCCCTCCTATCACACACACACTTTTGACTTTCAGACTCACATAGGCGAGCGCTGCATAGATATCCCAGACACACTCCTTTATTTATATAAAGGTGTGTTTTACTTCCTTCCCTCAACTCCTTTCTTTTTGTCTTACAGGAGCAAGATCCAGACACATTCCAGATGTGCTGATCACATTTCACAGCTGGATACACTTACCCCTACCCTTGAGTTTTCTCTTTAACACACACACACACACACACACACACACACATGCGCACACGCACACACACACACACTAAGCTTTATACGTCCACATGTTGTAATGATCTATCTATGTATCCTGTTTACACAATAATATGTTTATGACCCCGATACAAATGTAGACAGATATTTACATACAGTACAAACTCGTATTGCCATGGATGAAACGTTATTAATTTTTAATGACCTGCCGAAGAATTAACTTGAAGACTTTAAATGTGCTCATGGGAGCCTAAGTGTTTGACAGTCATGAATATGTTATTCTGGTTGTATTTAGGAGACTGGTTCATGCACCCCATGTGTCATGCTTTTTCCTTTTCCATTTACGTTTTTCCTCAAGTTCCCTCCCTACATCCCATTTCTGTGCATCTGGTTAACATTACCATCCCCACTCCCATGCCTGTACCTTTCTTTCATCACGCTTACACCCACCCCATATACTCCCTCGTCTGTATTCCCAACTGTCTCTTTTTCAGACCCTACTTTCCTCTTGTCTATCTCTTTGCATAGCTGCGAATCTACCCGCCTCCTCCTCAACCCTCCCTCTCACCTCCTGCTCATACTTTCTTCCCTCGCTGCGTCTACCCCACACAACTACCACCCCACTTTCCATGGAATAGTGCCTCTGCTTTTTCCCCTCCTTTGAAGTCTTTTCTGGATTCTTCCAGTAAAAAGTTCCAGCTGCAAAAATAATTCCACTTTAAATTTTCAAAGGATAAAGGACACTAGTCAACAACAGAGTAGTGTTGCATTGCCAGACCTATCTCCACAGTGCTGGGACAGTGCTGGAGCATGGTCTAGTCACACCACTAATCTATTCTGAGATACGGAAAAAGAACACTCTGGCTTGTTTACATTTCTTTAAAACAATTACAACCCTTGCCCTTGCAACATACATGGTGGAGGTAGGGGAAGGGGAGAGACATCCAGCCTGTGAGAGACCCAATGGATGTCAGGCTTTATCCTAGCAATGTCCCTCCGTTGAGCCGGACTAACTACAGAGCAAAAGACCCATATTTCTTACCTTGTCTTGATGACTGTACGGTTGTGCTAGCTGCATTTCTTCCTACTTGTGCTGTTCCGTTGGGTTGATTTGTTGTTTTGGAGGAGGTTCTAACAGCATCCTGTGTAGTATTAAGCACACTTGTTGAAGATGTGGTTGTCACTTGCTTTGTCTTGGTGTTTAATGGTTCTTCCGCAGTCTGTGACTGTTTATAGTTAGAGCCAGTGGTGGTAGTCGTGGGTTGGGGTAATGTCACAGCAGAGTCTTGCTTTGGAGTGTCTCTGACAGTGGAAGGAGTTTTCTCTGTCAGTTCACCTAAAGAATGGTGAAATGGAAACATTTGAGACATAACATAGTGTATGTATATTGACATCAACAGCCACCTATTATATAATTGATGTCTCACCTGTTAATACAACAGTCCGAGGTGTCGCCTGTGTTACCACCGGGGACGGTGTGGCTCTTGTCTCAGTTTGTGGAGTCATAGACATTCTACCAGCTGGTGTAAGCATAAACAGGTGAGGCTTTGCAGTCAGACTGTCCGGTGGTGGTGTTTTCACCAATAGTGTATTTTCAGAAACTTTAGATATCGCCGTCTGTGCCTGTGGCTGATACTGCGCCATTTCATCACCAACTGTTGACTGAGGAACAGGTGATTCCTCCTTCACGGGCATCACTGTTGGAATACTACCTGATCCCAATCCATGCAAATCATCATCCTCTGTCTCTTTCTCCTCTGGAATCCCTCCTCTCACTGGTTTATTACCCGCAGAGTCAGCAACAGAACCAGAGGGCAAAGTGGGCAGAGGTGGAGATTTTGTAGTAGCCTCTCCCTTTACAGTCCTGCTGGATGCTAAACTAGCAGTGTCAGTCCTTGGCCTGGAGGCTGTTGGTTGAGTTAAAATTGGCCCACTACTGAGGTTCTGCGTTGAAAGGGCAGGTATAATAGGAGTGGACTGTGCAGTAGGACGGGACATTTCTCGCCCCTGTTGCACTGCATTCGTAGTTGTCAGTTTATCCCGGACTGTAGCTCTGATTGGCACATCACTACGTCCTCTGGGAGGCAGAGAAGGCCAGAATCTAGTAGTGTGTTTTGTTGGTTGAGGTGGTGAGAGAAAGTCCAGAGGAGAGAATGAGGAAGAGGTGCCAATAAGGGTCAGGGAACCTGAAGGATGGAGTAAGGAGAGGATGAAGCCCAGGAAAAGAAGAGGCATGGGAGCCATGGTCTGCCTCTGACTGGTGAGCACTGGTTCCTCTGGCCCTCTGTCGATGCGTCACACCATCCTTAAACTGTGTTGCTGTTGACAGAGAAAGACAGGTCACTTTTACATTTCATGAAATAAAACAAGCAAAAAAAACATGATACAACAAGATACCCAATTCCCCTTATGCAGAATTATTTTCTATACAGTAGCTAGAGATGGTCCGATACCATTTTTTGCTTCCCAATACCACAGACTGTATATATATATATATATATATATATATATATATATATATATATATATATATATATTTATTAACGGTCTATGTCTGCTACCTGCTGAACTTGTGTGTCGGCCGATACCGAGCACTGATCTGATACCAGTGTGTCATATATTTGAATATGTTTTAACAACTGTATACTACTATCCCTGTATGGATGTGATATGACTTCTATCTTTGTTGTTGGTCTGGTTCACGTTAAACTCTTTATGAAACATAAACAAACACAAACAATGAACGCCACAGAACTTTCTTCTATTATCCAGTTTGACAGTTAGTTATAACCGAAAAAGGACATAAATAAACTACTTTAACGTAGATTTTCTTTAGGGCTTTATTATGTGGTATCGGATCGGTCCATAACCTCCAGTACTTCCCCATACCAATACTGGCAGTATAGACAGTATCGGAGGTGATACCGAGACTGGTGACAGTATTGGAATATCTCTAATACTAGCAATGGTCCATAGCTATTTTCATTCATGAAACAGTGTAAATCAGTACGAATTTGTGATAATGGCTAATTTGAGGAGTGCATGTTGTTGTCTTGCTGTGCTGATTCAGAGGGCAGGTCAATGAAACTCCCACAAGGTTTTGGCAGCAAGACACCGACGGACACACAGGGTGTGGTAAGGTAAATGGTTTGAGAATACATAGCACTTTTGCTGATGCACACAGACACAGACATAGGCAAGAGTTAACCTCTAAGTTATATAACAAGTTGCACTATCAAAATTATTAAGCCAAAAAAAGGAGAGTCACAGATGGTTTTATTTAGTGGCGGATGGACACATTAACTTATTTTCCTGCCATAACACGTTCTTTAGATAAACATCAGTTTCTTTGTCCTCCAAAGCTTTCAGTTGTGTTGGTCCAAACAGCAGGACTCTGCCCCCCTTTTTCTGCTAGTTCTGTTTGAGTCATGGATGCCAGGAGCTGACAGCTGTAGTACCTAGTGGTGCCGCTCAGGGAGCCCAGTGACACAGAGAGACCCCCGGGCCCCTGAGGATTACACAATCCTGCGACTTATCTAGCTAAACAGCTGCAAGCCGCATCCCCTCAACTCCACATGCACTTCTTAGACAAAAAAAACACAACCCTGTTTCTTTTACTATTTCAGCCCCTGACTTACATAAACCTCTCATGTTCAAACTAGTCTGCCTATGACTCACAGTCGTAGATAACCTGGGGGAGTAGTAAGGATCATACTGCAACTTCAGCTGAAACATTAGGAGGAAAAGCACAGAAAATAGAAATCAGTGCCTATAGGAGAATTCATTCTACTGCTTATGACTCACCTAGGGTCACAGCAGTGTGTGGTTCTGTGTGGTTGAGTAAATACTGCAGCTGCACACAACGGTTGGCATGTGCAGTTTGTACTCATGTAAAATGGGAGCAATCTGGGTGAGTATATGGAAACAGTATGTGTGTGTGCATCAAGCAGGAAGTCACGGAGCATATTGTAGGTATGAGAGAAAATGTAGACTTGTGCAATCTCAGTTCGCTTATGAGCTGGTCAATCAGTGTTTTGTCTCTGTTACAAAAAAGCAGCTGAAGAGGAAAACTGGCAATGAGTACAGTAATATAAGTGGTAGTATATCTCAATCTCCACCCACTCGCAGTAGTCGGTGTGTATTTTCCTTCCTGTCTCAGCCACCTCTGCTCTGTCTAGATGGCTGTTGGCCAATCCCACTTCTGATTGTTTTTCACCTTTCTTTATTTTCCTTTAATCCCCCATTTAACTGGAGTCGTTTCAACACAGTCCTACAACAGGAACGGTTTGAAAGAGGGCCCTGCAGATAGGGAGATAAGGTGGAGGATAGAATGCGGATAAGAAAAATGAGTGTGATCACAGAAAGGATAGGCAGGAGGGAAAAAAACAAGGATGATAGGGGCGGAGAAGATGGAGGAGGCACGGTGATGTAGCTGACAGAGGAGGGTACTGCGAAGGGAGGGGGCAAGGATTGATGGGATCTGTGAAAAAATAGAGACGGAGAGAAGTGGTAAGGGCTTTAAATTTAGTAATAGCTGGTTGATAAACTGACTGAACTGAAACTAAGAAGCAGAATATGTGAAGCAAAGAGGAAGAGTCACAAGGAAACTATGTTTTGAGATTAACAGGTTTGTTATGGTCAAAGCGCAAATATGGCAGTCTGTCAAGGAAGGCATGCGGAGAAACTGAGCCTGCTTCACCTTTCCTCTGAGGTTAACTGGCAGGTGCGCAGCCAGAGATAAACAACCTAACAATTGAGAAATCCCTTTTAGTAAACATACTACTATCTTGATCTAACATGCGTCATCCTATGGGTGTGTATGTGTTTTAAGTTAGGTGGAAGAGATAAATAATAAATCTCAAAAGACATTTGGCCAAATAAGCTTTAGCTGGAGGAAAAAAACTATCTGCTGCTTTATTTGAAACACTGTCGACATTAATCTCATCTCCACACATGGGCCATAAACCCCCACACACACACACACACACACACACAGCGGTTGTTCCCCAACATATTTTTCTTGACTGGATTTACACAATTTGACTACAAGTTTCCATTGAAGTAATACAAAATTAGGAAATTTAGGCTGATTGACAGCTCCTCTAAGCAGACTGAATTACAGGCCAGGAACAGACAACCATGTGTGTTGTTGTATTTCATCTGTAACGTAACACTACAAAGACCAGATCAGTGTAATCATCTGGTTTGGTGCTTGGCTTGACTATAACCCTGCATGCTTTCAGTCCAACCTAGCACACCCCTTTCACTCAGGGAGCAACACACACACACACACACACACACACACACACAAATAAAACTACTCCCTCTGTGACAATGTGACAGTCCATAGGCCTTTTTTAGACCCTAGGGGCAGAAAGACGTATTGCATTGCATGTTATTTTCACTGGGGAGTGCATGTTGTGTAGATGTCGTCATTTTCTCCTGCACAATACGTTCTTTATCCAGAGCAGGAAATGCCCATGCATATTATCCAATAGTAGCCAGCAACAATCCGAAGATTACTATAAACTCCTTGCCCACAGTATAGACCTGCTGGTTATACAATGACATAAGTCAGTACAACAGCAGCTGTTACTAATCAGATAATCGTTGCAGTACTGATGTCATGTCTACACTAATGTATTAATATGACCAGCTAATGTCTGTACTTTACATAAGGAACCGGGCAGAGGGAATGAAGTTTTGGAGAATTTCCCTCTTTCTTGCAAGTGTTCTCTCTCTCTCTCTCTCTCTCTCTCTCTCTTCTCTGCCAGATTCCAGACAGCCTGGCAGTGCAACATTTCCATTCATTTGAGTGAATATTTCCGGGGACAAACATAAGTCTGTTTGTGGACCGAAGGAACTGAAGTATTGAAAGATAACAGTGAATGTCTGGGCAGATTTGTAATCTTGTTAACTTATTATCTAATTAGATAGTTCCTGATTGACATTGCAATTTCACTAATTTTAGACTGTAATTCATTTAGGCAGATCTTGTACTGCTGCATGTGTTTAGACACCAACATTCGAGAACTGTGGTTTAAGGGTTTTGTAATAAAACATGTTCATATTCCTCAAAGAAAGGTATCCAAATAAGTACTGTCTTGGTCTTGCTACTCAGGTAATAACATTAACACATATTAAAACAGGACTACAGTCTTGACAGCAGCTCTGCGAGATTGTATTTAAACACAGCCAGCGGTGCTTTAAGCCAAATGCTAACATTGGCATGCTAACATGCCCACAAGGACTATGCATACATTCTGATATTTAGCAGGTTTAGTTTAGTTTAGTTTAGCATGTTAGGAACAGCTGAGGCTAATGGGAATATTATTAGTTTTGCAAGTATTGAACAAAACCCATTTGTACCTGCTGATGGCATTTCATTCAAAGTCAGAGATCAGCAAAGCTGTTACAATTCATCCTGAGAGGGACATAAAATCTTATAAAAAAAGTAGTTGATAGGAAATTTTGCTCGCCTAGATAAAAAGCCAGGCAATCACCCTGGTCTGTAATATTCATCATTTGAGGACTATACATGTCTGTAACAAAAAAAAAAAAAAAGCAATCCATCCAGTAATTGTTTAGGTTTATCATGATGGACCAAAGTGGTGGACCGAGTGACCGACACTGCCATCGTTGTTAGCAGCTATAGTCTCAACCAGTATACCGGTACGTGTGGACACATGCTTGTGCTGTGTTTCAGGGCATGAGTTCACACGGCAATGTCTTTGACTGAGTGTCCAATACCTGAGTTGACTCATAGTATCCAATGTCAAGGTGGCTCTTAAATGATCCGGATTTCACGGTCAAAGTCACCCATTGCCAGAGAAGCCCTCAGCTGGGAAGAAGATCTTGTTAATGGCTGATAGGGAAGAACATGAGTGGGGCAGGAGAGAATAGGAAAAGATGCAAATATTTCTAAAAAAAAAGGAAATGATTGGAAGAATCCATTATAAGGGGGGGGAGAGGTACTGTAGCAGGGCTTTTGCCGTGACAGCAACAGTAAAGATGGACCGAAATAAAAAGAGACTGGAAGAACCCAGCTAAGAGCTGCGTGTCACTGTGGACCTCTACACTGCAACCGCTCCTCAGTCCAACTATTACTTGCCATACAGATGTGTAACTTGTTTGTACTGTGCTATGTAGAGGGAGCAAGGTGAGGCTGTGAAGCAGTGTATGTATGTGAATTTGTGTGTATGGGAGCACGAGAGAGAAAAAGAGTGAGGGGGGGAAATGGGAGAGGGAGTATGTGCGGTTATGTTGGTATGCGGGTAGTGGGGGTGGTAGCTGATTTGACCGTTAAAAATTCCACACCTTGAAATAACATATGGATTGCAAACAGCTTCCACAATTTTCTCTTGTTTATTTCAATTATAACTACCACAGTAGTATAAAGATATCATATTCATCATATGAAGTTGATTTATATATGAGGAGATATACAAGCTCTACATGCATTATATATTCTCCAGGACAATTTCCAGGCAGTTACCCAATTTCTAGACCTCTGCCTTAGACTAAGGCTGTCTATTTAGCTCCTAACACAAACCAACCCCTGTTAAAGATGCCTCTCGTGGTGCTCGACTGCCTCAGGGGGTGTCAAAGCTGCACTGGAGCCACCGACCACACAGTGGGGTCATGCTAAAGGAAGAGAGGAGGCTCCAGAACCAATTGCGGATGCTTTTGATCCCTAGTTGAAGTGGATGTCCAACTTAAAAGTGATCTTTGACTGATGTTCCACATGAGCCACAGATCAAAGGCTGAAGTTGAGCCTTAAAGGGTGACTCCACACCCTTTGAGCTCTGTGACTCCGCACACACACACACACACACACACAGCCCTCTAATAATTTGAGAAATAAAACACAGGCTACAAATATATTTTGGCACATGATAGGTGACCATGGAAAGAGAGTTTACCTTCATAAACGTATGTTGTCTACACAGATTTAGGAAATAACTGTGAATTGAGTATATTCAGAACTTCAAATGAGCAGTCACCCATTCCCAGAAACATAACCTGAGAGATAGCAAGTCCGGTGACTGAATGAAACAGCTGCTAAACCGCGCCAAGCCACAAAACACTTTCAGGAAAAGAGATTACAGGCATAAACAGCTTGCCTGCGGGGAGTTTACCACAGCTCCACTTAAACCAGAGACTTTCACTATTTTACAGCTGGATGCTATAAAATGACTGCTGTGTTAAGTGGTGTGTTGTGGGACAAATTAGTCACTGAATTTGCAAAAAGACTTAAATAAGAGGTCTTTGGTGCATATTTACAATTTTTTTAAATGTAATGATGCATTGGCTACTTTGTATACCAACAGCCAAAAAGTGCTATAAAGCATCAGGAACAGATCATGTGTAGTGTAGGTCTGTCCTTTATTTATTCTTGTCTTGATTTATGATTTATGCTTTCTGTTCAGGGTTTTATGCTCTGTGAAGTGTCCCATGTCTGGTGCTCACTGAAAGGAATAACTGCATTGCCAGTTTAAAAGCATCTGGCTAAAAAGTAAGGATGATTAATAACTTTTAAGCTATTAAAGTAAGCCATTAATAGGCTACTCAATACTGACGCGTGGATCATCATCTGTCCTGTTACACTCTTTCAAACCCCCTCATCTCTGTAAACAGACTCAATCCAAGCAGCTAGGTAAACTCGCTTGAGCTGTTTAACAATTGGATATGGCCCTTTTTTCCTCTTGTCAGTGGATCAGGGTGTGCTGTTTAAAAAAAACTGGATTCGTCTGGTAGGGCTCTGCATTACATCCAGTAGCACTATGAAGCAGCTGTGCCTGTGCGCTCTCAGTGAGAGGTGCATTGGCGCGGTTGCCTTCTTCTGCCTCCCCCTTCACTGGATCCTTTCAAACCCTGATGAGGAACAAGTGAATCCAGATCCTTACTGTAGGTGCCACAGCCCTGCTTACATGCTGATTGAGGTTGGACAACCCTCGCACACACACACGCACACACACACAATTTTCGCACCTGGAGCAGTGGCAAAATAGTACCCCACCTGTTGCCGTTTCCCCCATGGATGCATTATAAGACCGGTTTCACAATACCCCGGGGTGTTCGGGCATGTAGCTAGTTAGCGAGGTTTGACCGGTTTGACATGCAAATTAATGAAACAGGAGAAGCTGGAAGTTAGAAGCTAACTAGTGATGGGTTGAAATAACTGCATCAAATTACCTACTTTTTACTTAAACGACTACATTAATCAATTGAGTAGTGGCCGTTTAAGAAGGCGACGTTCCGGTCCTACCGGGAGGCAGCAGCCACCGTGATGGCTTCAAACTGACCAAATCCACCCAAACTCTCGCTTTGTCCTGCACTCCTCGCAGTGGGGACTTAATCTCTCAAAAATGCACACAAAGTAAGTCCAACGATACAAGTAGCTAAAATGTGAACGTGAGACTTATGTTAAAGTAAACCCTAACAGACCACTACTACCGCGGCAAGAGTCAGCATCACGCGTGGATCACTGCGCCAAGTATCGCCGCATAGCAGCCACTCCACAGCTGTTATCTTATTACAGGTCCATTCGTTAGACATACCTGCAGGTTCTGTGCGGCTCCTCTCCGATGGCGTCCTCTGCGGCAGAATATGAGGACTAGGGCATACCGAGTTAGCCAAAGGAAACGTGTAGCGTTAGTCCAGGTCCTCCGCTAATTAGCCGCTGTGTACAACTAAAGACAGTACAACAGTCCTCTATATCGACACACAGAGAGGCTCGGCAGTCTTGTACCACTGCCAGCTCTCTACCCATGAGCTAGTGAGTAGCTAGATGAACGCCCCCTCAGAACGCTCCCTCCCTTTCATTTTTTTCCCTCACAAGCGGATAAACACGATTGCCTACCAACCTACCGACTGGCACGTCCGTTACACAACGGCAGTCCGGCACGCAGTTTCAGACTGAGCACCCTTTATTTAGAAAGCAGCATGCTCAGCCAGTTCCCAGTGGAAATATGACGACACTGGCATTGACATCATCAGCATGCAGTAGATCCATCCAGGTTCTTTTTTATTTTTTATTTTTATTTTTACAAGATCTTAAATGGGTTGTTAAAGTGTTAAAGGGTGGTGTGAAAGGAGTGTCATGTGGACAAGACAGGTGAGGAGGCACCTGACATTTCTGGAAGGGTGGTGCAGCCGCAGGGAGGACAATGAGCTGGGAACAGAGCTGTGCATGTAACTCTACCTCCCTCGCCTCGCCTGCCCTCCAACCAGAGTGTTTAGAGAGGGAGCATGGCTGCCAGAGCCAAGAGGAGACTGTTTTCTGATGCGGCACGTCACCTTGGCTCGGTGCCCCCTCTCCTTCACCCCCCATCTGATTGTCTCTCTGTCTTACACAAACACAACACTCTAGTTTAGACATGCTGTTGAGACTGCAGATTCTGGACCGATTGAGCACAAATGCAGTAACTAGGCCTGTAACTCACATATCATCAGCAACCATCTCACTCTGTATCATTATTTCTCATTTGTCACTCACATTAGATTGTCTTCACTGCACAATCCTAAAATAACTTGGGCAGCTCAGAGGATTGTCCTAATGCCATTACATTACTACTGAGCAAGCAGGAGAGTCAGCGAAGGGTTGCGACAGGAGGAGCAGGGACACTTCACCTTATGGTAATCACATTATTGCACATGGATTATGACTAATAATCTATAGGTATGGGATAAATGATCAAACCCTACATATTTATAGACTTGCCAAATAGTGCAGAATAGGGAATGGCTGTAAGTTTTTACAACAGATGTCATGTAATTTAGATCATTAGCACGCCATTGAATGTGTGTGTGATGGTTTATGATTTATTGTGCCGGATGGGTTTATAAAAAACTTTAAAAACTTTATAAAAAAAAAACAGATGAGTCTTTTTTTGTGCACAGGTGCCTTCTACTCATTGTTTGAATTAAGGGGGAGCTCAGCGGTGTCCGAACACCGCACAAGAGATAGTGAAATATTTGCTCACTGTGGTGATCCCATGTTGTTTCATTAAATAAAATTAGCCCTTTCTGCCCAAGTTTTCACCAGTTTTCTAATAAAGTATTTAGGCGAGTTCTCAAACAGACAGTTTTGTTGAGCATTATATGGTGTGTGACTGCACATTATGACACAGAGAAGCTTCACCAGGTGTGGTCGTCCTCAAGTGTAAACCTCAATCTTTCATTTAATTATTCAATAACTATAAATTTGATCATATGTTTTCTCAATTTCAAAGAAATCATTAAAATGTTTTATTTTTAATGTTTGGAAGGTGCGATATAAATAACGTTTTACTGATTAATGTCCTACGTATCTTAAATCAAAGCAGGTCAACGGTATATTTCCGTTGACTGACAGCTCTTGATACATGGGGGATTTTTAGCCGGCTTTAAATAAAGCATGAAGACAGCAGTATTTACATTTTGCTAAATTAACAAATTCTTTAAAAGGAGCGAGTTAGCTGCACGGACATACACCAAAACCACACATGGGAATCATGCTCGCCCTCACCCATATATAATGTGGATAGTGTTTCTATACCATCTTTGTCCAGGAATGTAGTGAATACATTCCATCTAGTCATTTGAATTGATCCTAGTAGGGGCTTTGAAATTTAACTCCGGAGCAGACGGAACTGTTTCTTCCTCCCAATCTATAAGACAGTTAACGTTAATCATAGCCAGCAAAGTGGGGGTCCGATCAGATGGTAAAAATGATTAATTGTCTTCACAAAATAAGCCTCTTTCATTAAGAGCAGCCAAGACCTTCATCTGCTAACGTCCACCTGCACACATATGAGAAAGAAAAGCTTAAGATCCAAAATACCTCTGCCAGCTCTGTGCTCTCAGACTTTCTCTCTGTGGCTTTCCCTTCACCCTATGGTTGTCTAGACACCAAAGAATAATCTTCCCAACTCTGGGCCTCAAAGACAGACTTCAATGAGGGGACTGCCTTCCCCCATCCCTCACGCTCCCCTGAAGGCTGCCTGCAGCAGCATTGGGTTTCACCACATCTAAGGTAAATCAACACAAATGCTCTTTACATTTTATCCATCTTAGGTATTGTATCAGATACTGTTATATAATACATCTGTTACTATTCAGGAATAATAACATCCCTCGTTTTGAAGTTGATGTGCCAAGGGACCATTTTTTTGGGTCACATCACAGAGCCGGGATATTAAAAACAAGATCAAATTCTCATTTAATAAATTGATAATACCAATCATAAAATAAAGTCCATAACATTTTTCAGAGATGTATCCCTTTGAAAGATATGGTTAGCTTTAACATAAATGGCAATGTTAGTTACCGTAAAAAATATGTTGTTTTATTATTTTATTAATAATTATTAGTATCCAATTCAACATACTGTATATTCCTATATTTTACATACTTTTAAACCTCACAATCTTATGCAATTCAATACAACTGTTCTGCCACAGTGTCTACTTTATTTTTTTTATAACAGTTGCATCAATGTTAGGTTCCAGTATTGAGGTTTGTGGGGG
Organism: Etheostoma cragini; assembly: GCF_013103735.1. Classification (NCBI taxonomy): domain Eukaryota; kingdom Metazoa; phylum Chordata; class Actinopteri; order Perciformes; family Percidae; genus Etheostoma; species Etheostoma cragini. The sequence continues at coordinate 10,742,328 of NC_048413.1, forward strand.
TGTTCTTCTAATAATGCTGTTACAATATCATAATATATATATATATATATATATATCCCCACTTTCAATGTATATGTGTGTTTAGTACATAGTGTATAGACATTTTATTTATCATCCACTCCAAGACCCCTTGAATTTGACACACACTCCAAAAGTGGTGCCCCCTAGTGCTAGCAGGAAGTAGTGAAGCCCTCTTGGATCACGTAGACGCAACAAGAGATGTCCTTTCAACTGAATAATTTCATGACACAAGCTGAGGCCCATCTCTTACATAATGTGCAGGCCACTGTTGTGTTGTTTGAGTCTTTGCGTGTCAACTTGCGTGCACAAATGGCTTTTACTTTTAGATTCATGTCCCCACCTCAAGCACACTTTCACCTCTCCCTGCCTTTTTAAAATATATATATTTCTTTATCTCAACTCAATTTTTCCTTTTCTTCTTCACTGTGACTGTGCCCTGAAGCTGGGCCCTGGCTTCTGTCCGGCTCAATTGAGAGTGGGGATGAAAGCTGACGTATTAACACGCATGGCTGCACACACTTCTACAAATAAACGTCGTCTATGGATGTAAGACATGCATAGTCGGCCACACACAGATGCAACTACATGCATGACGCACCTGCTAACTTAAGCCAACATGCCAAAAAAATATGCCTTTTAAACTAAGGGTAAGAAAGGATGTGGCTGTACATAGATGCCACATTTTAGAATAATTTCTCTACATATATTTATAAACAAACTAACATTTTGCTCGGTCATTGCACAGGGATAGTAATAGGTCAAACACCCCTAGAGACATGTTCATGTTGTCACAAGAGACCGTCACACAAGCCCCAAGCACTGACAACAGATAACTGCAATCCCTGCTATAAAAAGACCAGCTGACATCTAATGCTTATAGATTGACACCCAACCAAACAGTTTTTTTATGATCCGACAGACAAACTATTTTGATGCAGGGAATGCACAGAAGAAACACAACACACCATTTTGGTGTCATATGACCTTTTCAGACATGCATACAGATGCCATGATGTGTTGGTGCGCATGGGCTAACAGGAACCAGGGGGCTTGGCAGAAAGTATTCACCCAGGGAAAGAGTGAAATTTGTTGTTGTCATATATATATATATATATATATATATATATATATATATATATATATATATATACTGTATGAAAAGACCCTAAAGCAAATGGCCCACTATGAGATATTGTCTTGCAGAGCATTCTCTTTCAATGCATACTGCCACCTAGGGGTCTCTTCTGGCAACATTTATCTGGGACGAGAACATCTGTTAAGATCCATACCGTACACAAAACAGCACATCATATATTTTGTAATTATTGTAAAAACCGAAACAAATGCCATATTTGTGCTGTATTTGTACTGGCATAGTGGACTCATAGGAAAGTAAACATAGACGAGGTCACAGTAAACAACACAAAAGCATGTAAATGAAAACCTTAAGAACCTTCTTACAATAAAGAGTTTTATACCATGACAAAAATACTGTTTATATACAGTATTTCACTCCAATAGGTTTTTTAAAAGGAAGCTAGCCAAAGTGAGTGAAAAAATGTGGTATTGTGATCTGATGTGAGTCCTGATGTAAGAAGCTTGTTTACCTTGTATACCTCTCTCATTCAGAAGTCTTTGCTTTCTTGTGATGTGCCGACTTGGTTTTCATGTTCTTCACAGTTCCATTTTCTTCTTTCTTAATTTTGGTTTTCTTGCATGCCGCCCTCAGTTCTTCTTCATCATTTTCCTCTTTCTTTGGCCGTTTCAGATGTTGCATTTCTTTCAGCTTTTGGAACTTCTTGAGATCAGCACAGAACAACACCTAAAACAGATAAAGACCACACAGTGGTTACAGCAGACAGACTGGAAGAGACATGACAGAAACTCCCAGAGTGACACTGACTGATAACACTCACCGACTGTGCCCAACCAGCGTAAGGACCCCACAGTTTTCTGAAAAAATCCCCTGTGAAACAATATTACATTGAACATTGGATTGTGTTTACGCTTAAATAGAACCACTATTCAGCATTTACAATCAGAATTAACATACAACTGACAGGTGGGTGAATACTAACCAATATCTCTGTGAAGTTTAGCTGTGATGCTCTTTTGTCCGTTGCCAGAAGCATAGTTGTAGTCACGTTTAGCAATCTGCCACACATGTGTGTCTATGGGTACGGCCTCTGCCTTATCCAGGGACATCAGGCATACACAGTCTGCCACCTACAGCAAGACACATCGCCTTGATTACATGTTACTGTAACAAGTTCATGAAAAATATAAGAAGCTAACCAGTTGTTTTCCTACTCTACCTTGGTGCCTACACCTGGGAGAGTACGCAGAGCATCACGGGCCATTGGATATGGGACACTGCGCAGACCTTCAAGCCACTGAAGCCCATGGGTGTCCAAAATCTGCTTTGCGCTCTGCTGAAGGAACCGAGCCCTGTATCCAAAACCGAGATCCCTGAGACACGCCTCTACACTGTTGTCTGTCAAGAGGAATGCAGAAAGACAACACAATTATGATGACAATGGCTAGTGAACATGACTCTCAGCATGGGAAATGTAGGCACTTGAAGGAAGAAATAAACACAACACAAAAGACACAGAATAAAAACATATTTGTCATAGAACCTGCAGTGAGATTTTTTTACCACTCAGCTATCAACAAAAGCACTGATCTTATCTTACTTTTATATTTCTGAGGCTGGATGGTAGTCAAGCCCATGTTTAATGTGGATTTGCAATGATAGGGAGTGGTTGTGAGGACATTTATTTCTATTCTGTAACATGACTTGAGACCTGATGCATTTGTAAACCCCGTTTTATGACACAAGTGTTTTCTTTTCCTGGTTTTAAAAGCTGCATCACAGTAAATTGATTGACTGTTCTACCTGTTCTATTGTTTGCCTTTACCCACTTAGCTCCCCTCAATATATCCAGATTACTGATAAGCATTTATAAACAATCATAAAAGCACCAATTAGTCAACTCTAGGATATCGCCGCAATATCGACATTGATGTATTTGGCCAGAGTAAAGTTATGTCATTTTCTGGAACTTACTAGACTGTTGTAACTGTTCTAACTTGCCCACTTAGTCATTATATCCACATTACTAATGATTATTTATCAAAAATCTCATTGTGTAAATATTTTGTGAAAGCACCAATAGTAAAGATAGAGTTATTTGGTCAAAAATATTGTGATATTGGATTTTCTCCATATCGCCCAGCCCTACTCACAAATAAGTATAGAATGCTTAGCAGGATAGGGAAAAGGACGCGTTTCAGCCCTGGGCTTTGCTTCGCAGTTATATATTTATTTGTGAGGTCTGAAGACTTAATTTGCCAGAGAAAGAATATAGTACCTGCAAGCGCAGACAGGGAAGGAAAGTTGTAGTAGGAGGTTTCATCCAATTGGCACAGTGGGGTGCCCAGAGCCTGACACAGTCTCTCCACCATGCCCTGGATCCGAGAGATGTGGTTGTTGGAGGTGCAAATGAAGGAAAACAGGCATTCAGTGGGGTCCTGGCGCAGCATGCGCACTCCTGGGCAGAGACCAAACAATATATTTAAGAGGCAGGGCACTACTTCCAGTAATGTCATTATAAGTGGTAGCATGCATGCACACACTGACCTGTGAAGATGTCTGCAATGCGCTTAAAGTGAGGGTCTGCTACTCCCCATTCATTGTACAGATCCAGCAGCTTCACATTCAGCTGGAAGTAGTCTCTCAGCATCTCTTCTTCCTCCTCAGTGTCCTGCACTGAGGAGACCGCCTGCTCCTCCTCTTCCTTCTTCAAAGCTCCTTTGAACCTATTCTCTGACTTGTTTTCCATTTGTAGAGACACACCAGCCCTCCTCTTCCTGTCACTTCCACCCCCCTGCCTGCTTTTTTCATAGTTTTTGTAAACGTGGTACCATAGAATGTCACCTGTTTGAGTCAAAGTCCAAACTCGTCCTCCCATCACTCCGGTCCAGTGGCCTTCTGCGGTTTCTCTCCATCTGCGGGTTGACATGCATTAAGACACATCCGCGATAAAAACTTGTATTGGTTATGTACATCAACCTCCTGTTGATCATGAGACTAACATTACATCTGAGTTAGACCAACCTACCTGAAAGATTGTCCACATGCAAGAGTGAGATCAAGACTCAGCTCCGATTTTGCACAGGCCAGAGATCTCCACATTTTTGACCCCGATGTCAATACCGCATGTTTGGCCATAACGTACCTGTTTTGATGCTAACAGTTACTCTGCTGACTGTTCAGAGGTTAAAACATGCGTATCGTTACACTGAACAACAACAGTGTCCCGACCTTATAAAACTCATCTTAGTGTGATTAGAATAGATGAAGCTTAAAACAAACCCTACACTTAAATGTAAACGGGAAGCTACAAAGTCTAAGTACAGATCTTGCTATGAGTTCATGTTTACAGCCAGTGTAAAAAAAACTTTCACGGAGTTGTTTTAGCTAGCGTTGCCATAATAATGATGGACAACAAAGACCTTACACTGTAATGCAAAGCTGTCATATTTGAAAAGAAAAAGTACAATTTAATATATTTGTAATTCGAAATGTTATTTTGTACAAATAATACGTGGTTACAGTCCTAGCTTCATGTTAATATGTATTCCAAATCACTGTACTGTCAAACTGATGCAACATTTCTCAAGTTCCGGTAGCCCCTCCCGAATAATGTCAACACAACTGATGATTGGCTCGCTCGCTCTTAGTGGGCGCTAACTTCAATAAAGCTCATTCGCGATTGGTCAATCCTATCCGTGCCCGCGCTTCTCTATTGGCTAACATTTTTGTACTCTTTTTTTTTCTTTGAGATGCACAGGAAGTTGTACCTTCCTCGCTCTCTCTCCGAGAAGGAAACTTGCGTGTGTCGGTGGCGAGTCTGAGTGGTTCCGATCGGTGGAAAAATGGCAGATACGGTGGCACTTTTCACTTCCATTGGACTCAGTGAGCTGAAAGCGAAAGAAACGCTGAAAAATGAAGCGCTGAGTTGCGCCTTGAAGGACGCAATTGTTCAGGTACGAGCATGACTGTTTTTAACGAACGGTTAAGTAAGTATATGGTCAGATGTAACTTTACCTTCCTTTTGGATACGTTTCATAACTTTTGAGTAGAGACAGGCTCGGCCACTATACTTTGATTTTCACATTCCAAAGGCTGTTTGCAGACAATCGGCCCACGGTTAAGATAATGACAATAGTAACACTTCCCTGTCTGACTGTAACACAGATCATCAGCTATTCACATACACACATTTTAAAGGACAAAACGATTCATTTTGATCTTTTCTTATTGCTTTCAAAAGGCCCAGCGAGTCCGTGGGGCATCAGGAGTAGACAAAGCCATGGGCACGTTGCTGTACAGTATGGCATCTCGCCTTAAAGACACCAACCGCCTAGCCTTCCTTTCAGACTGCATAGTTCAGGGCAAACTCACCACAGAGCTACAGCTGGCAGGTAAGTTCTGACATCTTTGACATCTTGCAAGCTGCCTGATCAAGTTCATTTCATGACAGGTATTGACATTTTCACAGGTACAGGACAGTACAGATACACTGGAATAATTGTGCACATCTCTTAGAATCAACTTTATAATTAAAAACCCACCACTGCCCACACACAAAATAAAATCTTGAATACCCAAATTCATCCAAGACACAAGGTTTAAATCATTATTTTAACATGATATGCAATTCAGTTTGGCAGTGTGCCAACAAAGTCTGGGCTACAATACATTTGATGAATATAAAATGTGCCGTAAAAAAATATCAGGACCCCACAGCCTCTGAAGGAGGCTAGGAAAGCATAAAGAGCATAGAAAAATCAGAATGGATGAGTGCTAGACTTGACATAATGGACTGTCTCAATGAATGAGATGGGTTTCTAGACATGAATGACTGGACAAAATAGGCCTCGTTCTAGAAGAGCCAGCTCTGCCCAGAATTGTTCACCGGCGATCGCCGCCCAATGCATGCTGGTTAGATTTGTGTCCAACTTGATCTCAACATGCTCTGACGTCATGCAAACGTGGGCAACGATAATCTCACGAGGTCAAGATGTCATCACCCTGATTACATTTTATATAAACATTTTGTTGTTTTTAAATTGGAGGGATTTTAATTTCTATTTGCTTGATCTAAAGGTTCCTTCTGTACAGAACACATGTAAAGTTGGTGTGGCTGATAGAGAGGTTCAGAGTGAGAGAAATTAAATCCTTTCAGATTATGGGTCATCTACAGCCTGTTTTTATTAACATAAGCAGCCGATTGTGGCTGGGTTGGTTCAGTGGTAGAGCAGGCGCACGTCTACTTCGATGTTTATGCCTCCACGCAGAGGTCCAGGGTTCAAATCCAACCTGTGACCATTTCCTGCTTGTCTTCCCCATCTCTCTACCCTTTAAAGGCGGAAAAGCCCCAAAATGATTTAAAAAACAAACAAAAAGAAAAACAAATTGCATGTAGAGCATTTTAACAGCTACTCTGACATAATAAAAACAACAGACGCTTGTGTACAAGCTGATAAATTGGTCTGATAACATTTTAATGAATCGGAACCTAACTGGGTGCCGGTGTTTCTGTGACTTCCTGTTCAGCCTGAAGGCTGCTGGACACGGCTGTAAACTGTCCAACTTGACCGCGTCTTTTTGTCCCCGCCCCTGGCTGCTACGCTTGCTCTCATCCACTTTACAGGCGAGACGCATTTCATCTCGAACAAGACTTCTGTGCCATCCTGGTCCATCAATGTCTCTTCCCTCTGTTTTTTTGCAGCTGCACTTGACTTTGTGAAGAGTCATCCTCAGGACCCCATCAACCAGAGGGAGTTTGAAGAAGCATGCGGAGTGGGCGTGGTCATAACACCGGAGCAAATTGAGGATGGAGTAAGTGCATGAGCTTACATTGGCCAGAAGTATGTCTTTCTTACCATCTTTACTGGTGCGTTCAGTGACCGTGGAATGTTGTGCAGGTTGAATCGGTGATCAAGAAGCACAAGGAACAGCTGTTAAAGGAGAGGTACCACTTCAACATGGGACTGCTGATGGGTATGATGTGTTGTAAAATATGTTTTAAACAATTACAGCTCAACGGACAGACAGAATGTCTCACTGAGCTGTTGTGTCCGTTTCAGGAGAGGCACGCTCTGCCCTTAAATGGGCTGATGGAAAGGTCGTCAAAAATGAGGTGGACATGCAGGTGGGTTTTGAAATAGAGAATATCATTAGAAGTAGTGTGTGTGTCATTTTTATTGTATTTTTGCATTTGAGGTTGTTCGGTTCTGCTCCCTGTGTACTATAAATAACTCTGACTTTGGTTTTAAAGGTCCTACACCTCTTAGGACCCAAGACCGAGGCTGACCTGGAAAAGAAACCTAAGGTAACGCACGGCACATTATTTAAAGGAATTAGTTTGACGTTTTGGAAAATATGCTTAATCGTTTTCTTCCTGTGCCAAGCCAAGAAATGGTCCGACACGTAACCTTCCCTGTTTGGCAAGAGCGAGGCTGTTTCCCCTTGCTTCCCTAGTCTTTATGCTAAGCTAAGCTAAGCTGACTGAGCTGCTGGTTTCTGGCTTCACATTTATTATGCAAATTTTCATTTCTCATTTAACTCTCTGCAAGAAAGCAAATAACCTTGTTTTATTTTCCAAAGTGTCTAGCTATTCCTTTAATCACTGCACTTACTCTTTTGGTTTCATCTGTGGTTAATGTCCAGTTGTTTTGCAGCCCCAGAAAGCTAAAGTCGCAGAAAGTGAGGTAAAAGCAAAGAAAGAGGAGTTGGGAGTGAATGGTAAGTGGCAGACTTAGTAGACGGCAGGTTAAAGTGACAGGTAGGTTGTTTGTTTGGTTCTAACTGTGGCTGTTGGTTGTTTAGGTGAGCAGATGACTGGGGAGGGAAAGTCACTTATGGAGCAGCTCAGAGGAGAAGCACTGAAGTTCCATAAACCAGGTAAGAAGGAACCACCTGAGCAATTGGATGCAGTTGCATTTCTGCTTGACGACTTTTTTTTTCTTCACCCTCCATTTAGAGCTATTTTCAAGGATTTACTTACTAAGCATGTTGCTCCTTCCATCATACAGGAGAGAACTATAAAACTGAGGGCTATGTGGTCACACCAAAAACAATGGACTTGCTGAAAAAGCACATGGAGATCATTGGTGGACAGGTACTAACTTTATATGTGTTACTGTTGGATAACTTTAAAATGATTATGTGTATTGATTTTTGTCCTTTTCATTTCAAAATTCCTTTTAGATACGTACTCGTTTTCCTCCTGAGCCCAACGGTATCCTTCACATTGGACACGCCAAAGCTATCAACTTTAATTTTGGTTATGCAAAGGTACGTGTCTTTCTCTCCTCAGTCACATAGGCTGTTTAATCCTCTCTGATGCAGCAGTATTCTTTAAGCATTGTCTCTTCTTGTAGGCAAACAATGGAATTTGTTTTTTGAGGTATGATGACACAAATCCAGAGAAAGAGGAGGAGAAATACTTCACTGGGATCAAGGACATGGTGGAGTGGCTTGGTGAGCTTGACTCTGTTGATTGAAGCCTTTTGTGGTCTGATGAAAGCTTCAGGTACACTCTACAAGCATTTACGTTTCTTATCAATATTCCGGTATTCCCCAGGCTACGAACCTCATGCTGTCACGCATGCATCCGACAACTTTCAGCAACTCTACGACCTCGCTGTGGATTTAATTTGCAGGTGGGTGTCCGGACCATGTGCACATGTTGATCAATGTGCACAAGCCAGTAGATGATGTTGGATTTGTTTCTTTGTCTGCCTTCAGGGGTCACGCGTACGTGTGTCACCAGAAAGGGGAGGAACTGAAGGGCCATAACGTTCCTCCATCCCCCTGGAGAGACCGACCCATTGAGGAGTCGCTGGTGTTGTTTGAGAGGATGAAGAAGGGGCTGTTTGCTGAGGGAGAGGCTACGCTCAGGATGAAGATGGTCATGGAGGACGGGAAGATGGACCCTGTGGCATACCGAATCAAATACACGCCACACCATCGGACAGGAGATGAATGGTACGAGAACACAAACTGCTGTACTTTTCAGACCAGGTATTTTCATTTAAATACATTTGTTCACTCAAGACAAGCTGCGTTTTGATTTTACACATGTGTCTTCTCTTTCTCTGCAGGTGCATCTACCCCACTTACGACTACACCCACTGTCTGTGTGACTCCATTGAAAACATCACACACTCCCTCTGTACCAAAGAGTTTCAGGCCAGGTACTCATAAATTCTTTGGTGATCTGTCATAGCTGGAAACACATATGCAATGTTATGTTCACCGTCCTTTTTGGTTTGTGACAGGCGTTCATCATATTACTGGCTGTGTAACGCTCTGGATGTGTACTGCCCAGTTCAGTGGGAATATGGGCGCTTGAACCTCACCTACACTGTTGTGTCAAAGAGGAAAATCATCAGACTGGTAGAGACTGGTGTTGTCAGGTAAAATAGCCATTTGTTTCCAATCTTTTAAAGATTTATATTTACTTTTTATATGACATTGTTAGAAGGATGAGTATTTGCCCTACTACTATTCTGTACTTCGCTATACTGATAGTTATTAAGCAAAATACGTATCAGCCACAAGTGACCGTCCAACATTTGTCAATGTTATTATAAAACTTGTGCCTGGAACCCTGGTCTTATGTTACCCTATGTATAAATGATTTGTACAATTTTACAAATGTACAATTTTACATTTTCACTAAAGCCCCTTTTAGATATGCCGCTCTTTAATTTAAATGTCAGGGCTTCTAGGATAATGGAAATAAATGAATCCATACAATATTGTGAGTAGACATTGCCCTTAAATCATTCAATTTTACAGCAGTTTATGTACACAGTTTCTATATATATATACCAACTACTGAAAATAGGATATACAAAAAGGCCTACTAATTATATTATAACTAGAGATTATTTCAATTATATTGCACAAGCACATGGCTCTTCCTGTCTATGTCAAAAGACCAATTTAATAGCAATGTTATGAACTCCATGTCTAAACAGGCCTTAAGTTTATTAAAAGATATAACCACTAATTGTAATAACAACACAGATGTCTTGCAACAGATAGATAAGTCAAACATCATGAGTGATTTCAAACAATATATGCTTCTCACTGTGATTTGGTGTGCAATAATTTAATCCCACCAGCTGTCTTCCTGCTACATAGAATCTGTCTGGTAACTTTAGAAGGTATCTTTTTTTAATTCCAGAGACTGGGACGATCCCCGACTCTTCACTCTGACCGCTCTGAGGAGAAGAGGTTTCCCAGCAGAGGCAATTAACAACTTCTGTGCTCGGGTATGCAGAATAAACGGAAGGATGAATGGTTTGTTGGAGGAAGTAGTAATTAAACACATGATGACGGTGCTGTAATGATATGTTGCATCTGTCGGCAGGTCGGAGTCACAGTTTCTCAGACGACAACAGAGCCCCACCTTCTGGAATCGTGTGTGAGGGAAGTGCTGAACGACACGGCACCCAGAGCCATGGCTGTGTTGGAACCACTTAAAGTCACCATAACTAACCTCCCTGAGAACTCAAAGGTTTGTGCATGACTTACATAAACCGATATAACATACGTGAGTGCTCCCTGAGGACTTGTAATACCCTCTATATTCTGTCTTTTGCATGATATTTAAAGCCACCGGTTCTGAATATTCCTGCTTTTGTGCTTTTCTGTCTCAGTCAGAAGTACGAGTGCCAGACTTTCCTGCAAACGAGGCCAAGGGCAGCCACACCGTCCCATTTACACGTACAATCTTCATTGAACAGAGCGACTTCAGAGAGGTCAAAGAGAAAAACAAAATACCCTCACAGTATAAGTAGCATACTTTGTACAATGTTTGCAATGCGGACAGAGGATAATGATGGACTCCTCTCCTTCTGCAGGTATTGGAAAAGGGTTACAAGCGTTTGACCCCGGAACAGCCTGTAGGTCTGAGGCACGCTGGGTATGTCATCTCTGTCCAGAAGGTCATCAAGGTAAGACTCCAGATATTTGCACGTGTGTGTGTGTGTGCGCGATTTTGAATCGCTTTGGGTAAAAGCACTATTCAACTAACAGCTTGTTTTTCTGCAGTCCAACTAATGTTGCAACTAAACGTGCAATCTTGGTATCATACACTCTTAGCAGTGTTTGCTTCCCTCGGTGGATGTCTTGACTTCCTGGTCCACGTCCTGCTGAAATCTCCTTTGTTTCTCAGGACACTCAGGGTAAAGTGGTTGAACTGGAGGTGAGCTGTTGCAATTCTGAGACCGCAGAGAAACCAAAGGCCTTTATCCACTGGGTCAGCCAGCCATTGGTGTGTGAAGTGCGTCTTTATGAAAGACTGTAAGTCAGAAAAAAACCACTCTGTCATTCACAATCGATATTCCATGTAGAAAACTCACTTACCCAAAACGTCTCACTGTCTTCGTAGATTCCTGCACAAACATCCAGAGGATCCGTCTGAAGTGCCCAATGGCTTCCTGAGTGACATCAATCCTGTGAGTACCTCTGCACTCCTGTGGCAGAAGGCCTGATTAAATCAACTGAGATTTTTCAACAGGCGTAGTGATTTGTTAATGTGTTTCCTTTTTTGTCATTTAGAATTCCCTGCATGTGATCAGCAGTGCCTTAGTGGATACCTCAGTAAAGGGAGCAAAAGTTTTTGACAAATTCCAGTTTGAGAGAGTCGGCTACTTCTCCCTGGACCCCAACAGCACTGCAGACAAGGTACATCAACCTTGACCAACATTTGAAACGGTTTATTTACTGGTTATATTACAAATGCTTTAACAATATTTTAGTTTATTGGAGAAATTATTATTATATCTACTGTGGTTTAACATTTTTGTAATGAAGTGTGACTGTAATCTTTCTTTTACTGCAGCTCGTCTTCAACAGAACAGTCACCCTCAAAGAAGACCCTGGGAAGATCTAATTGACAGAGATCCAGCTGCTTCCCATGACCCCACAGATACATGTCCAAGTTGTTTGCATCAATTAATGTATAAGACCAGCAAGGGCACAAACTGCTCAAGTTGAGATCGACTCAGAAAAGATACCGTAATAATTACATGTCCATATTATATTACAAACTGCATTTCTCTTTCATGGATCTTTCTTGCTAAACTTGAAAAATATAACTGCATTTTTTAATTGTCTGCTGCGAAAACAAAATTACTGCAGTATCACTTTGCGCAATCTCAACCTTGGCCACTCAGTGTCAGAGTCCTCTTGACTCTTTTTTTCTATATCTGCTGCAATAATATTCAGCTACAGTGTTTCTTCTTTGTGGAGTGGATGCAACTCTGATCATTGCTCAACAAGGACGACATGCATGTTATTGTAATATTTGCTGAAACTGGTGTTACACAGGAGATGCTCTCAAATGGCATGCGGGACTTTCTTACAAAGGCGGTAGATCCTTGCCAAACTATAATGTGTTTTTAGACTCAGAGGGGTGAACATGGGTAATTTTGACACGTGACAAGAATACAAAATATAAAATAAAAAAAAATGCAATGTCTCTTTGTTAATATTCTGAATTTTCTGAAGCTGATATTAATATTCTCCAACCAGTGATATTTTACTATTAGAATCAAATGAATGAATTTGTTTATGATGATATTTTGGGTATGATTTTTGTTTACACAATATTCAATCTAGGGGTGGGTGACCGTAATAGTGATTACCTGAAGGTAAGTCTAATAAGTTAAGTAATCAGGACAATGTTGCTTAACTGTAACCAAGAATACAAGATATGCAAGCTTATTATGCTATAACAAAACACACGCAGTCCCAGGCTAATCATGATAATAAAATATTTTGCAACCTCAGATTCTGCAGCTGATTTGGCGGTTGTGTTAAATAACTGCTTTTTCAATTACAGCAGCTAAACAATGGAATGCTATCCCTACAAGTAGAGACGGATGATGTTGTCATGAGGTCTGATAATGCCTCTAAATGTTTGCAAACTGGTCTGTCCTACAGGAGTATTTAATAATGTTATACATGCATTATATACACCCCCAGGGACAGGGACTGCAGATGGAAATTAGCATTGTGCTATATCTGGTGTAATGCATTTATTATTTAACTATTTTAATAGGCCTACTATAATTGCCTGTTTAAAATGAACCAGACTTGTAAAGATAAAACATGTTAAAGGTTGCTTTATGGATATTAATCCGTAAAAGAGAAAGATGTAGCCTGTTTTCTGATTTTCCAATAAGCAATAGAAAGTTAAAATAAATACGCAAGCAGATATTTGGTCCAAACAAGAGCAGTGTGGGAAATGCAAAACCCGCTGAAATGTTGTGCGTGGGAATTAACCCTCAACTGCGCATATCTTCTTGAGCACCACCCAAATATTTAGCGCATCTGTTTGACACTACCTTAAAAGATTCAGAAGCTAGTGAACCACTAGGAGCGTCTGTCTGGCAAAACTGTGTTTTAAGGTGGACCGACATCTACCTAATCTTGACGGCTACTTTGCCTGTGTGTGTCGCCTTTAACGGACCATCCTGCAAGCCCCAGTTACCGCGATGAGAAAATTTGGAAATACCGCGATAGCACGACATCATTACAACTCGCTTGCCTATTGGTCGGAGCCGAGAACTGTTGTAAGATGGCGCCCAGCGAAATATGAGTATTTGTGAAAAAGAAAAACTACATCCGACCATCCAACGAAAATAAAGAATAAAGCAGTCATAGAGAAACGCCATTAGCACTTCGCAACCCTGCTCGTCGGAAAAGGAGCGCAGTTTTGAGGGCAGAGAAGCGCTTGTGGGCGGCTCGAACCTCGGCCCGTTTAAGGAAGAGAGGTAGCTAGCTAACGCGCCTGCTAACGTTAGCTTGCTAGCTTTGGCATATCAGAAAAATATAGCTAGTATGTGTAACGTTACGGATAAGAGAGTCGACAGTTTCCGGTGCTTTCTGTTCATGCACAACCTGCTACGTAGCTAGCTATTGTGTTGTTTGTGTACACGGTCGCATTATTACACTTTGCCAAAAACAGCTGTAGCTAGCTAGATATTATTTGCAAACAACGCGGCTAGTTAATGTTAGCTGTACACCTGGCTAACCTAGCCTGTTGTGTAATCAGCTGTTATATTAGCAGTTATAGAGCAATTCCAGTATGCACATTGTTTCCGGATTGTTGTGCAAAACTAGCACGTTCTCATTTTGTAGCAGTTTCCATCTCTGCTTTGAAAACTGCATCGGATTTGGAAAGTGGCCGCGCTTTTGTCCCTGCTCGTACACAGTCAGATAGATTTAACCCTTTCGTATTACCATCTGTCTGGTGCCACTGAACACCGCTCTGTTCAGTTTGTAAACACTATAAAGTCTCAACTGATGTCAGCACAGCGTTTCTGTCCGTTTGTTGTTCCATCAATAACCATGTTGTCTCCTTACTTGTCAAATGCGTTTTAGTCTTACACGTTTTGACAGAGCTATTGTGATTTTATTCATGGTCAGTCTTTGGTGATACAGATATAGAATGTAGAGACTAATTAACTAATTTAAAACACTCCAAATGATGCCTTTCCTCAGATCCCTACTATAGAAGAAGACTCTGTCAGCGGCAATGAATAACTCCCTGGATGGGACAGGCTCCTATGAGGAGCTTGTGAGACAGAAAGCTCGGAGCATCCCTCAGCATCGCATGAAGGAGTTCCTAGAGTCTTTGGCCAGCAAAGGCCCAGATGCCCTGCAGGAGTTCAGCCAGCAGGGCGGAGATACTACGCCCACCACCACCACTATGGTCTACCAACAAGAAGCTAACTGCATCTACACAGACAGCACAGAGGTGGCAGGGTCATTGTTGGAGCTGGCTTGTCCGGTAATTTAGCACACTAAATAGTCACAAAGCAGTCTGTTAAAGAGCTCTGTTCTTGAAATGAAGCTCTCTGACAGAAACTTTTTCTAATGCAGGTTCAGGTGCAGGTCCAGACGCAGCAGCAACAGATACAGGAGTCTCAGCAACAGTCTGTACAACAGAATACAGAGCAGCAGATAGTGCAGGTTTGAACTTTTTATTATACCTTTTTTTTTTTGTGTTTATCACACATGCCCTTTTCAATTTAATCCTTGGTCCACTAAATTTGGCCTATTAATTCTATTTTAGGTGCAGATCCAGGGTCAGCAGCAAGGTCAGATGCTGGGTCAGGTCCTCCAAGTACCCTCTGGCTCCCATCAACAGCTCCAAGGTGTGACTACTGCACAGCTGATTCAGCCAGGGGAACTCACCGAGGAGCAGCACCAACAGGTGCACATAAGCACACACACACACACCCACATACAATCCACATTATGGCAGAATTGCAAATTTTGTCATTAGTCAGTCAGAATGTTTTTCTTACCATTTATCATCTTCCTCTCATGTGTTTTAGCTGCAAGCCCAATTGGTGGCAGCTGTTGCAGGAGGACAACATATTCAAATCCAGACAGTCGGGGCCCTTTCTCCCACCCAGCAGCAGGACAATATTGAGAGGAGGGTACTGGGAACCACTGTTGCCACATCCCAGGGAGCAGGTGTCCTCCAGCCAGCCAAGAAGCGTAAGGTTGACATGCCCATCACTGTATCCTATGCCCTGCCTGGCCAGCAAGTAGCAACAGTCCTTGCTATCCCTCAGGGACAGGGACAGCAGCAAAGTTACGTGTCCTTGCGGCCAGACCTCCTAACTGTGGACAGCTCCCACCTTTACAGTGCTACAGGCACTATCACCAGTCCCACAGGGGAGACCTGGACAATCCCTGTTTATTCTGCTCCTGCTGGTTCCGGAGGCCGTGAGCAGGTCACGCACATTGCAATTCCCCAGGAGGCCTATGGAACAGTGCAGGTTACAGGGCCAAACACTACAACAATGACTACAATGCCAACACAAGTTACTGTTGAAAATGACAAGCTGAAAAGTCAAAGTCAGACAGTGCAGGCCGTTTCCAGCATAACAAGCTCCGGGGGAATGGGAGGCCAGGAAGAAGTGGTGCACACACTAGCTGCAAACACACTGTTCCCTGCCCAGCTGATGAATGGAAACATCCACATCCCAGTGGCAGTACAGGGCTATTCCAATGCTACACAGTCTCTTATCTGGGATCCACAGCAGCAGGTGCTGCACACACAGGGGCTGTCAGGGCAGGATGCACAGCAGCTGCAGGTGCTCACACAGGTGTTGCTATGTTTTGCATGCTTTTCTTTGTGGCAAGATACAAATATTGTCATATATTTCTTGTTCGCACGAGGTAACATTGTTGGTGTGTTTGTGCAGGGTCAGACAGTGGTAGCAGAGGTAGATGGACAAGGTCAGCAACAAGTGCATGTGCAGGAGCTGCTGCTGCCCGCCACTCTGAAGCCAGAGGAGGGGCTGGAGGTGTGGCAGCTGTGGGCTCAGCGGAAAAACGCGGAGTTGGAAAAATCGGATAACAACAAACTTGCCCCAATTGGCCGTAAGTGCATATACACAACGTTTGTTATAGTGTACAAGATTTTGTTGTTGATGATGCACATTTGTACTCCCATTATCTCTACTCTGTCAAACCAATGACTGAATTATGTGTGTGTTTTAGGACGCCAGGCGCTGCGTTTCCAGGAGGACTTGGTGTCATGTGCTGTAGCCGAGCTCTGCATGGGTCTCTCCTTGATGACAACAGAGGCTCGTGGGTTGGAAGGGGAGTCTTATGAGGCTGATGTTCTCTACTATGTATTTCTGTGTATACAAAAAGTAAGTTCATTACACACACACACACACACACACACTTCCTTCTATCTCTGTGGGTACTTAGTTTTGATATGGAAACACTGTTTGACCACAGTCATCTTTCTCCAATTTTCCCTGCAGTATCTGTTTGATAATGGTCGTGTGGATGACGTTTTCTCAGATCAGTACTACACCCGCTTCGCTCACAGTCTGCACCAGATCCTGGAGCCTTGGAGACAATCTATTCATCCGCTAGGTGTGGACAAAAGTCGTTTTCCAAAGATTTAGTGTGGACTTGCAATGCTTGTTACTCTGCAATCACATTAATGTTTTATCGACTAATATGATCTCAGATACAGTTGGGGTTGGGTACAAAGACCCGGTCCTAATACGTCCCCGGTGCCTCAATGACGGGTATTTACCAGACCAAATAGCAACAAGGATTTTGGTGCCTCATTTTGGTGCAGCTTTGATGCCTGTCCTGCTTTCTGATGCTCCGAAACGGACAAGGCAACTGGAGCATCCCTGCATGTCATGCTAGTTATTCGGTTCAGGCGCCGTTTTCAAAAAGTATAATTTTAGCACTGATATTGGAAAAAATCCAAATGATACTCAACCTTAGAGTAGAGTTTAGATTTTCTGCAGGGTTGGGCCAATATTTTACTTTGATTATGTTGCTGACTTGATCTCTTGTCCATTATTCGGCTGAGGGATGGGGCTAGGGTTGAGGTTTTTTTTTTTTACGTTTCTTAATTTGGATCCATTTGCGATCCATTCTGCATAAACAAACAACGCAGTTTACGTGCTTTGTCCTTGTTGCATTATTCATCAAGATAATTCCAAACAGATTTCTTTAGTTCTAACAACTCAAAATTGTCGTTGAGAACGTCGGTTATAACAGCCCACGTATTGAAAAATTGTAAATCAGGCTCGGGCTCATAATTACAGTTAATGTGAGAGGACAGCTCGGACACAATGTGCTCGGGTTGGGTCGGGCTTGATCTTTTTTATTGGGCCTGATCTAAGCTCTATCCTAGATACACTGCAAAATAGTAAATACACAAGCCTGCTGTGTTAGGGGTGTCACCAATCAATTTTTCTCCCCCATCCTATCTGTTTGTATTTTCCTAAATAATAAAGCTGAACACAAGTGTAGGACAGCACGGGCTAACATTAAAGTATTAAGACAATATTGTCTTTAATGGTTTTTGTTTGTAAAGTATCCCATGAGTGTCAGTCTTTGAAGTTTTTTTTAGTAGAAAGGTCTTCATAATCTGCTCTTGGATTCCCCTGCCAGGTTATATTATCCCCAGTCATGTAACAGAGGAGATGCTGTGGGAATGTAAACAGCTGGGAGCTCACTCTCCCTCTACGCTGCTCACAACTCTGATGTTCTTCAACACCAAGTGAGTTCAACTGCGTATGCAGTCATCACAATCCGTCTCATTGACATGCAGTCATATTGTGTGATACATACAGTACCTCACAAATAATTTCCAACCCACATTTCAGCAAAACAAGACACGAGCTGTGGTTCTTTCTCCCCTCTGACCCAATATGGCTACAAATCAACACTAACTGACCAAATCAGTTAATTTATATACTGTATATCTTTAACAGGTATTTTCACCTGAAGACAGTGGATCAGCATCTAAAAGTGGCATTTTCTAAGGTCCTGAGACACACCAGAAAGAGTCCCAACAACCCCAAAGACAAGAGCACCAGCATCCGATACCTAAAGTCAACAGAGAGGTTTATAGGACAGAAAGGTAAGAGCGCACATGATTTGGATTTGTGCTGTCATCTCTGAGAGGGGACCTCTTTTTAAGAATAAATAATCTGTCTGTACATTTTTCTTTGTTTAGTCACAGATGATATGTACTCAGAGCAGCTGGAGGACCCAGAGAACCCACTGCGATGTCCCATCAAGCTCTATGATTTCTACCTCTTCAAATGGTAAATATAGGGGTTTATCAGGAAACTTAACTTTAGGTGTAAACATGTTTTTATGAAATGGAATAAGGATCCAATATGTCAGCAAAATGAAACTATGGGTAACTGGTAAAAATGCTTCTTTGTATGACCATTTAGTTTTTTTTTTTCTCTGACCAATGTTAGGGTTATGGTTATCTATTCATGATGAGAGCCAGATTTTCTCTTTTGAGTTGCTGCCGCGGCCTAAATAAAGCTCTTGCTTGTTATTGGCATGTGTTGACACATTTCACTCAAATGTTCAAGTGGTTAAACTTGTGAAAACACTTGCTAGGCAACTGACAAAACCTGAACGCTTTATAATTATAATATCCTCAAAATGGTTAATGATTTTGATGTTTTCTGCCTCTTAACAATTGCCTGAGCAACTGACTTCTTTGGTTTAAGCTGTCTTTAAAAATGTCAGCATCCTGCACAACGATTGATGATGACTGATTGACAGAAAGTGAATCAACTATTTTGATAATCGATTCATTGTCGCAGTTAACCTTTCAAACCAAAATGCCAGCCATTCACTAGTTCTTGCTCATCCTGTGATGTTTTGCTGCTTTTCTATGTTTTACATCATTGTAAATTGTAGATTTTTTTGTGGGTTTGGGCTGTTGGTCATACAAAATAATCAATTTAAGAAGTCATCTTAGGCAGTTAGAAATTGTAATCAGCAGTTCTTCACAATCGTTTTTTCATAGTGTACATTGGCACAACACAAACCATCAATGGAGTATATAATTGCCAAATCCATAATGGACATAATTGTTCGTTGCAGCCCTAATCTCAATAGGGCAAATGGAATGATGGCCACCGCAGGAAATGCCATACTAATTGGATATGACAGCCCACTTTTACACTGATTATCTTACTCTGTGTCAGACAAAGACTACTTAAGGTCCTACAACCATTTTTAATTTTCCTGAAAAAAATGATGTTCATATCTTGACTGTAGACAACGAGGTTGATGTTTTACAAGCTTTTATATAAAATAAATCCAGACGGAAAATGAACTGTAAAAATGGCCTCAGGGCCCAGAAGGTTAATATAATTTTATTATAGGCGGTGACGGGCAAATCTGGTAAATAAGCGCATCTTGAAAATGTGCTAACAATGTGTTCTCTGTGTCTGTCAGTCCGCAGAGTGCTAAAGGTCGCAACGACACCTTCTACCTGACTCCTGAGCCCGTGGTGGCGCCGAACAGCCCCATCTGGTACTCTACTCAACCAATCCCAAAAGAACAGCTGGAGCAGATGCTTGCCCGCATCCTCGTCATCCGTGAAATCCAGGAAGCCACCAACATGGCGGAGAGCGTGCACTAGTTGGACCGGAGGAGACCAATAAATGGACTAGGCCCTTCTCTCTACACCCAGCCTTTGATTGCTCATAATCAGTAGTTTTCTATTCTCTCACACCCTCTTTTGGTCTTTAACGGTGGCATGTATATGTTTATATTCATTATGTGTCAGCATATCTATTCATAGACTGTACATACAACCAATACAGATAATTTGTCCTGTTGATGGCAATCTCTTAACCTAAACACCTAGTTTTGTTTTCTTATTTTTATTTGGCCAAAGGATGTAGTGTCTAATCTTTTTATTGGACCTGAACTCTAATTTATATGTTTTAACTGTTGGTTCTCCTTACCAATTGTATGGAATTTTCCTTTCCCGTTTTGTTTTAATCTGTAATATATTTCATATATATTTTCACTGGGGTTAGCCTGCGCAATGCTGCTTTTTATAGACATCCCTTTTTGTTGCTCTTCTTCCCTTCATCTGCCTTGGTCTCTTATAAGTGTCACAGTAAAAACCACCTTGGTACTAATATTAAGACTGCATTTAGTACCCAAACAGGAAAAAAAAAGCTCATTTTCAGTTTTTTTTAAATTTCACACGTGGATACACCGCACTCTGGAGATGGCTTGTTAGTTATTGCTACATGCTTGCTGTTGGACTGTCTCAGCAGCATTCAATTCCATCAGGACACAGACTTTATTGCAATACAGTGACGCCACTCAACCTGCAGCTACTAGCACTTGCCAGATGGTGGAGATGTGGCAGAGGGGAGCGGAGGATGCTGACTGCTGCTGGATCCGCCTTTCTCCTGTCCATCACAGACCCTAAAACTCTCCCCGAAGTGGGATCTATTGTATCATACATGTTTATTACATGACAGATGAAAGACTATAAAGTGGGCTTAGCCCTTTATGTTCTTTTATGTATAAAACTCATAGCTCCTTCATGTACTGTAATGGGTTTCAGTCATTTAAGGAGAATGGCAGTGCCTGTGTGTTTTTGAAACATGACCCTTTTTGTACAGCCACTATACCATGTGTCGGCCTTTCTAGCAAGTATGCTATCAGTTCTGCACACGCGTCCTTAGAAGTGTGTGCTATTAAAGGATGCACAATGATTTTTCACACAAAGAAAAACTAAATAAAAGTCATCTAGTAACAGAACTTCATCAATAGTTGAGGCAAAACAAAGTTCAAAAATAAACATTTTGTACATTTGGTAGCTGGACAAAATGTACAATGTACAATCATATTTACATGTATATGTATGCAAAAGGAGAAGCTGCTTGTTCTCATGAATCTCATAGTAGAGGAACAGGTTTGACCTAACTGGCAGGTTACTCCCTTTATTTTTCCTTCTGGTTCACAACTGCTCTGTCTCAGGTTTCTTCACCAGCATGTATGTGCATGTCCAGCCAGTTCTTCACCTGCTATTACTTCACCTGCTATTATTGTCATACAGCGCGCACAGCCTTATTTCTGCAGTGTCCTTCCTTTTTAGGTGCCTGTATGAAGGCATGCATAATAATTTTAGTCTTGAATGTTTTTGTATTATCAGCTTTACAGTTTGTAAATTCAGGGAGCGTGTGAGCCTGGATTAAACAGTGATGAGGAAGGCAGTAACCTCCTCAGTAGCATCCCAGGGTTCAAAATCTGCTGGAATGTGTTCTGTGGTTGGTGTGATGGAACTGTGTGCCGATGATGGCGATGTCTCCTCCCTGAACGGCCCAGGAAGCTATGGGGTTGATCTTGACTTTGCTGGTTAGTTTTTGAACTGGCTCCCTGAACTTGTGGCCTGCTGGGGAAACAGAAGCTGCCTAATTACAAAATGTCATCTTACTTTACAATGTCCAAACTGAATTTAGTGTGCGTGGTGATTACTGGGAGCTCATTTATGTATTCTCACCATGGTGATGTTCCTCCACTGAGCCAGTGTAGCAGACAATGATGAACAAATATGTACTGCTCCTGAGTAAACACAAAGGAATGAGCAGGTAATGAGGATCTCATGTTTGGGATGAAACAGGAGAGCACAGTGTTCATGAGGATCTGTCAGTGGCATCATAAGAAAACAATGGAATACATATTTCACTAAATATTTAGCAATTATGAAACCAAGCAGTGGTGGAAAATAATTAGAGTATAATTTGGAGGTACTGTTTTTGTACTTCTCGAGTATATACATTTTCTGCTGCTATGTAACAATTATACATAGTTTCCTTAATTAAGAGAATAAGCTCATGATCAGCATATGTAAGAAATAGTTTATTTGATGATTGATATCAGTCATAATTCATAATTCCAGCCGCTTAGCTGAGCATGCTTAGCATAAAGACAGGAAACAAGGAGAGCTGTTTCTGGTCTTTATGCTAAGCTAAGCTACAGGCCGCTGGCTGTAGCTTTATACTTACCTTTGTGGTATGAGGGTAACAATCTTGTCATCCAACTCTTCACAAGAAAGAAGTCTACCACTCAGAGTATGAAATTATTCCTTAAAACTACCAAACACAGACCGGAGACAATTTGCTGATATATCACTTACTTTATTTTCAATGCAAAGACTTTCTTTGCAATAAAGTAGGCCTACGTTTTCATCGTGGTATAAATACTTTGCAACGTTCTTTTACAACTGAGTGAACTTGCTAGAAACTAGAAAAATGCTTAGTGAACATCACATTTTACACATGTCTGATGACCATGTCCAGGTGAGCAGCTGTAGTAAGTACGTTTACCAACTACAACTTTGAGATACTTATACTTTACTTGAGTACTTTTTATAATTATATACTTATACTCCACTAGAGAAAAATATTGTACTAATTCCACCAGATTTACCTAACTGCTGTAGTTTGTTACTTTTTGAAATTATTAGAAAACATTTTAACTTATAAAATATAAAGCGTTATTAAACTGTAGATTAAACAGCCCAGAGATGTATAAAATATAAAATTAGCTTTACCTATCTGCATGAGTACTTTGAGTTGTGATACTTTAAGTGCAGTTTACTGCTAATACTTTTGTACTTTTACTTACCACTCTTCATTTTAACCCCAACCGGTTCGTCAGACACCTCCTACCAAGAGCCTGGGTCTGTCCGTGGTTTGTTGCTTGCTCTGGAGGAAACTACTAGAACTGTTGGGTCCTTGTAAATTATGGAGTATGGCCTAGACCTACTCTATCTGTAAAGTGTTTCGAGATAAAGTTTGTTATGATTTGATACTATATGTTGAATTGAATTGAACTTAAGTTAAACTTTAAGCGCAAGACATTTGCTGGTAAGCGAGTACTTTTTTAAACTTTGTTTTAGCTTTTTCGCTGCATGTGAGTGTCATAACTGGACTGACCAGTGTTTGGACCATCCACATTCGATGTAGCCGTAGATCCTCCACAGCACCCCGGATATCAGGCCGGATGCCCCTCGCACACAGCTGCATCAGCCACAACAACGTCACAAACGTCCCTGAGCGCCCAACACCTGCACTGAAACACACAAAAAGCGTATTGACGGGAAACACTGTCTCGTCTTGTGGTACATCTGAACGATAAACCTCTGGAAGCTCTACAGGATAAATACACATAAATGCACATTTTTTTAACATGGAGAAAAGAGTTTTCCTGAAGGAGAGGGTTAGGGTTAGGGCTGGAGGTCAGAGGTCACACCTGCAGTGCACCACAGCCGGCCCCAAGAGTGGAATAGCTTTCAATTCCTGCCGCACATGCTCAGTGAAGGCACACAGTGAGGATATATCTTTCGGGATGCCCCGGTCCGGCCAGGCAGGGTAGTAGTACTGTGTGATTGTCCTGACTGTTGGACAAGCTCTCTGAAACACAAACACTTCCCTTCATTCCAAACACAAGGACATCTTCTTGGATTGATTACTGGTGCTGTCGGTGCACAAAGAAGTCAACAGCAGCAGTTTAAAGGTAACAAAGAGGATGATTGATGTTTATTTTGCTCACCTGTCTGAGGTGAATGGTGGTGATAAAATAATCTGGACCTTGTTTGCGGGTCACTGTCGTCACTTGGATCAGTCCATGTTCAACAGTGCATCGTTCTAGAGGCCAATACCTATCACACAGCACCTGAACAGATAGATAATCTGTATAATAATAAAATAATGATAAAATGACACACACACACACACACGCTGAGTATGTCTTTCTCACTATGTCCTTGTGTCTCAGAGCTGTCACCATGACGATTATCCTGACGTTTTGCTCCCACACCATCCTCCAGAAGTCAGCCGTGGTGTTGTGCAAAGGACCCTGGGTGCAGATGAAGTCTCTTTCTGAGCCTCCACCCTGAATACAGACACACAGTCATTAACAGAAGTAAACAGACAGGTGTTTAAGCAGACAGAGTAATGATAATGACAAAATAAAGTTGGCTGAGTTCTTACAGGCACAAAATTTGCGTTGATGTAGTCAGTGTGTGGTTGGGAGTTTTGGACTGACAGCCTGACGCGACAGTGGTCATCTATAAGCAGATGGAAAGTAGCAGACAAAGAAAAGTATCATACATTTCCACAAATAGGCTACTTGCTGTAACCTGTTGTAGTATAGTCTTGCACCTACATGGCAGTATGTAGGGGTATCTGTTCTTTTCTCTGTTGGCCTTTGAGTCCCCTGCTCGGGTGGGGAGGTTTTTGCCAACGTCATCTAGCTCCTTCACAGAGCCAAAAACATTAGCACACATGACAGACACTTTTAGCTTCACAAAGTCTACTTCAAGTTAAAAAAAACACATACTATTTACCTCAAACTCCTGTTTAAAGCCCCTGTTGTCATTGGCTGCCAGTGCCTGGCATTGCAAATTTAACTCCGCCAGAATTTGCGCCCTTGGGAACGTTTGCGCCCTGTGAGACATGGTTGTGTTACATTAAACCTTTTTTAGATCATTTATGCACACAGAAAATATGGATAAGTTTGGTTTTATTCTATACTTTTCCAATTGTCAATTACTTCCTTCTAATACAGTACGTATTCACTGTGTGGCCAAATCTTGATAGCCTATATCTTATTTATTTAGGTTATCAAAAACGCACTAATAAGCCACATCTTTGTACTGGCTGATGTGTTACTACATTAAAATAAACATGAGTGCTGTGTATATTTAAGGTGATCCCACATTCACCATCCCGCTGTCATAAATACTCACCAGTGCACCAAATTTGCAGCTGGAAATAGTCTCCAGTAAATGTATTTGAACACTTTCTAAAATCCACAATGCACAGCTGTGTTTGGAAATGATTTAGCCTTTTCATTAAATGGAAGTAAACACTCAGTTGCCAGTTTATTATGTAGCTTGCTAAAACTAATGTGACCATTTAAAATAAAAAGATAATCATCTTCAGTAATGAGCTCAAGGCTGAGTGCCAAAGACAGGGTAATTATAGAAGATATAAAAGGGGTGAAATGATAGGATTTGTTGAAAATAGCAAAAATATAGAAAACTATCAGCTGTATCCTTTAAGCATATTACAAGCATGCTGCACGGAATTTTGTCCTTACCTCATGTCGTCTTGCCTCGTACCCCGTACTTTAAATAGAAATTTAGCTGGAACTTGGGATGTTAAATGATGCCTAGATCATTTTAGTGTTGAAGCTGCAAAAAAGATTCCAAACCATATCATAAATTCACTTTCATCAATTTAAATCAATGTATCAATGATAGATGGATGAAGCAAACTGAATCTGAACAGCTTATGGAAGTGTACAGCTCTTGTTTTCCCCTCCCCCTTGCTGGTTAAATGTTTTCCTCCTGAACAGAGGTATGTGACACCAGAGAAAAACACTTACAACACACAATGTTGATGTGTGAGAGCGGCTGTATCATACATGTTATGAAGTTAGGTGCTTTTACAAATGCACTGCATTTAGTTATGCCCTGAGGTAGCTGAGTCCAGCTTTTTATTACTGTATCAAATCAATAATATTATACATTCCTATCTAACAATACTTCTCCAAACTATAGTAGAAAGGCACACCTAACGAACGCAGCCCTACATTCACACGGCACAATAGTTAAACTGACTCGACGAGGTAGAAAACCTGCTCCAACAAGTTCTTAACCCCAAACACTGACAGCAGAAGTGCAAAACAGAAAGTCCCAACAGCTTCAGTATGTTTTTTTTTTACAGGATTACCTTTCCAACTGAGCCTCTGCTAAATGTTGAAGAAAAAAAGAGCAGGACTACTTTATTCCAAGTCATCTTAAGGTTGTCTGGTTTTAATGATTCTCTCTGACCCTGTGTGTGTGTGTGTGTGTGTGTGTCTGTGTCTCTCTCAGGGGAGGAGGAAGTGTGATGGGTACAGACAGTGGGTGGAGAGAGGAATACTAAACCTCTGGGAAGGATGTCAGTATGTGATGGCCTCAGCTATTCTTTGTACATTTAGCTATTGAGCCATTCAAAGCGCTTTGAAAACAAAATATCCCTGTAACTGAAGCCATGTGAGACTGGAGCTCATGATTGTTTATATTCTAACTTAAGATTTGACTTTACCAAATTGTTGTCTTGTTTAACACATGTCTACGGTCTTTGAAAGGCTCCCAGCTAACATGTTGCACCAGTCTGTAGATATATACAAAATATTGTTTTAATGGCACAAAGCTATGAATTGCAGCATGTTTAATCACTTCAAAACAGATGATAATTTGGGCCAGAATTCCTGCTTTATCAATTTCATTATGACTTTATGCTTTATGTTATTTTACTTTATGTTAAATCCTTGCAGTGTTGTTTTAATCTTGTAAATCACATGTCATTTTTGTCATTATTATTATTTACATTTCATGCTTCTTTATACTTCTACTTTACTACATCTTGAAAGCCAATATTGTAGTTTTTACTCCAGTACATTTATATGACAGCTTTAATTTCTTTGCAGATTTATACTATGAATAGAAATTATAGATCAAATAATAACTTATGATATGTAAAGTAATTCAAATTTGCTCCACTTTTGCAAGCTGCAACATGAAAGTGAACACATGAATGTATCAATAATTTGAATCCTAAAATATTATATTTATTATTATTATGAAATGAGACATCCTACATAATGACTAATACTTCTGTACTTTTACTTGAGTAACATTTTGAATGCGGAACATTTACTTGTAACAGAGTATTAGGCACGTACTACTTGTGGTGAAAGATCTCCCACCACTGGCTACAATACATCAATGGATACACTCGTATCCATGCGGTCACGCGCAGCCTGAGTGTTAAAAGGTATGAACTAACACTTACAACAAGACTGTCAGCAAATTCAAAGTGAGATGCGCGTGCGTGTTCTCCGCTTTCGTTTTTGATAAGCTTTTATGACCACAGACTGAACCTGATTGGGTGGCTGTAGAAATAGGAAGTAAAAAACATGTTGCGTTATTTTTCAGCAGATACCACAGAAAACGCAGGTCGTTTGTCGACCTAGTGAGATATTCCTCGTAAACCTTTTACACTTGTCAGCACGATGAGATAGGCGAAGAAACCGCGAGGAATACAGAAATGTAGGCTACATGTTTCACTTTCCAGATGTAACGAAGAGATTTGGTCACGCGCGCTTCCTGGTTTGTTGGAGTTTCTAGAGAGAAAAACAGTCAGTCACACAGATCAAAGAAGGCCGCACACAGACAGAAATGGATCATGTTCGACCTCAGGAAACAGAGCAAAACAAGGTAAGGAAAAAAAATTGTTTCCTGGGAGTGAAGAGCTTCCCGTTGTCTCAAGTTCGTCATGTGCTCTAATGAACCCCCCCCCCCTTTTCACCAAAATATATCTAGGAAAGTGTGTTTTGTGTACATTTCAGCGAACTTTATTTTCTTAAGTGGTAGGTCTACTGTTGTGTCATGACAGACTCACTCAGTATAACAAAGATCCAAAGAGAGCTGTGGTGTTTCCGTTACACTTTACTCTCAATGATTCTTCTGATAAGGGCACCACACACACACACACACGCACACACACACACACACACACACACACACACACACACACACACTGGTTTGTGGGGACCTGCAATTGACATAATGCCCTTTAAAGTTATGGGTTCCAGTTGTTGTTAAAGTTGTTGACCCCGCAAGGCTTACGGGACCCCACAAGTATACTGGACTCAAGTTTTCTGGACCCCAAGAATATAAATAAACCAAAACACACACACACACACACACACACACACACACACACAGTAGAAATATACAATGGTGTTTATTTTCAAGAAACTGAGTAATAATAATAATAGCCTACTATATTATGTTACAACAATTTGAACTCACAATATCCTTCATAATGACAGAAAGTGTGAGTTGTCTATTTCGGGAAATAGGTATCACTCTCCTCTGTGTTGTTAACTTGGATTTGTATGTTACCGTGTGTAAATTAGATTTCACTCCCAAAGGGTTTTTGTGATACTACATCTATTATTAGTTTAGCCTATAAAATGTCAGAAAATAGTGGAACATGTCCATCACAGTCTCCCAGAATCCAATGTGACCTCTTGTCTTGTTGTTTTGTCTGACTAGCAGTTTACTGTCACACAAGACAAAGAAAACTAACAAACTGTCAAATTGGTGAAGCTGGAACACATGGATGTGTGAACACTATTAATTATCATCAAAATTGCCAATTATTTTTCTAATTACCTAATTGCGTCCGCTCTTAACAGTGACCATACACCACCTGTACTGCAGAACCATATTAACTGTAATTTACATGGTGCTATTTCCTCAGGGCTCCATGTTGAAGCACAGGGAAAACAGCGATGAGTCTGTCGACAAGAGGCCCACTGATAGCTCTGCGTCTCCCCCTCAGGTACATCCTGTTCTCAGATGTCCAGCTCAAAATGACCCATTTAGACTGTATGATTGCTCTGCTCTCTTTTATGAAGCGCCACAGTGTGACACATTGGTTCACCCATGTGGATACAGGATAAGAAGAGGCTGATCAGAAGAGTGCGAAGTCCATCGAGACCAAGGGCATGGCTGTCCAATTCTAACAAACCAAAGTTTGGAGGGCCATTCTACAAACCTCGGTAAGACAGACTGGTGGAGAACAGGGAGGGAGCACTTTGTGTTTCGTTTTTCTTTCAACAATTGATTTTTTTGCTGAGTTACCTGAAAAATATTGATGAACGACAATAGGGGCGCTTCTGGCTTTCCTAAAAGCTTTTTTTCCCGTCTCAAATGATGTAGTTTTACAAAGGATGACCACCCATTCTACAAACCTGGTTTTAGCAACCAGAGGTACCACCACTTGAGCCCACGGGATTACGTCCACCGGAGAGACCATTACCAGCCTAAACCTCACCCCATTGCACTGAGGGAGAGGGAATGGGAGAGGGAGAAGGAGAAGGAGAAGGAGCGGTACGAGCAGAGAGGAAGCGCTGAGAGAACTTCACCTCCAAATCTAAACCGTAAGTTGGTAGTCTGTTGCAAAAGTCTGTGATAACTAGGATAATACTTCATCTTGTTGGAACCTTTTAATGAGACTTGAGACATAATGTTTGATATTTTTATGGTTTGGACTATGCTCCTTAGTTTCAATTGGAGAGAATCTTAATGCTACAAGATGAAATAATATGTAAGATAACATTTTGAGGAAGGCTTTTACCTGTTAACATCACATCTCCCCCTCAGTGCACAAAGTGAGGTCTGTAAAGAAACGGTTTTCCAATGGGGATGTGGAAGAACTTTGGCCTGCAGAGAGCCCACCTCCAGTCCCATTAAACGTCTTTCTCAATGGATATGATGGTCTCAGCTATTGTTTGTAATCGCTCTTTCCACACAACCTTACTAATGTTGCCATCGGCTTGTCACAGCGAGGACCTATTTCAAGATTTTTTATAGGCTTTATTAAACTTGAGTCACGTACATAATCAATGCAAAGAAACATACTTGTGAGCGCACACAGTGTGAGAACTGGGATTTTACAGGCCGGGTTTTTGAACAGCATCCTTTCTAAAGTACAAGGGCATGAAATTAAATACATTTGTAAGAACCGCTGCTGTAAAAAATAAGCTTTTTGGTGTTTGTTTTAAAGATGGTGCTTCCCTGTGGTGTTGCGTAATGTGTGAGGCTACATGACTTCAGGACTAGATATGAGTTTAGGACTTTATAGACAATGAAGGTTTCAACAAGGCTATCACAGACTTTTAATGTAGTCATTTCAAACAAAAACAAAACAAAAGTGTGGCAGGACAGACAATGGCATTTAAACTATTGCAATATTGCAAGAATATTACAGGATAGTGATTTCTCCAAAGAACTGTAGGAACACATACTGTAGATAGACAGGTTTCACAGCAGATAAATAATGGAATGAATGATGGCTGAATTCCATCTTTATTGTTATTAGTCACACTTGTGCTTTTCCTACTGTGACATGTTAAAATGTCCGCTGTGAAAAAGACCTATTGCTAAACAACGGAATGATAAACACACACTCTCTCTCTCACACACACACACACACACACACACACACACACACACACACACACACACACACACACACAAAGTAAAAGGAATTATGATAGATTTAAGAAGAGATGCTTTGTTCCAACTGCTTGTTAAGCAACCAAGTAAGTGCCACAATTGCAGTAACTTCACTGGTTTTACTATTTTTTCCACTAATGCTTTTATGGCTAAATGGTAGCAAATTCCCACAGAAAGGCTCACAAATGTTATGGAGCGCCTTCCCAGAAGTGTGCAGGTTCCAGGAAACAGGTGAATCCAGGAAGTGACTAAACTGGCACAAGAAATAGTATGGCACATAAACTCTTGTTTACTTGTTGTTTTTACTCTTTTAAAACAAACAAGCTACAGCTAGTTAATTAGTGAGATTTAAAAGGCTAGCTGTTTCCGCTGTTTTGAGTCTCCATGCTAAGCTAAGCTAACCTTCATGTTCACAGTACAGACAAGAGAGTCAATCTTGTGATCTAACTCTCAGCAAGACAGTGACACATTTCCCATAATGTAGAACTATTCCTTTAGTGCCCTTGTTTTTGGAATGATAGGTTGATATTTAGGTGGACACATACTTTTGGTCACATGGTGTTCGGGCACATTTTGAGTTGCATGAAGTATATTTTTATACAGTGCAAATACTAATACCTAAACTGAAGAACACACACACACACACACACAGACACAAACACACACGCACACGTACACAGTGGTTAGAAACAATAACAGAAGTACATACACCCTTTAATATAGTTTAATACAACAGAATCCACAGCCTGAAACATTGTCATAGGGTTATATAAACACATAACACTGACACACTCTCAACAACAACATTATAAACTGCAAAATCTTCATGTGATTGTTGCCACCTCCTGTACATGCATATACAGTATATTTAAATAATGTACTTTAGAAGCTGTACAGTATCATTGTGCACTTTATAAATTGACCATTGGGTGGCAGTATAAGCAAGCAGACACACATGCACATTTTTATCAACGCTTTGTATTGCAAATATTTGGAGGGTATTTTGCTCATCGTGTTATCTGGTGGTTGGTAGGTAGCACGCTCTGGTAGCAACAAGCCAGTGTTAAATAATGCTGACCACTAAAAAGCTTTTCCTAGACTCAGTAGATGGATTATGTAGTGATGTGATGTAGTAGTCCATGTATTAATCATTATATGTCTCAGTATGTAAATTGTGTCATTTAGTGACAGGTAGATTTATAAGATACTTGCAAATTACCTCATCATTTTTCATTGGGAGTCCGGAAGTAAACATGAGGGTTTAAAATGTGTTACAATCATGTTTAAACACAAACTGTGAATGGTTCTGTTGATCTTTTCCTAGTATAATGTGGTACGTTGTGTTGTTTTTATTGAGGGAGCTGTTGGTACTGTATGTTTTTATCTTCTCTTGCACCCAGGCACTGTGTCTGTGCGCACACTGCAGCACTGTGGAGGTGTGTGTTTGTGTGAGTGTGGAACAGGTTTTTTGTGTGCCTGAGTGATAGTGCGATGATGGTGACTCATCGGTGATTTGTGTGAATAATACTAGCCAGCAGTATATAATGAGCCATAACAAAACTATTGCTTTACACAGGATAACTGCAGTCCAGTATTACAGTAGCAAATTCGGCTTAAAGATATATTGATTTTTTAGATGCTGATACTTGCAAAAGACACACATTGTTATAACGGGAGGGTGAAGTGAGAGAGAATTCTTAGAGGGCTTTAACCGTCACTGGTGGTCTAAAGATACACCGGTAGATGCTCAAGGTACTTATAGGCATGGCAAATAGAAAACAAGGCCATCTCTCTACTCTCTTGTTATGTTATTGGGTTGACCGTGTGATTTATTTGTTTTCCAGCTACCAGACCTTTCTTACCCAGATCCGCTTCCAGCAGAGACAAGGACAAGCCGTTCATCGTAAGTTCACTAGCAAAAAGACCTTCTCTGCCTTCCCCCTTCCTGTTTTCCATTTTGTTAAGAGATACTGGTCCACTTATTTCTCAGTAATGGACAAATATGCAATTCCTTCTAAAATGTGGATGTGATGTAGGGCAGCACAGTCTGAATGTTGGAATTGTGATACGATTTTCAAGAGCTTTCTACCCTCATTAGCAAATAACAATTTGAAGAGAAAAGGGATTGAGATGGAATGCTATTGTCTGTCCTGTGCAATAAACAATATATTAAAACATGGCCAAAATAAGATCTAACGATTATTTTCACTATCTGCCGATTTAGTCCAGGCTAGTCTCACAAGTTTAGTCTAATTGGTTGAAAGATTATCAAAATAGTTGCATATTTTTTCTGTTTATGGATTTATCAGTTCATCCCCTTATGTTTGAGTAATATTATGTTATATAACCATGTAGATGGTGTTTGTGTTTGTTCATAGCAGAAAATGACTTGGCTATAATGCAAACAGCCCAGGTGCTGTATTTCTTGGCTGACCCAATACCAGCGAGGAGCGGAGCCGCACACGATGAATCACTGCTGGTCACTGCTGCAGTGAAGTTAAAGTGAAGAGAGGAAGAGGAATCCAAGAATGACTTGTTTTTAGATTTTAAATTTTCTAATCAGTGTTAACAAATGTGAGCTGTTGACAACATCAGCTTACCTTAAGGTACAATTAGTGTTATTAAAAGGTCTTTAAATACAAGGCGTACCACTAGACAACTACATCTTCTAAGCATGTTAGTGATTAATGTTCCCCGATGCTCTTCACATTACATGTACACATTTGATCCATTGTAAATTTTAAAGTAAAAATGATAACAGCTTTAAAAAAGAGTCGTGAGTAAAACATTTAACGGCTATATACATTTGGATATTCTGAAGGGGGCAAGCCACAAACAACCTGAGCTCTAAATCAGTGACAAATGATTTGTAATGAATGTATAAATATAGCCAATTGCTGCAATTAATTATACTTTTCTTCATTTATTTTACTTTTGTTACTTAACACCCCTTTTGAAATGTACATGCTTTGCCATTGGATACATATGCAGAACAAAATCGTATTAATATTTCACTTTCTGCAGTGTTACAAGTTGACGTGTGGAACTTAAGTCATCTTCTGGCAATTAGCAGCTCAGCCATCAACTGTCTCTGATTACCTCTGTTGCAGGATTGTCAGAACGACAGGAACCATAGCAGGGAGAGAGATCACAGGGGGACTAAAAGCAAAGAAAGAGACCAAAGCAGAGACCGGGAGCTCCCTTCAAATGCAAGCCAGATGGCGACACGAGACAGAGCCATCCAAAAGAAGAGGAGAGAGATAGATGAGGTAGAGGAGTGTCATTCCATAAACACACACCTTGGGAGTAGTGTTGGAAACTGATAATGGAAGAGAACAGATATCAGAAGCTCAGATTAATGAATGAGTGACAGAGGAAAAGATTGCCGGGAGAGTTGAGACAAGAAAAAAAGATTTGTTTTCTATCATCAATTAACTTTGAAATGCTGAGCCGGAGGCGACTTCAGCGTCATTATTGTCTTCGCTTTGCTGAGCTCGACAAGGAAGGTCCTCTTCATCGTTTGACATGATTGTTGGGGTTTTAGTATTCTAATTGGGCAAAAATGCCAAATGAAGCCATTTACCTCAGATCACCTGTATCACCAGAGGCTCCGGCACGTGTTTTAATGCTGTCTCCAATGTGACAGACATCACATGATGCTCTGCTCATTGGCGGTGTGTTTGTGTGAGAGTGTGTGGCCTCTTGCTTTTCATATCTCCATGGTTGCAGGATTATAGATGCATTGCGAGAAAAGGCACTCTGGCAACAGGTAGCTGGTGCAACATTTTTTTCACAAAACTCAGCATACAGGCACATATACAATACTAATGAACTGTTTGCATTCGAGCGTTGCCATGGATTGGTAATCCATTCCGTTGTATTTCGAGATGCGTGACTACTCCCTAGCTCATTTGTTGTCATCTACTGTGCTTTTCTCTTCTGTTTTGCTATTCTCTCGCCTCTTAATCCCATTTGCCCTAAAACTACAAATGTGTGTGTTTTGCAGGTGTACCATCAGGAATGTGAAATGTTTGGCCTTGTGGCAAAGATGCTGATAGCAAAGGATCCGACCCTGGAGCGTCCCATCCAGTCGGCACTGCAGGAGAACCTAAGGGACATTGGCAAGCGCTGTGTGGAGGGCATGGAGAAATTTATAGAGGACTATGACTCCAGGGCGCTGTCTCACTAATCAGGGAAACAGACTACTAGCATTTATCCTACTGCTGTGTTGATATTTGTATTTCATGTGATTGAATGCTGCTTTTCTTCTTTGTTTGCCAGTAGAAGTAAAACATTTGTACATTCTTGTATATGTAAAATGACTGTGATTTGGACATTTGATACAGCTTCTAATTTTGAGAATTTAATGATTATAATAAAAAAAATAATACGCTAGATGCAGTGGTTGAAATGTCCATATCAAAAAGTCAAAAATATTGATTTTAATTATAAATGACGTGCCTTTTTTTGTGGAACTTGTGTTTTATTTCATTTTGTGTACAGCAAATTAAACTTGGTCAAAATAATTTCAGTAATTTATTAATTTATTAAAAACTAAATCAAGGCATAGCATGACATTTTTATTTATATATATATATATATATATATATGTTTATAGTGTCAAACCATAACTGAAGTTATCTCAGGACACTTTACAAATAGAGTAGGCATAAACTACTCTATGCAGATACAATTAACAGCAGCAAGGTAAAAATTCCATCAACGGGCAGAAACCTCGGACAGAAACTGGCTTTTGGTGGGCGGCCATCTTACGCTACCGGTTGGGAGAGAACGAGAGAGAGACACATATGACTCACTGAATGTAAAGGAATGACACAGACAGTGCCAATTATAGTAACCCTGAAGATAAAGATAATAGAACTATGGTTTATAATAATTATAGTAGTAGCAGTGCAGGGTGTCGAGCAGGATCACGGCAGGAGCTGAGATCCTGCCACCCCAATCCAAGGAAATCTGCAAGGTGAGAAAGCACAAGGACTCCGGGGGAAGAAGCTAAGTTACGGTGGGTACGGAAAGTATTCAGACCCCTTTAAATGTTTTACTCTTTGTTAAATTGCAGCCATTTTCCAAAAATCAAAAAAGTTCATTTTATTTCTCATTATTGTACACTCAGCACCTCATCTTGACAGAAAAAACAAATGTAGAAATATTTGCGAATTTGTTAAAAAAAGAGAAACACTGAAATATCACATGGTCATAAGTATTCAGACCCTTTGCTGTGAGACTCATATTTACCTCACATGCTGTACATTTCTTCTGATCCTCTTTGAGATGGTTCTCCTTCATTAGAGTCCTGCTGTGTGTAATTAAACTGATTGGACTTGATTAGGAAAGGCACACACCTGTCTATATAAGACCTTACAGCTCACGTCAAAGCAAATGAGGATAATGAGGTCGAAGGAACTGCCCAAGGAGCTCAGAGACAGAATTGTGACACGGCACAGATCTGGCCAAGGTTACAAAACAAAATCTGTAGCACTCAAGGTTCCTAGGATCACAGTGGCCTCCATAATCCTTAAATGGAAGAAGTTTGGGACAACCAGAACTCTTCCCAGACCTGGCCGTCTAGCCAAACAGCAATTGTGGGAGAAAAACCTTGGTGAGAGAGGTAAAGAAGAACCCAAAGATCACTGTGGCTGAGCTCCAGAGATGCAGTAGGGAGAGGGGAGCAAAGTCAACTTTCATTGCAGCCCTCCACCAATCGGTGCTTTATGGCAGAGTGGCCCGACGGATGCCTCTCCTCATTTCTAGACAAATAAAAGCCTGCATAGAGTTTGGCAAAAAAAAACATGAAGGACTCCCAGACTGTGATAAATAAGATTCTCTGGTCTGTTGAAACCAAGACTGAACTTTTTGGTGTCAATTCTAAGTGGTATATGTGGAGAAAACCAGGCACCCTAATCATCACCTGCCCAATAAATCCCAACAGTGAAACATGGTGGTGGCTGCATCATGGCATGGGGGTGTTTTTCAGATGCAGGCACAGGATGACTGGTTGCAACTGCAGGAAAGATGAATGCAGCAAGTACTGATATAT
The DNA here is from genome assembly GCF_013103735.1 of Etheostoma cragini. NCBI lineage: Eukaryota > Metazoa > Chordata > Actinopteri > Perciformes > Percidae > Etheostoma > Etheostoma cragini. Next base: position 10,778,919 of record NC_048413.1, read on the forward strand.
CCTAGAAGAAAACCTCATCCAGAGTGCTCAGGACCTCAGACTGGGCCGAAGTTTCACCTTCCAACAAGACAATGACCCTAAGCACACTAGCTAAAATAAAAAAAGGACCGGCTTCATAACAACTCTGTGACCATTCTGGACTGGACCAGCCAGAGCCCTGACCTAAACCCAATTGAGCATCTCTGGAGAGACTTGAAAATGGCTGTCCACCAATGTTCACCATCCAACCTGATGGAGAGGATCTACAAGGAAGAATGGCAGAGGATCCCCAAATCCAGGTGTGAAAAACTTGTTGCATCATTCTCAAGAAGACTCATGGCTGTACTAGCTCAAAATGGTGCTTCTACTCAATACTGAGCAATGGGGCTGAATACTTAGGACCAAGTGATCTTTCATTTTTTCTTTTTTAATACATTTGCAAAAATTTCTAGATTTGTAATTTTTCCGTCAAGATAGGGTGCTGAGTGTTTATTAATGAGATATAAAATGAACTTTTTAGATTTTTGGGGAAAATGGCTGCAATGAAACAGAGTGAAAAATTTAAAGGGTTCTGAATACTTTCCGTAACCACTGTAGTTGCATGCGTCAATGGGACATGAATGCACACAGATGAAGTGTCCCCCGGCAGTATAACTACAAGCTTTATCAAAGAAGGGCGATTTAAGCTCTTATTTGCCACTGAGCGCTGATCCATTCAAGTCAATGCTTGATGTTTAACGGTACGTTTCAGAAGCGTGCGTTAGGCAGCTCTCTGCTCGTCTAAAGATACGCACTAGGTCTATTTTCACACGAGACGCGGAGCAGATAGAATGCTGGGTAAGAAGTGTAATAGTGAGAGTATCCAGTCATTTTACCAAAACACACCCCATATTGTATGTCTTCTCTACAACACCACGGACCGCGGGAGATTAATCTTTTAGGTGAAAAAACATAATAGACTTCACAAATCCTTGTTATCAGGATGCCAGAAAAGAGAAGTAATGGAGTTTAATTACAGGAGTGCTTGGAGTAAAAGGTAGATACCATCTTAATAAACGTGATTGTTCTATAAAGTGCTTGAATTGACATTACATTTTTTGCAAGTCAGGAAATGAAAGACGATCTGCTTCTGAGACGTTCCAGGTGTGGTATGGCGTGTGGCGGAGGACAAACATTTTTGAAAAATGTGGGTCCTTCCTTAATATGGGCACGGTGTCTGCTTCCTTTATCCAAAACTAGGAGCTGGTGAAGTTTGTGTTATGTGGGTGTTAAGGGATAAATCCTGAGCAAAGATAACTCCGAGATTTCTTACAATGTGGCTGAAGGCCAGGGCAACGTCTTCCAGAGTAGCTATATCTTGAGACAATGAGTTTCAGAGGTGTTTGGAGCCAGAACTTCAGTTTAGTCTTACATCAGGAAATTGTAGGTCATCCAGGTTTTTGTGTCCTTAATGCATGCTTGAAGTTTAGCTAATTGATTGGTTTCATCAGGCTTGATATATGTTATTATTAGGGTATCATCTGCATAAAAGTGAAAGTTAATTTTAGATGTTCAACCTAAAGCCAGACAGATAGATCAGCATGACCTCATCATAAAAACCGTTATCTGCGTAAATGTCAGCCGATGAAAAATTGCATTACAGAAATACCAAAGCTATTTTTGAGGTTATTCGGGAACAAAGCAGATGGACAACTTTATTTTTTAACGTACAATCTTCTGCTCTGTACAAATCTTCTGCTCTGTACAAGTCTTGGTCACAATTCTTAAAGTGGCACTTGAAGGTCAGTTTGCCAGGCATTGAGGCTTTAATGAAAGATGTTATGCAATTGCATTAGGGGGAATTGTAGGACAGTGTGTTTTACTATTGGATGGATTGCCATGAAATTTGGTAAAGATGTCGATAGTAACTAGGCCAGTTGTTCAAAACATTTAATCTGGATCAAAACAATCTGGATTTGGAAATCCCATTTTTTGCTTTTCAGGATTAGGTAATACGTTTTACCTTCGTGCCGGATATTTTCAAAACTTCTCAAAAAAGGGTAAAAGTCCAATCTTTAACAAAATAAAGAATGTTCAGGGTTCTTCTTCATCTGAGGCGGAGAGACCAGAAATGATTTTTGACAGGCTCATCTCTGATGATTTTCTTTGAAATCAATATACAGTGATGAATGACAGAAAAATGGAATATGTTGTTTTTGTTTGTTATTGAAATCTGTTTGGGGGATTGTTTCATGGGGACATTTTTTTTTTTTTACCTTGCTATACTAATAGCTTAATTGGTATCCTATGTCTACTTTATCTAATTTATCACTCTTTCAAGGGTTACACAAATGCAAAATACAAATAAAAGTATATACACTAAATTATACATGTATTATTTGACCAATTTTAAAGTTTTACTACTTTTTCTTCCTGGAATCCACATTGAAATCCTACACCGTTGGATCAGGATATTCCTGTTTTTTTGGATCAAAGTTATCCAAATCCTACTGAAAAGTTTTGAACAACACAAACTGTAGGTTTGATCCAGATTAAAACTAGGATTGGATTCAGTGATCTAATCCGATTTCAGATTCCTTCCTTCCCTTTTGAACAACCCATTTTCAAGATTTGATCCAATCCGACAACCAAAATCTCACCAGTTTACCTTTGAACAATTTGGTAATTTTCAAACTTTAGTTTGTCCAATATTTGGTTTATGACCAAATACCTGCAAAAGTAATGACATTCCCATCAGCCTCAGCTGTACTTAGGGGTTATTGCTTTTTTTTGCACCTGTAAGCAGCTCCTCCATTTCCCTTAAGCATTGAATTGTGGGACAATAGACCTTTTTCACAGCAGACATTTTGGCATGGAAAGAAAAGCAGCAGGTGTAATTGATCAAATCAAAAGCAAGTGCATTCCATTTAGATGAGCGAGTTCCAGGCTCCTGGCATTGTGCATGCTAGCTCACCGGGACACCTGATGGAAGTGAGCCATTGTGTCTAGGAAATTTGTTTCACCTGTGCTTTTCCTGCTATAAAAAGTAAAAATGTCTGCCGTGAATAAAGTCTACCCTATAAAGACTTTTTATTTCATTTTTCCAACGTGAGCATTTACAAAACCTGCTTCGAAATAGTATGCAGTATGGATCTGTGGTACAGCTAATGTGTCCCTCGAGCTGACCAATCAGAACGACTTATAGATACAACTTGCTGGTTCTTCATTGAAGTACACTTTATTTTCAGTATGAGATAACAACAACACATACACATGCAATGTCTCCCTATCTCTACATCATGTTATACAAATAATGATTCTTTAGTTACAAAATATATAAATATTTAAGACCATATGTACAGAACATTTACATTACTACATCCATTAGTTTATTAAGTTTATTACTATATATACATGTAACAGGTATTATTCTTTAATATTCTCATAATTATTATTTGCATTATTATTGTTACTATTATTGTAAGCACTATTTTTTATAATTCTTAATCATCTAAGGGTAACTCAAAAAACAAGCATGTTGCAGAAGAGAAAACGGGACCATACCTGACGTTACTGTGCCTGAATGGTCAAGGAGCAGAGGCTGTCCAGCGCTCTGTCCTTGGTAAAGCATGGAGAGCTGGCTATGTAGAGCACAAAGTTCAACAGACTATTTGTACAAAGTGATAACAGGGCTAGCGAGCCAACACTATATTCCAGCAGCATTTGAATTCCACTGAGGTAAACAATGACACAGCTTGGAATCTAGTACGTAACTTTTACTATCCCAACACAATTTCAGGCTTGTCCACACAGAATAAGTTTTAGCGCCCAGGGATTGATCACTGAACAGTCAGATTGCTGCAGTTTCACCAGTTTTACCTTCCTTTTTGAAACTGTAAAGGAACGGTTCAATCTCTTTGTAACATGGATTTACACACAGACACACACATACATCATGGTATTTACCTTGATATATTTAGTTGTTGAATTCATCATCATGCTTCCCGGTACTATCAGATGAGTTGATCTCTGATCATTGTAAACATTTCAGTTGTGTAAGCCAGCTGAGCTTCCTCTTATGATTAGATCATTTTGTGTAGGTGTACACAAACACTACCCGGTGTAGAGTTGTGTAAGCTTACAACCACAAAGAATAGGCCTTTTCTTTCTTCAAACCCAACACACACACACACACACACACACACACACACACACACATACACAGACACACAAACACACACACAAACACACAGTCAACTGTCTCACTCTCACCTTCCCACTCCCTCTGTTCCACCTCTCTGTTGCTTTAACCATCTCCTTACCTCTCTCCCTTTCATCTCTTTCACTCTCCTGTTCATCTCTCATCTCTTTTCTCCATATCTATGAAAGTATACAGTTTTTGCTCTTCCTCCTTTGGCGGGTGTGCAGCTGGCCATGAATCGGTCCGTGCAGAGGTCCGTGATGGGCAGCTATCCCAGAGGGGCTGTAACGATGGCGCAGCTCCTCGTTGTTGATGTAGCAAAGCTGCACGGGCCGAGGGATTGGTTCCCCCAGGAAATAAGCCTCCTCCCCCTCAGACTCGGAAGAAGAGGAGCAGCTGGAGCACCAGGGGTCAGCGGCCTCCATGTACCCATCGCCCCAGCATGGCCCACCTAGCCCCACAGGTTGCCAGCCAGCATTCTGCAGGGTGAGATCAGAAGTAGTGCGGGGGCAGGGCCGTTGGGGCTGGTTTCTGTACCCACCTGGGTCAAGACCAAACAACTCCCGAGCAGCATTACCGGAGGGGAAGCGATCGTAATCCTCCTGGACGCGACGGTAGGGCGGCTCTACCAGTTGAGCGGGCCGGTCCGCCACCAGGTGCAGGGCATTGTCAGAGCGGGAGCGGCGAGAGCGTTTGTGGTGACGGCCACTGCGATGTTGGCTGTTACCCTGGTTTCCACGGTGGTGTTTGCGGCGCCTTGGTTGTGGCTGCTGTTGCTGCGACACCGGTTCCTGTCCGTTGATGCGTCGGCGGGGCATTCTGTCGCTCATTGGAGCCATCCGCAGGTTTCCACTGCTGCCCATCACCCCGACACGACCTTTCCCGTCAAAGCCCAACGGCTGCGGACCATCCCAGTACTGCAGCGGGTAGCCGACTCTCAGTGGAGTGTACATGTTGTTGTTGTAGGGGCGAGAGGAGGACAGCGACTCTGTGCTGTGGAACTGAACTGATGAGCTGAGGGTGCCCATGTTGCTCTTTTCAGACACATTCACACCCGAGTCTTTACTCAGGTCGGGCATGGAGAACCTAGACAAATGCTCCTGACGCTTACTGACCCCATCCAAAGAGTTACCTGTTTAAAACAATAAATCACATGTCACATTTTCATGTAATTTGGCATTATATATTGTTATATCTCATTATACCATACTGTATCATTTACATCACTGTACCTGTAGCATTGGACATAGTGAGGGAATCCATAGATCCACGAGGAGTCTGTTCTAGAGGAGTGAGGGGCTCATTGAAGCTCATTGCATTGATGGGATTCCTCCTGGTCAGCGGGGGTCTGCCATCTCTCTGGAATCCATGCAGGCTAATGCTCCTCTTGTCAGAGAAGCCTTGGTTCTGGCTAGACATCTCATTGAAACTCATCTGGGTGCGTAGCTTGTTGGGCCTGAACTCATCCTGGTTTTGGTGGGTCCAGTTTTCATTAAAGGAGTGGCCCCTCAGAGCAGCCATAGGGGTCCTCTTGGCGTTGCCTTGTTCCTTCCCCCAGGAGTCAGGTCTCTTCCCTGGGTTGGCAGCAGTCTGAGCTGGAGGATGAGCATTTGCGTTGGGATTGTAGCCTTGCCTTGGGTTACACTGACCCAGCAGATGTATAGGTGCTGGTGTTGGGGAGGGTTCTCCCTGGGGGCCCTCATAGACAGCAGGGACATAGGGATCATCCCGGCTCATCCACACTTGGTTAAGGCTCGGGGCACGGCTCGGAGTGCGGCTCGGGGTGCGGTTTGGTGTTCTGCTTGGGGTCTGGCTAGATGAGAGGCTTAACCGGTCCATCTGAACAGAGAGAGGATCAATTTCAGCAGACAGACGGTCAGGCATGGGTGGAGGAGCTGTCTGCCGGGTCTCGGCACTCCGCCTCTCCTGCTCAGCATTCCTACGCTCCTTTTTGCCAATCTTGGTGCTGTGACGGGATTCACGGGAACGGGCGCTTTGGAATGCCGAGTCCGAGGAGTCAGACTCATCTGGATCCTGATGGTTCAAATAAAACCGATTAGTACAATTATTAAACTTCTCATATGTAGACAAACTGTTTTAATTAAAACCACAAAAATGTAAATTACCATTACAGGTAATTTTGGTGACTCACCTGTCCAGCGCTGCAGGACCGTGAGCAGAAGATCTGCCCCTGCTTTGGCAAGAAGGGGCGGCCCAGCAGAGAGCGCTTGCAACGGGCACAGCAAAAACACTCCTCGGTTGCGTGCCAATGCTGCCCATCATACGTCATCTGGCCTTGGTCAATGCCTTTGGTAAAATGGGAAAAAACAAGCATCATCTCATAACATGACATACCAGAAGCAAGTTCATTAGTAAATACACAAGAAGTCTACTTTTAACTGCATAATAAGTATAACGTTGTGATGGCAGCTATGTCATGAACTGCTTATACTTATTCTACAAAGTCTGTGTGGTCAATAAACACAACACACATTCTGTTTTAGCCATTAGCCAGTAGGTTATGTCACTCAGTCCTGAAATGATGAAAAAAGTATGAACAAGGCTTTCTTTCCCAGCTAGGGAATCATCTTCCACAGCTCCCATCTGGATTCAAAATGGGAGCACCCTCTGAAACACACTCTTTCAATGTTACTGGAGCTTTGGAGGATAATAACAATCCCCATCTAACTGTACTGACTCCGCCTCCACACAGCTGTGGCACACAAGGCTCACTGAGCTGACACCCACACTTACAATAAATGCCTGGGAGAGGTTTGCTATGATTAAAGACATGTCCATGTGTTTTGGTAACAGTTCATATATGTTAAAACATGTGCTGTACCTATGTGTTCTCCACATGCGTCACAGTACTCTGCATAAAGGGACTCAAAGCAGTTGCAGCAGTGTGGCCGTCCATCTTTCATGATGTACCGCTGGCCGCCGAGGGTGGTCTCACACTCGTAGCAACAGAAGTGCTTCATGTGCCAGTGCCTGCCCTCTGCTTCAGTGCACTCATCAGCAAAAATGATCTGCATGATCAAGACATAACATTCATCAGCGAGGATTCAATGATTTTAACTGGCTTTAAGCAAGTTTCTATTAACCCCATTTCAATGATGACTATTATTGCTAATGAAGAAGCACATTCATCTTGGGTGGTGATGATGTTCAGGGCTCCATATTTGGCTCTTTACTATTTTCATAATATTTGGATGTTACCCCTGCAACATAAAAGAGGCTCTTACCTTTTAAGATCAACTCCTGTTCTCACTAATAATGAATCCAATAACAACGATGATCTACACATTACTTCTAAATGTATTTTGTTCTCAAAATGGAAGTTGCACATTTTCATATTTCAAGTAAATCTAAAACTATTGTTAAAAAAGTGAGCAAATAAAATCAAAAAATTTGTGTCAAAGAAAAATGAAAAAAAACAACTGACCAGTCTTTAACTAGTGCAAAGCACTATGGCCAGAGTTATTATTATTATTATTATTATTATTATTATTATTATTATTATTATTATTATTATTATTATTATTATTATTATCTCAGGCCAGCTTTCCACACAGTCCAGTTAGAAAACAAGCAGACCTTCTGAGACATGGCAAGAATACTGAAACATCTTTTTTCTCCAGACCAGTTTTTTAACCACATCCAAGTCTCTGAGCTATTAACCGTTCAGCCATTTCACACCCTGAAGGGCTCTAGGCCCAGACAGGCGCACCTCATCACAGGCACAGCAGCGGGGTTTCAGCCTCTCGGCATGATGCCGGCCACAGAAGATCTTGCCATCATGGTAGAAGTAGATGAGATCCACCAACAGTTCCTCACACATGCTGCAGACGAAGCAGTTTGGGTGCCAGCACTTTCCATGACCTGCCCTCGCAGCAAAAACCACAATGTCCCCTCCATTTATTTGACCACCACACTGTAGGAGAGAAGGAGACAAGAGGAGAGGAGGAGAAAGGAAAGGAAAGTAGATGAGAGGGGAAAAAGACAAAGGGAGAGAGGAGAGAAAAGAAAAGGAATGGGAAGGAGAGATGAGAGAGGAAGAAACAATAGGAGAGGAGAAGAGAGAAAAGGAGAGAACACAACAGGAAAGGAAAGGAGGGACAAGAGGAGAGGTGAAAATAGGAACAGGGTTAAAGTAGGTGTGGGACGAGAGGCAGCACTGGGTACGAACTGTAAGATGTGGAGAGGGAGGGTGAGAAGATGGTATTTGAAATAACTTATGATCTTTTAAAGATTTAAATGTTTCCTATTTCATATCTCTTTCATCCATATGCTGAAACATAAAAAAGAAGCCCAGGTGAGCACAACCGAGAGTATAATTTGAAAAATGGGCTGAATCATACACACATGTTAGATAATGCAATTTCCTTAGACAGAAAGAAGCCTTAATAAGTTTTCGGGTTGTCCGTTGATATCTTCAATAAGTAAAATGGAGAGAAGAAGAGATTTTACCTTTTCACAGATCGCCCCATTGATTGTGAGGGGGAAAGGACGGACGTTGCCTCTGCCCAAGCTGTCCTTCTTCCGTTGGTTGCTAAAGAGCTTAAGCTCTCGCTTCTCCTCCTCGTCCAACGAGTTACAATAACGCATCTGAACAACATGATTCATCATCAGGCGTCATCATAAAAAGTATAATGCAAACTACTCAAAGTCATGACAAAGTATATGTGTAAAAATTTAGAAATATGCAGATAAAACTGTTTTACCTCATTGTCATGTGGTGGCAACTGGTGAAGCAGTTGTTTGATACGACATTTCTCTCCAGGGCTGTTTATATAGGGGACCTTCTCTTCTGGTAAGGAGTTATAATACTGATGCACCTGAAACAACATTGAACACATGGTGATATTCAAATTCATCATTTATTGAAGTTTTGGCCACTGTAAAAAACAGTGACGTACCGTCGCTTTATGAAGTTGAGATGAGGAACTTCTTAGCAACATTAGCATTCTTTTCAAGTTGTGTTTCTGGCCATGTGATGAAGGTTAGTTAAACAATTCACTCTCCTTTTAGCAGTTTTGTTGTCCATTTATCCAAAAGTAAACATTTGTCTCTTTAGCTGCTAAAGGCTCCACTATGCTAGTCGCTAAGTTTGTCTGCATGCCGTTTTAAAGCTTTTTCCACTGAAAAAAGCTGATAAAGCAGGAAGAGAGAACCAAAACAGTTAATTTGTGGCTGGAAAATAAAAGGAATAATCTGAAATTTGCACACAAAGACACAATTTAAATACAATTAGCAATATGTGACATATTATTAATATAAAATATATTGATTACAGCCGCTTTACGTAAGACATGGTGCTGACTTACAAAGCGGTACTGGAGTCCATTATACTGTGTTAAAGGTAGCCTAGTCTACATAATCTACTTTATTTTATTAATTCATGGTGACAAACCCACCTAAATGAATCTGAAATTACTTTGAGATGAATTTATCATGGTCTTCATGCCAATAGAATTTGTTTTTGCTTTGCCCTCCATCATCGCTGCCCTTGGAAATTAGTGTCTGGGATTCAAAGTGTGGCCACAATGAGCTCTGTGCTGCTGCTGCAGACACAACCTTGAACCGCATCAGGTGCTCCTCATTTTTAACAGCTACCTTTCTGTATTGCAGTTAGAATTAGCGATGCAGGAGGACTTGTTATCGGCTGCCTGAACCTCCTTTTATTTTTGCAAGTTAGAGAGTGAAAGAGAGAAAACCTGATTGGTGGTTAAGAAGTAAACACTCAAACAAAGGAAAGCAATCTTGTCACTTGTCTCTGATTTTCAGGAAAACAGCCTGTAACATTGAGTGGTCTCGTGTTCAGTGCGGTGTAAAGATCTATTTTGCTGAGGTTTTTGTAATCCAATTTACATAATCAGTGGGGTGGAGGGCGAGAGCGAGAGGAACGTCTGATTGCTGCCCCCAAGCCTCTCTATACTTGTTCTGTTCAATGCTGTGGCTGTTTGGTTGACACCGAGCCGTAGGCCAGGTTTGCAAGTCAGGGTTGTTTGAAGTGCCTGTTCACATGAGGAGAGCTTGTTATCATAGGACAGGTAAGGTAATCAAACAGGTAAGTTTTAAAGTTTAAGTCCAATTATATCCCTGATATTCAGTCATTTTTTGTATTTTATCTGGCTGCAAACAGCTCTTTTGTGTTTTGAGCTTATGGAAATCTTGTGGCTGCAAGTAATGATTATTTTCATTATCGATTAATCACTGAATTGTTTCTGTTGTGGTGAATAATGTGCGTTGCAATCTCCCAGAGCCCAATGTGACATTTTCATATTGTTTATTTTGTCCAACTTACAGTCCAGAATCTAAAGGTATTCAAATGACTATCACAGAATAAAGAGAAAAAGCAGGCCTTCACATTTGAGAGGTTGTCAGTTTTGGGTATTTTTGCTTAGAAAATTACTTTAACGATAATTATTAAAATTTTGGACGTTTAATTTAATGGTGATCAACTACTCGATTAGCTGATAAAGTTTCAGCTCTGTTTCAAATTATGGGAAGCTCAATCACACCAAATCCTGTATTCTCAAGCCCTCGAAATAACTTCAATAGCAAATTCTTTAAATTGAACAATACAACTGTGATTTAAATAATATAAAGTATTATTTAGATAGTACTATACTGATACAGTTTGTATCTGAACCCCAACTTTGAGTTCGGACTTCTCGATAAACTGCAGCGCATTAAATGCTCATTTTCTTTTAAAATTTGAGTCACATTAATGACATTGTACAGAGAGAAGACCCAAAGTGACAGGCTTAAAAAGCATTACATCCAAATGCATTAAAAAAGCAACAGGAGGCTACAATTGCTTGGATGAGAGAGAGAATGCAGCCTCTTTGAGCATCCTGTCAAGATGGCTGACTGGAGAAAATTACTATTATCAGACCAGTCTGTCATCTGTTAACAGAGCCCCAGGAGTGCTGCCCTTACTAACTATAGACAGAAGTGTTTATACCCCATATAGTTGAACAGAACTGGGCTCATCTTATGTCAGAACGTACAAAAGCAAGGGAAATAAATAAAGAAATGATGAGGAAATATCTTCCCCTGGATGTGCACAATTGATTACATAGGCTTGGCCATGCATGCAATTACAAAGCATTTAAACTGCAAATGAGTCCAGACAGGGAATTGTGAAACCTGGATGCACAAACACATTGCCACTTATTTCCAATTAGATTCATCCAAACATTCACCGACTCAAATTACTTCCATTCCTTTGGGTTTAAACTTGCCAGAATACGCTAAAATACAGAACACATTGAGGCTTAGCATACCAAATTCATTAAATGGAAAAAATAACATTATTTGAACAGTTCTAAAGTGACATATTACTCTTGTTTTTGGAGATATGTCATAATCATCTACTTCAGGGATCTTTTATTATCATAGGGTTACCGGCCTATAGGTCAGGAATATTCTCTGAGGCCATCCACAGATACAGTTCATCCTGATGAGTCACGGTGTATGTTTAACATTAAAAAGCATTTATAAAATTATGCCAACAATTATTAGGCTATTTCAATAGTATTCTGTGCAAAAAAGACATGTGTAAAGGTTTCAATCCGCCCTTCACATTATTGTAGGATTACTATGTTTTACTACATTACTATATGTTAATTTACAACTTTATTTTATACATTTGTAGAATGGGGTCGATGATCCAACTCTCTTAAGGTTACTGGGTCCTTGGCGTAAAAAACATTAAAGACCTCCAATCTACTTGACGTTAATCAGGGACATTGCTCATTGCTTTATGTTGATTATAAGCTTGACACCCAGAGTGATTGAGACGTTTGCTTAATTCATCTGTTCTTCAGACAATGCAATCATCTGATGAGTCTGTGGTTCCTTTTCATGATGTCGGTCATGGTTGTCATTCTTCTTGTGACTGTTAACTTGGTTCCTACACAGTGTCAGCTTCAACACTGGCTGAAAAATGTCCTTACAGATATTCTTCCATGAAACGCCTGACAGCTAAGTGATTTGCATGTCACCCCATGCCCTTCCCTCTACTTTCCCCATTCAACTCAAACAGACTAACACACCATGAAGGAGATTTACAAGCAATAATGCTACATGGTCTTGTTTTCAGATCAGAGAATTTTCAATCTCAGGATTATTATGAAATATGCCACAGATACTTTAAAGTGATTAAATTCTTCTGACCGATTCGGTTCAATTTGACACGGTCTGGCTATGCGGGACAAAAATAAGGGTTAGCTAATGAAGCACTTATGAGCGATGGGAAAGAGGTGTCTGCTCTGCCAGTTGAATATCTTTGACTCGAAACAGAATATTGTGGAGCTTGTGTACCTGCTCAGGACTGAGGCCGGGGGGAACCCAGGCGTATTCCTCCAGTGCACATCCAGAGTCATCATCGGAGGTGGAATTCCTCTGAAAGTCGTACATCAGCTTGGTGATGGTCTTTTCCATCTCCAGAGACATGGCTGTCACAACATGCTCCTCTACACAAACCGCTTCAGTGGACACAGGTATTCCTGTTGAACAAATAGACAAGAAAGTGAGAAGGAGGCAGAAAAGAAGGTTTAAATAAAAAAGAGAGTAAGACAGTGAGCAAAGAGAGAAAACAATAGGAGGTAACCAAGTCTTTCTATTAGTATTCCAGGCTATATTTTGGAACTTGCAGATTCAGATCCACTAGTTGTAAACATGTAGCTGTAGAAAAAAGGAATGTTATGAACCATACTTGTCTGTCTCACATATGGTCAGGAAAATAACATCAGTGGTCCAGCTCTTTAAAATGCAAAGTGTCTACAGCCAAGCTAGAGACTCTGTACTTGGGCACAGTGGGGTTTAGCTTACGTCAGCTTGCTGACATGCATCTTAGTTTTCCGTACTAGCATGCTGATACACATTGGATGCAAAGTACAGCTGAGGCTGATGGGAATGTCATTAATTTTGGAGCAATCTGGTCATAGTATTTGAAGCATTTCAATTTTGGCCTGATGTTGGTGCTGGATGAATCTGAGCAGGGGGTGCCAGAGGAAAAGTCAGAAGATCGTCAAAGTCTTCATCCTCTGGAAACCAAACGTCCATTCTATTTTGTGTTCTGTTTCACTGAGTAAACTTTTTTTCTGGATGAGTGAAAAATCTGACCTGCTGGTGGCGCCACAGGTGAAGTCAAGGGATCGCTTAGGTTACTGGGATTCATGCTTTGGGAACCATGAATGTACAACGTTTCATGACAGTCCATCCAATAGTAGTCAAACAAATTCAGTCTGGACCAAAGTGGTGGACTGACAGACAGACCACCAGCGCCATCACAAAAATGTTAGTGGTTCAGATCTGTAATATCACACTACTTCATATTAAAAAATGATGTGTTCTAACAATGCCGTCCCATTGCATTGTTATCAGGAAATGCTGCTGTATCTGCATTCACTGCTTTACTTGAATTAACAGATTAGAGATCAATTCAATCTCATGCTCTTCTTCTTTTCTGTCTGGGAACAGCTGCACACATTACTGACACATGAATAATTAACAAGAGCAGGTATCGTCTCCTCCAGCAAAATATGAAAATGAAATGCAACTCATTTTACAGGCAACAAGAATATTTAGTGAGCCGGCAAGGAGAGCAACAATGACTTCTGTTCACATCTCATGGCTTGTTATTTTGAAAGCTGATGAATGGAGAGATATTAGAGTCGATTAGTGTAAAGTGGAGGGAAACCATCAAAGAATTTGAAAAATTCATGTGAATATTGAACTTACTGACATTGTTGTAAAGTAATCACAGAAGACAAATGGATGAATGTGGACATGCCAGCACAGAAAACTGAGGTTTCTTTTTGTGTCTATAGGTCATGTATGGTGTGGTATGGCATTCTGGTCAGGGAGAAAGTGTTAACAAGCCCTGATATTTCGATTCAAAATGTTTTCCCCAGACAGGTCTTTTTGGGAAGTTTCAGACAGCAACACTATTTCCCACAAATTAGAAATCACAGAAAAAAACTGAGCTTAAGCAGTGGCCAAGGAACAGCAGGTGTTTCTATAGACGGAGCCAGTGAGTCAGCCTTCTTCCAAGCAGAGCTTTAGTACTGTTTATCTCTCTAAGATGGGTGCTGCTGATATCTTTGTGTGAAGAGATCACAGGTATGTAACCTTGTGCCTCTAGCCTGGCCCAAGGCTGTTGTTCATTAGTGTATTGAGGCTGAGTGAGAGTGGGCTGAGAAGACTGCAGCCTGTTGCGCCAGTCAGACGTCAGTTCAAACGTGACTTATGTTGGTACTATAAAATCAGTGAGCTGCTCAAGAAACTGAAATTTTAACCACATTCTGGCATTAATATAAATTTCCCTTTCTCACCATCTGGGTGATAGGCCAAGCAAGCATTTGTTTTAATGTTATAGCTTTCGTAATGCTGAAATTCACCTGATGTTTTTATTGTCAGAATTAAAGAAATACTCTAAATATTTTGGGAACTACATTTGTCTGTTTTCTTTCTAAGAGCAACAGGGGAAGAATTATACCACTCAGAACTCACGTTAAATATGAAGCAACAGCCAGTTATCGTAGCTTAGCATAAAGACTTGAAACGGGTTGGCCTGGTTGTGTCCAAAGGGAACAAAATCCACCTACCAGCACCTCTAAATCTCACAAAGGTCATGGCTTCTCTGTTAAACCCTTACAAAAATAGAAGTGTAAGAATTAGGACTTGTGGTTTGAAGGGGTCATGTACATTGTGAACAGTGACTTCCTGGAGTCTCCACTAGTTTCCGGGCAACCGCACGGTAATTACAGGACTGGGGAAGTAATGCGCCCGGCCAACAATTTTTCCCCAAAATGTCAAACTATTCCTTTAAATAAGATTTTGATTTACCCTTGAATTCAGATTAAGGATTTGTTCACACTGAACACCTCTAATTTATTAATCTCTGAGTTGAAGAAAGTTGGTTTAGCCTAGCCTAGCATCAAGTCTGAAAGCAGCAAGCCTTAATCAACAAGAATGCCCTCCACCAGCTCAGAAATTGCCCTATTTAGGCTACATTTTGTATAATGTATGTTAACAGGCTAGCCACAATTGAGTTCTGGTCAGATATGGAAATGTGTGCCAAGCCGGCATGTTTACTATGTCATAACTTTCAAGAAGCTGTTTATGTTTACTGTTGTTCGTTAAGAAATGGCTCCACTCTGTATATGCAAACTGCTCATTACGCAACAATGTTTTGTTTGCTATGTTTACAAGTGTTAAATACACAAGATGCAGTGTTTATCTACGACGGCTTTGGAAAGCCCTTTTGGTGGAGTTAGGCAAGTGGTTTCCCTCCGGCTTCCATTGCTTGTGCTAAGCTAGGCTAAACATGCTAAACACAGAGCTGCTTCTGACCACAGAGATGATCTCATCCTCTACCTGCAGGTAAGAAAGAGTGCATTTCTCACAACGACCGACTATTCCTTAAAACAAGTCAAGATTGCCTAATGAAGGTCTTTAAACAAATGGTTTTTAATAACCCTTTTTCACAAAGGACATTTTGACATGTCATAGCAGGAAAACCGCAGGTGTAATAATGATGGCTGGGGCCATTGTATTGTGCATGCTGACTCTGTGACATGGCTTAAATGAAAAGGAGCCATGATTATTATCATGAGTTTTATTTGCTATGACAAAATGTCTACAGTAAAAAAAAGTCTATACGTTTTTGAAAGGAGTCCGCTACTTTCATTTTTAGTAAGTTTAAAAATGTATTGTAAATAAACTACACATTTATACTAAGAATAAAGTAGCCATTTTGTTGTAAAATAAGCCAAACCTCTGTGTCTCTATTAGTAAAACCATTGTGAAGAAATGTATTTGGCACACACACTTAGATGGAGGGAATGACAGCCTCACTGTGTGCACCAGTGCTTCAATTATTGGTCCCTTCACACCCCATTTATTAAGATGTACTTTACGTCCCTACTGTGCATTGTTAAACAAAGACACGACGTTCTTGTCAAACAGTTTCAATGTAATGAGTCGTCTTTACACCCTAACTTTTGACTGTATGCACACTCAGCTGGTACAGAAGGCTGCTGATGAGTGTGTGACTTTTTGACGTAATACACACTCGCCAGGCCGACTGGTTAGTCATAACACACTCCTCTGTTCTTGCCCGGCAACACAAGAAGAGAGGAGAGACAAGTTGTGAACTTCTGTTTCCTGGAGGAGGAATACTTTTGGGTAATTCATGCTTCAGAAAGAAGAAGTGGTAATATATTTGGGGAGAAAATAACTATTTCAGTGTTCAATATTTTGTAATTTTCCATCTTAACAAAGCCATACTCTGACGACTGATTTTGCTGGCTGCATGGTCTATTTTATAGTTAAGTATAGTAAATCATGCAGCACTATCGTTTTTTGGAACAGTAATCTTTAATGTGATTTTGTTTATGTCTGTAGAAGACAGTGCTCCTGTGATAATAATCATTCAGTGTTTAATTTTTTCTTCTTTTTACATTCATTTTCATTATTTCATCAACTGAGAAAGTAGGATAAGTAACGGAGACACACTTTAAAGACTATTATTAAGTTATTTTGTTTAAGTTATTTCACTCAATTCAATATATTTCTTTGGTAAAATGAAAAAACAAGTATTAAAACATTAATTGAAAAGCTCACAAAAGATAAATTCAGTGATAGATTTAATGAAAGACCAGTGTCTTGTAATTAAAAAATGTGTAAAGGTCTACAGCAGAAATGGGCAGTCATGTGCCTTGCAGGACCAAGAGATAGCGCGTTCTATTTTCCAACCGATCAATACACTTTCATCTAGATGGAGGAGCGGGTCAGAGAAATCACAGGAGTGTATGGCCGGAATAAAAAGCTGCAGACTCTCTGCTGAACACAGTTTACAATGATTACAAACATGTTGTAATTTGTCCTGACCTTGGTCCCTGATTTTTATTCAAGTCTTGATCTTTAAACCACAATGACATCCTAATTATCACTGATACCAGAGCCACTTTCCGGGTGCCACGATGTGCCTTGGACGTTACTAAATAGCTAAAAGACATTTCTGAAAATTGTCTTGTATTTAAATCATGTTTTATTGCTATGGTAATGTGAAGAGGAATGATAACCTCTCTCTGTGGGGTCGCACTGTAGAGATAATTGCTTTCATTTTTACAATGGAATACAAATATTGTGTGAACCGACAAAAACGTCACATTTATACAATGATCTAACAAGTCTTCACTGTACATGTAAAATAAGCATCATCATACATATTTTCATGTTTTATTGCCTCACAAAGTAGAGTTGATGTAAGTCTTTAACCCAACTTAATGCATAGTCAAAGTAAGAGTGTTTCTCTCTCCCATAAAGGGATTGGCAAGCCAACTGGGTTTGTTATTGTATGAACAGGCGCTCCAATCTGAGCCTTTGAAGCTTGTCCTTCGGAGTCTCTTGGTGTCCTTCGCCACTACTCCATTTTGCATGTTCCCTAGGTTTTTAGAGGACACCCTGCTTTAGGCAGATTTACATTTGTGCCACACTCTTTTCACTTTTTAATGAATGAATGAAGGAATTAATTAATTAATAGTGCAGGGTGATATGGCCAATATCTTCTATGCTTTTAGGTCATTTCATAACTTGAGCCTTTTATTTCATGATATAGCGTGTTTTTTGGTAATTCAATACATTTATAGTCTTAATGAAATAACCACATGATAAAGTATCATTTGACATGTGTATACTCCTGTGTGAAATAATACTTATAGACTCATTTTGTTGATGACTTTAGTGCAAAATAAACATAACATGCAAGGATCAGTTTGACCGCTGATAGCGATAGAAATCATACAGAAAAACATAAATTTTTATATCATTTAGTATAAGCCATACTTTGACTTTGAAATTGTCTTGTATCAGTTCCTTCAGTTGCTTGACTTTTTGTTACTGAAGTTACTGATTCACCAAAAATTGGATATTCCAGATGCAGGTGTATCAGTTTTAACATCTTGACTACACACAGTTGATCTCCATTAAAGTAATTATGTGCCTTCTAAATAAAATTGGCTCCACCAGTGATGATATAGGTGTGTCCTTTCAAAGATAGGGACACATTTTGTATTTTATATTAATAAAAATCACTTTGTAGAGATCTGTTTCACTTTGAAACCCAATTAAAAAATGTTCAACCTAGACCATATATTCCTATGCATTTAAAATTTGTAAGTGACTAATGTGAACAACAGTCATTGAAACGTGAGCTGCAAACTGGGCTCCAATGTAATAGGTCAAATGTCCACTGTTAATTTCTAACCACCAAAAGGGCTGTTTTCACTGACTGACTCATATTGATATAGGTATCGTAATATATTGTAGAAAGATAGTGAAGTCTTGTTCTGAGATCTCACAAGGTGATTTTCGGGAAGACAGAGGTGTGGTACATGAGTGGAGAGAGAGGAGATCTGGGGAGTTTGTTGTTTTGGTGTACACAAAGCATAGCTTTTTCTTATTCTAATTTTTAGATTGAATTTTTTCTTATATTTCAATTGAAAATTGTGCATTTCTGAATTATGGCAACGAAATCTTGAGCTACACTTTGCGCAGCTTTCATAGGCGTTACCTTTGTGACACGAACAACATGAAGGCTGAATCCCATTTCTCCACCTTAACCCTTCCCTTTGAATGCTAGCTGTCCTAAAGCTAAAAATAGATCCTAAAACTCTGGTCCGTACACTCTGCCTTGCTGACCATCGGGTCTGCAGTGACCATCTTGACCGGAATTACTACTGCAAGCCAAAGAGGAGAAATATTTACCAAAGCCCATTATCCTAAAGAAAATTGCAGTTCCAAGACTGGAGAGTTGCAGACAGAGCAGAGGTAAGCTAATGCTATCAGCTAAAGTAACTGTTGACCTGGCATCAGTAAGTTATACACCAAAGCATGATGACGGCAACTTATCCATCCTTCTAGAATGTAGTAGGGGTGTTGAAATGAATCATTGCATCGATGCATCGCAGACATGGACGAGTCTGCATCGAAGCAGGGACAGACCACAATCGATTATTACCTATTGTTGTTACTTGTTTGATTTTCCAGTTGTTGCTTTTTGAACTGTGAGACCAGTGAAGATCCACACCCCATAATGTAGTCAGACAATAATAATAGTCTGAGCCTGTCAGTGGCAGCTCGTTTCAGCGATCTCACTCAATAATGGACCACTTACAAAGAGTTTTGTTCACAAAAGTCACATTTGTTCACACAAATGCATGGGAAACAGGACCCAGGTAGACAAATATAATCGTTCACCCTTTTTGAAGGCAACCTGCTGCTTTCAGAGTACCTCCCTTTAGGTCAGTGTGATTCATTAATTATTGTCTAATTGACACTTCCCAATCCCAATCAAGTGATGAGTTTAGTTTGAGATACTAGAGTTTTATTATGATTGATGTCGTAAAATTGTAGGAATCATTTGAAAGTGATGATGACTATTTTTAACCAGGTGCAGGCACTGGTATGTAGAAGAGAACTCATCCAAACTGCACCTCAGTGAGGCAGCAGTCAGCCAACTGTAGGTTGGAAAAACGCTGCAAGTTGCCGTGGCAACCGATTGGTGTGCAAATTCTTAAACAACAGCAATTCACTGTCTGATGAAATGTAGGATTTTATTGATTTAACAATAAAAATATAAACAGAGAGAGACCTGCAGTATGTTTTTCTGTAGTTGTTCGAGAGTATGAATCTTTTAGTGGGCTTTTTCTTTTTTCTGTTTTACACACCGGGGTTACATAATGCATAATGTATGTGCTGTAGTCATATCAGGCTTTACAGATCATAAGGCATCACTGAATTTAGATTTTCTCCAGAATTATCCTTTCTTTCAGTTAGATCCAATTAGCAGCGTCTTAATTCATACATAAATTAACTAAGATTATTCAACATCTCTGATCCAGAGGAGAGACGATCTTGGATAATTGGGTAATTTCGAGAACAAAGAAAAGAGACTCGGCATATAAACTCACAATAGCTCTAATTTCAGCAAGATAAAAAAGTATTGAACACATATGGTATTTGAAAAACAGATGAGAGAGAGAGAAAATTCAGAGAAACAATAGAGGGCTGTAGATGCAGTGTTAAGAGCATTACTTTTCCTTTTTCACGTGTCATGCTTCACCCACCTCCCTCCTTCCTCCTCCCATCCTCATGTGCCTCTGACAGGCTCTGTGTGGGTGCACGAGAGAAAGAAAAGGAGAGGGAGTGATGGAGAGAAAAAGCTCTTATTTATGTAAAAGCTGACATGAGAGGAGGTGCTTGGCTGAAGCACAGAGCCTGACCAAGGCTTTTATTAACTCTACACCATGAGCGCAACACCAATCAAAATCAACTAAAGACTCTCCACGACAGCAAAAACAACGCAATGCTGACTTTTAATCTCTTTTACATTAGGCTAACACTTTACAGTAAATCACCAGTCATTACAGTTTCATTTAGTTGACAAATTCACGTTTTTTGAATTTTTAGTTTTACAATTCCCCCCTTTAAAACAATGCAAAAATAGAGCTATGGGCTTATAATGCGTTTCATGGATATGTCTAATCGACATTGATCATTAAATGAAACTGACCATCAAAGTCTTTGATCTGAAAAACTGGTGAAGAGTTTGAATGTGTTCACTCCTGTTTCCCCTTCAACACACAAAAGGTGAACAGACAGGTTCTTGGTTGTCAGCTAAGCTCAGTGCTGTATGTAGGCAGTGAATTCACTTTAACCAAACATAACAAATTATCATTCCCACACACACACACACGCACACACACACACACACACACACACACACAAGGCGCACATTAATCAGCTTGTTGTGGACTTTGCTGCAGTACACAACAGTTCAGGATTTGTCAATGCTGTTGTGCATTAAACAACTACAAATCCCTACTACTCACTACTCTCTAGTCGTAACGGCAGCGCTTTACTACTTTCAACAGCCTCACATTTTCAAAGACTCTGCACATCGGATGAAATATTAGAGTCAGGTTACAGTGGGAGGTTTGAACATTTTCACTGGATACATTTTCTGCTTACTCTTACTCTGTGTGTGTGTGTGTGTGTGTGTGTGTGTGTGGTGGTTAAACACATACTCCTAATGTTAAAGAAGTGGTAGTGGTTTAGTTAATACTCTGCAAAAATTGTAAAACATCAAACACTTCAACAATATGCCTCTGGGAGAATTGTGGCAGGCAAATACATAATGCAACAAAGTAAACAAAGGTCAGTCATTTAAAAATTTGTGGAGTAAGCAAGCTTCAGTGTACTGTAGCCCAGTAGCATATAAAAGACTGTGGACGTTTTTGATGTCCTCTAATGGACTGTCCCACATGTACCCTCTTTTTAGTCAGACCCCATTTATATATTCATTAAGACACGACCAATACAGACTAGAAAATAAGCTACACACTGCAACATGTTTATTTGTTGTCCGAGGCTGAAAGGGATCAATCAGATCAGATCAAATTTAGTTTAGGTGTGCCTCTCTGTGCTCTTTCAACATAAAACATTCAAAGACTAATGATCCCAGAGCACTTGAATAGTAATTATCTGCCTAAGTGCCTTTACAGAAAACCATTGAGATGTTTAGAACTAGAACAAAAGCATTTAGATATGTATCATATTATAGTTTTTCTTTTACAAGCAAAAAGGTTGATTAAACAGAAATGCTTTGATAGGCTTTGATAATATTGGTTTCATCAACTGATTGTGGGATCCTTCTTGCTGGCTTCCAGGTCTACACTACAAAACTAAATTGTTGGCTCATCTCATTTCTCTCTTTCATAATCAACTGATAAAATACATTTCACAAGACAGGAGATGGACGAAATCTGGTATCATTTTCTTCATCTCAACCAGTATCCTGATGCAAATGGATTTCAAATGGCTCAGCGGGGACAGTTTGGATCAATGTTCTGAGCTGAGTGTGTTCAATAACCCTCCCAGGCGCTCATACACACACACACACACACACACACACACACACACACACACACACACACACACACACACACACACACACACACACACACACACAAACACACAAATGTAGTGTTAAAAAATATATTCCTGTTGAAATCAGCCACAATGTGATGTCCCTTCACAAACATTCAAATGTGTTTTAACACAACAAAGCCCTGTGGGCAGGACTGAAACAGTAACCTACTGCTCCACTAACACTGGTGTGTGAGCCTCCCTACTGGCCGTACAGCAGCCCAAATGTCAACCCTTGGCCTTTTCCCTCTCCCCTGCTGAACTAAGTTATCCCCAATTCACAATAAGGGTAATAAAAAAAACATACACAAAACCAACACCTCCCTATCCTCAGAAATCCAGCCTTTCTATCCATACCTCCAATAACAGGAGAACTAGCTTCCACAGTAGGGAACAAGTGTGGTAGTGCACAATAACCTTCTATACAGTAAAATGCCATATCAGCCGGTCGTCATGGAGTCAGGCTGGTTGAGTAAATACAGTAACTCTTGCCCAACTCTCAGATATACACCATGTAATAAAAAGGGAAAATAACACTGTGGCAACCAAGAAAGAGACTCGACAGGAAATATGTTATTAGTTTATCTAAAGGTAGGAATACAGATGCAGGAGATGACAAAGATGTGTCGTGTGTTTGGATGGAAGATAAAATAGACGACTGAAGATATATGACATTTCTTTGTCAGATTACTTCTTGCTGAGAAGAAGGAGAGGAAACATTTTTGTAAAATGCAATCATACCAAGCAAGTTCTGTGTCCTTCCTTTCTCCATCTTGTTTCTTAATCAGCACAGAGGGGGAGGTGGAGGTGTGTGTGTTTGTGTGTCTGTGTGTGTGTGTCCTGATAGGAGCCAGAAATCGTTCTCTTTTCTGGGAAAACAAGATTCTGATTTTAACAACGCAACTGTCCAACCACTCAGTTCTGATTGGCTGTCAATAGACCATCAAAAACAGAATTATGTAACCCTTAATTTCAAACAAGCAGCTCTCTTGCAGCGCCAATCAGCACGTAATCCAGTTATGAGGATTAAATTCTTACTGCAGCTTATTTGGATCAGGACTAACAAGAAATTAATTGAAAGGCGGTTGACCCTATAGGAATAAAGCGCTGCAGTTCAGCTGGCAGAACAGACTGAGAAAAGCTCAGAGTGGGTGACAATACTGGTGATATAATTGGGAACATAACACACACTCGAACTGGCCGTCTGCATTACTCACGCGGCATTGTCATCAATAGCTGGAAGGACTCATAATTTTCATGCTAAAGCTGTGGAGACCAAAAGTATGGGGAAATAAACCCAAATGCTTAAATCAAGGTAATTAAAGCATGCAGACACGCATACACACACACACACGCACACAGACACACACACAAACACACACATGCAGGCAGGCACACAAGCACGCACTGCTGTTCATATCACTGATGTGCTAATTGCTGGAGGTGTGTTCCTGAAATCCAAAGTAGGAATCTCTTACCTACAGATGTACAAAATTTCACAAGGACCTGAAAAGCTGTAATTAAAGGGTGACACATTTCTGCTCCTCTCCCACTATGTGTGTGGGATGGCCTGAAATAGAATTGCTGGGTTGCAACAGGCAAATCTGCACTCTGCACTGCTGCCCAGGCACAATCCTGTGTCCATAAGCCTTCCCATCTTTGTGGGAATTTCACCCAATGATCTGACAGACAGGCATGATCAGGTTTGATGACAGGCAAGCGGTGGGCTGCTACGGGAGAGTGACTGAAACACACACATGCACACACAGCGGATGAGTTTCCAGACCGAAGCTATGACCTCTGTGAGGAGTGCAGCTGGACGAAGAGCAGCGCATGCTCACCCTCCACTGCTGCTGGTGATTCACTAACTGAGGCTAATTGCTATTGTGTGCTGCGTTTTGCATCATTTTCCTGAGGGTGTAATCTTAAATATGGGGCCATTATTATCCCACAGAGCTTTGTATTAGGAGGGTACATGTGTTCTATATCTGTGCAGGCGTGTGTTTATTTATCTGTGCATGTGCGTGTTAGTGTGAGCTTGTGTGTGTCAAAGAGAAAAAGAGAGAGAGAGCAGTGGAAAAAGAGTCTGTTGCTATGCATTTTTACACGTCCTCCCACTGGTCTCTTCACATAAAACATCATGGCAGAGAGGAGTTGAACACACATAGCTGAGCCCTTTTCTTGTGATGCTACACTTAAGCTGTAAAAGCCCTGAAAGCCTCAGCCTAATGTTAGAGGTCAGGCACATCCCTGAGCCATCTTGATGCTGCGAGGAAAAAGGGCTTGAACCCCCTTAAATTGCTTGATGGTTTGCGAGATTGCTCCATTACTTTGATGGATTGCAGGGGAAGTCACTGCAGTGTTTTATGGTTCAATGAAAGCATTATTTTAACTGGCAGTTTAACCTGTAGTAAATAGTTATGCTATTTGGGTCATATGTAACATTTGAGTTCAATAATGGCTCAAAATTCACATCCATAAAGTATGTCCAACTGCTGTTATTAAGGTAACGTGTGGGGTTTCCACAAAGAACCAACCAAATAATGTAATTTCTCTGGCTTTCATGCTTAGATATCCCTTGGCAACACGTTTCTCTTAGTCCATGCACTCCAGAGGGACCCCTATTGACTGGAGACATTATTTTACAGTGCCTTGCTAAACCGTAACAAAAAATAATCAGTTTCATGATATGGTGACAACGCTATGGTAAGGTTAAGTCACAGGCAAAAAACAACTTTATGATCAGGATTTGGGTTAAAAAGGAAAAGTACTTTTTAAGGTAGGCAAAGACTATTATCACCATGGTTAATAATAATAATAATAATAATAAACATGTGGTTAAGTTGAGAGAATGACTGACTGGTTTAAAGAAACCAACGCTGAATGATCAGAACCAAAAAAACAAACAGCAGTGTCCCATGTTAAAGTCCAACCTTTTGTTGGCCCATCCATGCACCCCGACAGCCTGCCTATGCAGACATTGTGGCTACATAACACAGTCACGTGACTTCCTCCTTTGTTCCTGTGCCGCTGGAGGGCTTTGTCACTGAAAAGTTAACGTATGTTGTATGAGAAAATTACAATATGTTATATCTTTGTTGACAAGTATGATTAAATTAGTGTCATTATGCAACCTCCAGCTAGTGGGTTAAGTCCAGCACACAACATGACATTGGCACACAGATGATCCAGACATTTCTAATGGGACAAATTACAAAAGAGGTAATTTCTTTAGGGCTCAGTAGAGAAAGCCTTTTTTGTTTTCTGACATCTATGAATGATAACAACTAGGCTTCGATGTGACAGCCAAATGTCCCCACTCCTTCCTGAAACACTGTTGTAAATCTCAATATATTCCTTAATCTTTCTTTTAATGGCAGTGAACTAGCTGCAAAAGAAACATTTACTGCTCTCCATGCACGTGTAAAGTACCGTGCATACAAAAGAGACGTCTTTTGGTGTTCAGTCGGGAGATAAATTGTCTGATTATGTATGAGCTGTACACCGGAGAATGGCTTTACCAGAAAAACAGAAAGTTGATCCTTGTAAACATTGCTGAAGCACTACAAGTTCATACATGCAAATGGAAACTCCACCACCAACATCTGTTTGGTGTTAAAAAAAAGGGAATCCACTACTGACTGTTGGGCACTAAACCAAATTCAAATGAGTGGAGAGTAGCCACTGAAGACATGATTTATTTGACACCCTCTGTCGTTGTTTCAGCCCTTTTAAAAATAAAAAAATTAAAAAAACAGCGCTTTTGTGCAGCGGCGCAATCAACAATGGACATGTAATGACTCACTCAAGACTCATTCCAAAGTGAACAAAGCAAAATAATTGACTGTGACAGTACCAAAAGGAAAAGACAATGAGATGAGACAAATCGATCAGATCTCGATAGATCAAGTCAAAGCCAGACAAAGATTTTAAGAGGAACGGATCTTTGTTCCTTGGTGTTAAGCTGCTGCAGGTGTTACCACTGAATCCGTGAATCACTTACACCTCCTTACCTGGAAAACTGGAATTAGAGCCTGAGAGGAAAATTATATTGGAGCACCTTTCCTGTAACAGTATGATTACATATAGACCAGTGGGAGCAACCATTATCTCTGATATAGTCTTTTTTCATCTGACCTCAGTCATAATGCGAAAGGATGCTGTAGAAAGGTTCACTGACACAAACACCGCCTTGTCTCTGTAGCTGAATGAAGAATGGCATAATACATGGCCATGACAATGCAACAAGAACAAAAAAGTCCACAAATCCATTTGGCTAACAGCTCAAAGCTGCAGACTTTATCATAAAACACAATTATCTAATGAGAAAATCCTGGTGGCCATTAGCTTGAGTCTGTTCAGCCGAAGAGCAACGACTACATGTTGCATAGAAATATATTTCAGCACAGCAACAGGGCTGACGATTGTGTGTGTAAGGGAGTGTGTGTGTGTGTGTGTGTGTGTGTGTGTGTGTGTTTGTGTGTGGGTGTGGGTGTGGGTGTGTGTGTGTGTGTGCGAGACAAGGTGGGATTAGAGGAACAATTATGATACGCACTCATTTTGTGATAAGAGCTGCTCCCAAGCTGGAAAGATAAATAAATATATTAAATAGCTTAATAGAGGCCATATACCTGAATAGGATTTGGTGGAAGAAAAGACAGAAAGTGAGATTAAGATCATGTGGAGCAACATAAAAAGGATAAAGAGGATCATAATGGGAGTAAGGAGACAATAGGTCAGAGGGGGAAGGTGTCTGTGACAAAAAAAATGGAGACCAATCCGCCTTTATGTTGCCAATTTTTAAGTGTAAGATGTCAGTCTATTTAGGGGTAGAATTTATAAAAGGAAAGATCAGTATAATCCACTGACTGACCTGGTCATAGATAGAGAACTTCAAACTTCAGCTCAAAGTTCTTATCAGGAAACACTGATGTTGATGTCAGTACATTACTTAAATACCTTAACTTTACAAGTACAAGTATATTTTTCAGGTTAGTTGCTTTGCAGATTCAAAGCAATAACACAAATTATCTATGCATTAATATGGATTAAGATAAGACTTTAATAAACCCTGAAGGAAATCCATAAGCTAATAAGTAGCATTATTACCTTTACCAACACATGTGAACACACATACAGTAAAAGGGGTTATTCTAATACATTCCTATGTGAAGTTGTAATATAGTATCATGAGCTCATTGACATTCATTAGCCCCTAATTGGCTTTTAACAATCAAGCTCTTGTCCAAATGCAATGAATCTAGTTTAACATCTGTTCAGCACAGCCTATACGGCTACACACAAAATGGAAAGCTCTGTATATGTTGTTGGATTAACAAGTGCTACCAAATAACGCCTATCAAAAGAGTAAGAGGTACTAAGCTTCTTCAAAGCCATTATAGGATGATTAAGGGCTTGCCTGAGCGATGCTCTTCGCAGGCCATGCATGACACTGTGAGCCCAGGAGAAGGGGGAAATGTCTTTCAGTTATAAAAATCATTAGCTAAAACCACAAATTCAATTACCTCCTTGTTACTGGATCTCCCCTGATGGTCCTCTGGAGGGCTCTGCAGCTAAATAATTCCCATAACTACCCCAATTTTGTGAGGTCAGGCATCAGGAGCCGCCATTGACGGAACAACACAATGAGAAATACACAGAGAAACACTTAGGGCGCTAGCCGGGAGCAGCAAGAGTAAAGACATGCAAATCCACCCCAAAATGAACAAATGTCTCCACTTCAAATCAAACCCAGACCAACCAGTGAAGAAGACATACTCTGATCCTCTTCTCAAGTAAAATGACCAATACAACAACACAAAAATATTCTTCTAAAATGTAGAACTCTCTCTTTTATGGAACCTAAACAACTCATAGACATCTGAAAAGTGACAAGACACAGTTTTTTTTGTAAAGGGTCACAAGCCAAAAAGGTTGGAAATCTGTGGTTTTCTATCTATCTATCTATCTATCTATCTATCTATCTATCTATCTATCTATCTATCTATCTATCTATCTATCTATCTATTTATCCTATCTATCTATCTATTTCTAATATGGTGGACTAAAAAGGAACATATTTGCCTCTAACATGTAGTAAAGTAAAAAATTGAATCTCCAAAAAGAAAAAAATAGCAGTGCTTGAGTAAGTGTACTTAATTGCTTTCCACGACTGGACATCTCCTTTATGTGCCTGACTTTCTGAAGTACTCTAACCTTATCCTTTACAGAATAAAAAACAGAATACAACACACGTTAAGAGCAAATATGCATATGTGCATAAAATAAGGGGGGGCATAAAGGAAGTGTGTAGGCTGTGAGCACCTTTCTATACTCTTGGCTTCCAGGAAGCCCTGAAGGAACAGCTGAGCCCTGCAGTGGGAGGGCTGTTGGTATGCCATGGGCTGGTATGAGTGGAACAGTGATGTAATTCTACTTGATGAGGGGGTTAATGAGAGGCAGGTGGTTAGATGTAGTCAAGTGAGTGTGTGTGTGTGTGTGTGTGCGTGTGGTTTTCACAGTAGATGTAATAGTTAACAGCTTCACATCCTTATCTCGTCAAGGCATTTTAGGCAATATTTCCCTTTTTGTTTCTGTGTAATAAACTAATCCTATACACATTCAAATATAAGAAAAATACACTCAACATTGCTTTCTTGTTTAAGAAGGATGCTGGTAAAGTCATGAGTGATTTGAGAATACAGACGAAAAAGAGAAATTGGAGATTTGAAAAAGAATCCATCAATTTACCTTTTGTTTCCTTAATTAAAAAAATTGTTGTCTTTGTACGATAGTTAAAACTGAAGAGCAACATGATTTATGAGAGAGTTTCGGGGAGACGATGCACATGGCATTGGCCCCTTCCTGGATTTGGATCCAGGACGTTGGGGTTATGTGGGGTTCTTTCCAGCCGCTTATTCATGCATCCTTGTCCTTTTGCTTCTCCATGACCTGGAAATCGATTGATGTCTCCCATCTCAAACAAAGTTCCAATTGGAAAAATGCCTTTTGGAGCTGACACAGAGCAAGAAGCCTTCCAGAAAAACTTGGAGTGAGAAGTAAAATGCATTGTACCGAGTCGACCGTTCTCTTGGATATGTTTTCACCCTGATCAAGTACGACCAGCCAACCCCTAAGTAGCTTATAACGCTAGTCGTCTGGGAACGCAAATCAAAAAGTAATTGCTATTTCTATTCCACTAACAAGGCTAACTAAACTAAAGTCAATGCTTTTAAATACTTTTCAAGACGTGCAGATACCCTTTTTAAAGGGAAACATTTTTTCTATAATGATCATGTCCATTAAAGTGGTTTTAGCAATACAGAATCCAATTTAGAAAAACCTTAAAATGCTGGCAAATGGACAATTCATTTTATTTAGCGGTTGGATTGTACATTTGAGTGTAAAAGGATGATAAAGTCAACAAAATGTGATTTTCAGACCCTGTGTTTTGATAGCAGCCATTTGTTGTGTATGTGTTGAACTATAGGTACTATGTATTATTCCATATCTTATTTTCAAATCTGCCTGTGAAACATGTCACAATGTGACGTCACTTCAAAATGGCGTTCGTAGGATGTCCTTTTTGGCAGCTACATGTTGTGCTTTTTTCTCAATCCTTTTATATCATCCCTGTCATTTGAGTTATGGTAAGGTAATGAAGATAGATGAAGGTAGATGTAGAAGTGCTTCAGTCCGGATCTTGGGGAAAAAGTATTTTGTACATTTCACTCATTTCACTACATTTATTTATAAAAATAAATGGACCTGTGTGTAAGTTTGTCTTTTTTAATCATTAATTCCTGCACACATGCAGTACTTTTCTTGGAGTATTTTATATCACTCCGTGTATTTTTGTGTGTTCATGTGAATGGGTGATACAGTGCACTACTTGCTTGTGTGTGCACATACACATTGTGGTGAGTTGCAAAATGCTATTTCAGAAGCCCAGTAATGATGCCATTAGTTTGAGGATACACTGAATACTAAACCTCAGGGCATTGCAGCACCACAGATGATTACCCTGGAGTTACGTTTCCTTGTATCTATCAGTCAGTGAGGCCAAACTAGCACCAATATCCAAACAGCAGCATTTACATCATGCCATCTCTCTCCTCTACCAATAATCCATACACCTGCAGCCTCGGTTTGGCCCTGTCTTTCTAAACTCCTCTCCGGATGTAACTTTTAATTTAACTACTCTGACTAAGCATAAATTGCATATTGTTCTGTTAGTGATCCCTATCGTAAGCCAGTCAGCACTTTCTAGGATACACAAAGATTAGTTGGAAACTGCTGAGACGCACAGTGCAACTGCGCTAAAGAAACGCACTGTTGTGAATCCAGTTTCAACCCAGAGCTTTATGAATCTCTGTGCCTCTGTAGCTTCCTGCTCTATTCTTCCAGTTCTCCTCCTTTCTTCTTTTCATCCCAAATAAATGTGTGTGTGCGGGGTCCATTATGAACTAGAGGCCCCACAACTGTCAAAAGGAACCGGCCAGTAAAAGACCAGAGAAGCATCTGGCAGAAAGAGTGTGAGCAGATGGGAATTTTTGGCCACAACAGTGAGGTTAGCGCAGAATCCCCCTAACATTAAGTGGCAAGGAATCTTTAAACAACCAAAATGAGTCAGGACATTGGTGTTGATGAGTCCTGAATAATGTCGGACCAGGACTTGGCTTCGGGATCAATGACAGAAGTTAGCTATGATCAAGCCAGTGAACTCTGCACTGCAATAAGCTTTAATGAGCAAGTTAATGATTGGTTTATTCTAACCAATTAAGAGGCTTTGATATGGCGTTTGGGAGAACATTAGTCATCAGACTTCAGGGAATCATCCAGTATCCACTTCAAGAGAGGCTTGATTGTGGTAACGACCGGTTAGGCTAAATATCCATCTTTCACTCCATGTGGAACTCAAATCAAGCTGTCTGCACCTTGATATTATTTAGAGCATGATTCATCGAATTTCCTCCCAGTGTATTTTGAACTGTATATGCTCCTTTTAGCTTATGGGAAGCAAACATTTACGTTTCACTCGTCCTAAGCCAAGATTACGAAAAGACGTTTTCTGCATTCACATTTCTAAGATATTATTCAACACATTATAAACATTATTTACCCAAATACACCACAGGAATAGCTCAGTTAAAAGGTAGGGCCAACTTATTGGAAAATCAATCTTGGTGGCTGCAGAGTGTAGAACGAGTAAAGTCAATAGAGGAAGAAACCCTCAATACTCATTAATCTGCTCACCAAAGCAAAGGAAAACAATCTCACTACATGAGCAGTGAATTCGGGGTAATATTCTTTTTTATTAGTACCACCAAGTCGGGATTATTTGCCCCCCCATATCATATCAGCAATGCCATCTAAAACTACTAACACTAATACTACTAATGCATATATGTGAGGTATGCTAGTTTCTCTTTTAGTTAACATTTTATCTTGAGCTAGCAGGTGTGTCTTTTTCATTGGTGTGAGGGAGACAAGCCACAGGTTTTATTGAGTCACTTTAAATAAACTAAATTTAACTACATTTTGACTGATTAGGCCGGAAAAATTCTGCCTTTTTGTTACTGTTAAAGAATCCTATTGAAATAGAACCAGCATTGTGTTAGTCTTTCTCTCTGACTTTCCCACCTCTGTGGCCCCTTAACTCAAAAACATTGGTTGCAGTGAGTACAACAGCAGGATGGTGTATGTGAGATTGACTCAAAATAAATAGAAAATAGAAATATGTTAATAGAAATGACCTGGTTTTGGTCTTTTAATGGGATTTACTGACAATAAGAAAAACATACAATTTCACCAGACTTATACATTCACAGTTTTTATTTCTATCAATTTTTTGGAGGAGCACAATATGTGGCCCAGGATTGTGTGGTTTGCTGGGGATTTATTCATACACTGATGTCCCGGGTAGATGGGGTTTTTACTTTTTTGTGCATGATTGTGGCTCTTTATTATCATGGTAAATCAGGTTGATGCTAGTATACAAGATTCCTGCTGCTGTGTTGCCCTTCTACAGTATATCTTTCTCAGACAATTTTATTTTGCCCGGTGTGAATCCCAATGATTCTTTACCGCTTCTATCTGTGTTTTAGTGAGTTTATAGGGAAGTGTGACACCCTCTGAAGACAAACCAACTTCTTTAACTCCCCTTTTCATCTTGTTGCTCCTGGAGCACTGAGTGACTGAGTTTTATTTCTGGTTCAGCTATTTTGAAATTTTACATTATTGGCACCGCATGTAGACTACAGTATAACTGTTGGCTGAATATATTTGACAGACCTTTTATTGCTGCTGAACAACATAAGAAATTCTTCTCTTGTAAAAGTATTATACAATATCATACCATTTAAATGATGCAGAGATTTAATTTAGTGCAGACTTTCTAAAATGAATTAGAAACATTCAACTTTATTACTGATTATTAATTACTCTATAACCACTAAAGCTGCATGTGTTTACTTGTTGTCTTCGTTACTTGTACAGCTGGGATAGTGAGTGTATTAAAAGGGGGTCAGGGTTTTTGTGCTCAGATTTGCGGACCAAACATATGGCTTTTTATGTTGCAGGTAGTCTTTGCAGTGCCACCTGCACAACATAGTGTGGTAGGTTACCATATTTGTGTAGCCTAGCACTAGGTCGGCCAACCTATCCACGTCCATTTCATCTCCATCTATTCCCTCATTCACCAAATACATTGGATCTTTGCAAGGTTAGAGCTTTCAAAGCAATGGTCATGATACGTTGCTGGGGCCTACATAGATGTATTTACAAAACCTTAAGTCTACATTTTCCTTTTCCCCATTTTAATTTATGATTCAATTGGCATGCAAAGTGTCTGTTTTACTCTTGAATAAACTTACCTTTTGCGGTTTAGTTATGGGATTGTGGAACCATAAAGTAAGGTTGCAGTCTCATAGATATCATCAAGGTGCCTGACGTTTAGCTTGTTGGCATCTGTGAACTCCTCCTCAAACATTTATAAGCTAACATGTTCACATGAACAAGTAAATAGGCACAGTTACATACAAATAGATGTCAAAGTGATCTAAAACTTCCCCTCAGGTGGGATCTAAAATCCCACCTGAGGTGTCCAGGGCCACAGTTGTACCTGGGACAGTGTCTTTAAAAAGTAGTCAGATGAGCCCCTCAGGTCTCATCACGTACTGTATCTCCCAATCTTTGTATTGTCTTCTGTGTTATTTTTCATGTTGAGTTTTTCTCTTAGATGACAGTGTATTCTCTTTGTTCTGGCTGTGTCTAGTGACGAGTCTGCAGTGTGCTGTATGAGGCCCGGGCTGCGTCACCACTGACTGTAATGGCTGAACACTGCAGGGTGGAGAAAGCCCTGCAGGATGCATACATTTACACCTTTTTAGATCTCAGCAACCAAAAAGAAAACCCATAATCTGAGGCTTTTTCAATAAAAACGATGAGATCCCATTGTGCTTTGAGTAAGTTAATATCAATATTGGTCAACTCACTAAAAACTGTTCTTCATCACTGTTTAGTTCAACAGTTAACAGTCAAATAATATTAACTGCAAAGAACTTTTTACAATAGCTAAACTGTCTGAGATGGTGTGCCTTAGGAAGACTGTGACTGTGACCAACGATGTGTTTGTACAATGAACACAACAACATCAAAACCCTTGATTTTCAGTGAGCACAACAATAACAAGACAGAGGTGGTCTTCCCATTACACCCTCAGTGGATACAAATTCCCATATTAATTTGATCAGGCACAGCAGGACAAGCTCTTGGGGTCCTTGTTGGAATTGACTGTGGCACAACACAGGTTTCAAGTCCTGTTCAGAAGCCTTTCTAAAAGGCAGTGTTTCAAGATACTGTACAAACTATCGCCATGACAACCAGAGCTATGCTAAACACGCAACAAACTGGATAAAACCACAACACAAAAACCAAAAAGCCAGTTCTGATATATCCATCCGTAATAACAGACAAAATTCTTTGTTCTGGCACTGTTATTTTGAGCGTGAGGTCTACAGTAACACACGGTTTAGAAGGGTGTAATTTATAAAATAATATCTATTCATTTCAACCCTGTACGCCATCACTCTCATTCTGCATC
The DNA here is from genome assembly GCF_013103735.1 of Etheostoma cragini. Lineage (NCBI taxonomy): Eukaryota > Metazoa > Chordata > Actinopteri > Perciformes > Percidae > Etheostoma > Etheostoma cragini. Next base: position 10,813,187 of record NC_048413.1, read on the forward strand.
ATCAACCTTATATAAGAGAAAGGTCATAGCATATCTAATATTAAACAACTCAGTCATGGTATATTACATTATTAATCACCTCAGTGTAGTCTCTAAACACACACAGTGTGGCTCTGACTTAGATGTTATATAGGTTTGAGCACAAATAGCCTGCAATCTCTCACAATTAAACCAACACTTAATTAGCAGACCAGTCAAGAGATGGACATTTATGTCAGAATCGTAAATAATGACTTTGCAAATTCCCCACAGTAAGCTTTAACCAAAAATCTCCCAGCGCTAGGGACTTGTCAGCGGGCAGGGAAGAGGTTTCCTGGGTTTGCACCAAATGAACATGAACACAGAACATGTCCTTTGTGGGAAAGAAACAAACGGCCTTTGTGTTGCTGATATGATTGTATAACATCTGACTGAGCCACCTGAACTGTCAGCATATGGGGGCCATAAAAGCAGCACAGAAGCAGAAATGTACTGTGAAAGCACCACATGGGGCAGAGCAGCAAGAGCTCTGAGACACCCGCCCACCCTTCCTGAATCAGCCGTTTCTGTGGCGACCAGAGCAAAGATGGGGGGGGGGGGGGGGGGGGGGGGGGGGGGGGGGGGGGGGGGGGGGGGGAGTGAAAGTGAAGAGACAAACATTTTAAACCCGATGGGAGAAACATGAAGAGATGGGTGGATGGATGGACAGATACAGTGAGGGATGGGTGATAAAGGGATGTTGCAGGGTCAATGGGGAGCTGGGGCTGAATCCTCAACATCACAGTCGGTGACAGATTGACAGTCAGATGCAAACAACAGCAGCATCCACAGTGAGAGAGACAAACACAGGGGATATTTTTTTACTCTTAAATGGCAGCCCGGATCATGGTTATGGCTCAGGGGTTTAAACCATCTCGACACTGACAATGTCTCTGCGGGAAATCTCATTCGGTCATGTGGTCCTATTCAAAGCCTCGTAATTCTCTGTCCTTTCTGTACGCAAATCACACAGGCTTGAAGTAAGTCACGGCAGATTGAGACTAACTTCACAGGTAAACTTTGAAAAGAACTGAAGTTGATTCAACAAGTGTTGCACTGTAGGAAATAATTCTGGACCAACCTGCTGATTTAAACTCTCATAAACTGCCATTACACATAAATCACATTTTCAGGATGCAACAGTAGAAGCGACAAGTGTCTCACACTAACATGTGGGAGGAGAAGGTGCTGGATTCTCCAATGTTTGGTTCAGATTGTAGATTAAAAAACCGCTTTGTATCAGAATAAAGATACTGTAATGAAGATTAAGCTCAGTCGGGGCCAAAGCAATTAGAAAAGAAATCAATCAGAAAACTGTGACACCAGCAGACATAGGCCTACTATATGTGCAACCAAATCATACCTCATACTAAATTAACTACACATTGTCCTTTGCATGTAATATTACAGAAAAAAAGAGCCTTGCATTATCTTTCTCTTTCTCAAGCTCTGTTTTTGAAATCCCTCCAGTGTGTTGAAAATCTTATTATGTAATGGACTAGATTTTGATCTGGGAATAGTGTTATAGTTTTATACTACAGTGATGGCATCCTGTCAATGCTGTAACAATTAGGGCTGGATGCAGTAGTTCTCTTGCGCAGTTGAGACAAAAGGCTCACACTAAGCTCAAGAAAATCTGTGTAGGCTACATCTGACATGTAAACAACTGCAGAGTGCCCTGGCAGTTGTCAATAAATTACTGTGTCAACACACGCTACGAACCAAAATGAATGCACAATCTGCATTCCATCAAATACTGTAGTCCGTCTAAAGCGCAGCATCTGAGAAGGCACTGTCTTCATGGGTTTTTCTGTTTTTCTGTTTCAAAACAAGACTGACATAACAGTAGCAGAGCTGAAACGGTTTCCACTCCACCCACTTTCTATTTCAGGGACATATAGATTTACACATGGGGATACTGGCATAAAATCGGACGGATTGACTCCGATCACAGCCCCCCCCACAAGCCCCCCCCCCCCAGCCCCCGACCCCCCTACCCCCACCTCCCCCTCCCAGGTCCCTGCGATCTCTTTCTTTCAACTAGCCATCACACAAACTAACACACTTGCAAAACATACGAGTAGAAAAACACCCCCACTTGTCACATCCCTGTGGATAAGTGGACACTAATGATGGATGCACCTCATTTCTTAAAACTTTCAGCAATCCATTGTCTTTTTTTTATTACATTTTTTAAACATCAAATCTTAATTATATAACATGAGTGTCAAGTCAAATTGGCACGACGCTACTGAGAGTAGTTCATGATGATGCTGTTGAGACTCACCTGTTTGGGAGGATGGTTGTCAGAGTCCTGGTGTGTGAGGCTGCTCAGACAGCAGCAGAGATGCGCAGGGACTGGACTAAGTCGCTCACACTGGACACATACCAGAGGACTGAATGTCTCTTCTCTGCTCTGCACTGCACTGCTCACAGCTCACAGCGCTCAGCTCTTCCCACCGAGTATCAGAGACAAACACCAGCTCAGCTGCCTCTCCCTCTCCCTCTCTGCCTTTCACACGTACTGTAGCAACAACAGCAGCTGCTGTGATGTGATCAGCACAAGTCTCTCTCTATTTTCTCTTTTTCTCTCTCTCTCTCTCTCTCCTCAAATCTGGCTACAGGCAGCCATGGCTGGAGAGGCAGACTCCCTTTGCAAGTATTTAAGTTGTGTTATAGTGTGTGAGAACCAGCATGCCCTCATAACAACAATGCACACAAGCGTACAAGCTGTGGGAGAGAGCTTTACTCCTTCCTCCTCCTCCCCTTTTTACCACCACCTACCCACTCAACCATCCACCCACCCTCTTCTTGCCAGCCCCACACCAGCCTGTCAAAGTGAGTCATCAAGTATCAACCAATCGTAGGGCGGCACACAGCTTCCAAGGAGTATTTATGCATGCTTGTTTGGAGGAGATGAAAATGAAATGGAGAAGCGTCTGGGAAGACATGACATACTTTGCTCTGGGTGTGGGAGATCAGGGAATATATGAAGAAAATCACAACTAGATTCATAAAACCCCCCAAAAAACATTTTCTTTGTAAGTGTATCCCTTATTATTTCATATAATTTCTAGGAAACAATTGTTTTTGGTCTAACAACTCCTTTACCGCTTACAAAGCATAAAGCAAGAAGAAATCTATGTGAATTTGATTATAAATGCACAGCGTTCATCACTGCATCACTCGTGAGGTGTGACTCACTGCGCCACATGATTCATTCTATCAAGGCTGTAGCCACATATGAGTACAATAAGGTCTGCCCCCGGCAATTTTCCCAGGAAAATGAAAGTAAAGTACTAAAATAAGCACCAAGTCACTGATCGTTGTGTGATCTGTAACTACGCACTGCAATGTTAAGTGCCCTTCTGTGTACTGAGGAAGGCACTTTGGGCATTTAGGTTCCAGAAGTTACATTTCTGTTTATTTTCTGGCAAGACAATGTTTTGGAGCAGGGCTTGGATGGACATAAAGCGCCTCCTGTTGAATCATAAGTACAAACAATGAGCAAGTGCTGAAAAAAAAACTGGTCACTGGTGGAAACTCAAAAGATAAAAAAGTACATACAAAAAAAACTTGAGGATAAGTCAACTACACTTCCCAAGGGGCACAGTGGTAAAAACTGAGTCACAAAGCTTACACATCTGAGAGACTGTCCTCCAAAGAAAGACAACAGCACCAGTTGTTGGGACTGTTTATGTGCCACCTTAAAGGGACCCTGTGGGGTTTATCATCTCCCAGGCCCCGATTGTCTATTTGGGAGCAATGGGAGAAATCCCGGCGGGCCGGTCTGGTTTTTGGTTGTGAGAGCCGGTGTTCAGGTATAGCACTGGGTTGGAATCATAGTTCACATCATGGAGGCTGCCCCTAGGCTGCATGCCCTAACAGCCCACTCTTCGTGTTTACAGTACTTATTTTTTTTCTTGCAGCCCACCATTCTCCACATTCATGCAGCTCACTCGCAGAGAGCAGCATGGTCAATGATGACATATTTATGTTTTGAGACCTCCAACGGCAGCACCTTGCTAAAACAACAAAAGAAACCGTCACCTCGTAGCCTACGCTTCAGTTAGTGGTGCTTGTTGGAAGATGCCGAAAACGGCGCTTAAAAGGTGAAAAAATTGTAAAGAAGAGCACTGGAAAGCTGCGGCCAGATGAACTTTTTCATAAAAACTAGCGAGAGTGAAACGCTAAATAAAGACGATGAGACGGGTGAGCTAAGTTAGTTAGGAGCAGTGCAAGATGCTAGCGTTTTCACAAAACATAATACAACGTAGCTCCAAACACCCATTCATGTTAATGATCAGACCTTTTCTAATAGCTCCTCAGCAACAGACACTAGTACAGTTTGCTGCAAACAGTTACAAGTGTTTCCCACGTTTCGGCTGCAGGAACTTCCACTAGAACTAGACCTTTTTAAGAACTCATTGCGTTTCAATTACAGAAGCCAGGGTCTAAAGTAAGTTCTGGGGACATTTTCCACATCCTTATGTGAAAAACGTTTCTGACCAGAGGGGATATTCTAACTGCACAGCTTCACCCCCAACCAATTCTGACTCAAGTGACATCAAAATCAGTGAAGGTACCTTTGAAAAAACTCCTCCAGCCCTGATGTCTGTGTCACGTTTTTCTTCATTATGTCACTGTGAGAAAACCTATTTAGAAAACTGGAGTATAAACCTCAACATAAGACCCCTGAAATTCATCCTTTTGACCTTGTGACATTGCACCCATCTGCTGATCAGGCCAGATTTATTTAAAATTAAAAGACACCTTCCAAAACATTGATGGCTGTTTAACATGAAATCTCCAAACATGGTTATTTATCTTGATTGACATCCTGCTTGCTGAATAAATTGGTTATTTTCAAGGGTTACACTGGAAATCAATTGTGAAGAGCACTTCTGGCCGAGACAGGATTTAATTTGGTACCAGACTTAGAGAAAATCTGATAAGATGTGGGACATCTGGGAAGTGTGGAGCACATAATACAATAAACATAACTCAATGACTGTCATCAGAAATTGTTTAAACGACTGTAGAACCAAAACCGTGGTGGTCTATTGCCAGGGTCACACATGCAAATGAATATCCGTCATCTCTGGGCTGGCTGGAAAAATGACTGGATTGGAGAAAGGGCCTGAAGGTGAAGAAGAGAACAAGGTAAACGGAGGGACAGTGAAGGAAAAGGAATCGATAAATGATTGTCTGAGAAGAAAAGGAGAAGCATGTGAGAAGAATAAATGGAGCCTATTCCATATAACTAAGAGGAGCACTGCAGTGTAGCTGTTAAAGCCCTCTTCACACATTTCTGTTGCAGGATGAAAATAGACTTTGCCATCAGATGCGAATAATAGAAGATCCTGATAATTATATGGCTGAGCTGCACTCATTCCTAACATGCTATTTTTCTCCCCAAATTTCTATTATTTCCACAGAAATCACTGGGATGGAGGGCAACATTACAAACTAGTACAGCTATTCCGAGTAAATACACTGAAAGAAAGGGGACGAATAAACAGCGAGAATGAGATGACTTTCTTTGTTTAGAAAGTCTATATTAGGTACTTACACAGCATAACATACATATACAGTGGAATAATAATTACAGTAAAAAAATAACAGTGGAAGAAGTACTCAGGTCCTTACTTAGGTAAAGTAGACAAATATGAATACAACAATGTTAAAATGATCCATTACATCGCATTCCTACTAAAGTAACAGTAGTAAAGTATTATCAGTAAAATGTAATTTAAATATCAAAAGTAAAAGTATTCGTGCTCCAGTTAAATGTGACAGATATATCATATTAGATTATTCAATTATCAAAAATGCAGCACATTTAACTACTTTATATACAGTTGGGTAGAATAGTCCAGTGATTTTCAATCTAGTGGTTGGGTCACTCCAAAAAGCTCCCATGATGCATCTGAGGGGTCACTGAGATGATTATTCAAGTTGTAAAAAGAAAAACAATGTTCCGCTACACAAATGTTTATTACTTTTCCTCTGATCTTTGCTTTCGGTGAAACATTGAATAATTCTATTCTATTCGGACCACAAACATGCACATTTTGTAGTACTTTAAAGGATACCTGTTATGCTTTTCTGTATTTTCTGTCAAATTTACAGTGTTACAATGTTGGGTGTTGAGGTAAACATAATTATTTAAAAGAAATTCCTCCACCAAAACCTCAGATTTCTTACTGTTGTGAACATTCTTTATTATGTCATACTAAGCCGGGTTTCCATGTAGTATGTATGGTCATCTGCTCCAGACAGGCACTGATGCAGTGTCTACGTTACATACCCGGCCACATGTAGCTACTTACTAATGTCAGAAAAATCTGTAATCTTTGTTGCAGATGTTGCCAATTTCTTCCCAATTTTAGGTCACATTCCTGCTGGACATGTATTATTTGGTTAAGAAGCATTTATTGGTGATTTTTTACAGTATAAAGTACTGCTGTATACTCCGTTGCAGTCAGTCCCCACTCTCCACGGACTGTACAGAGGCAGCGACAAAGAGACTCAGAGTCAGGAGAGACAGGCGCTCCATCAGGACATGTCAGACACAGGATGAACACAGGTGCAGCAGCCGTGGACAGTATGAGAAAATAATGCTAACAATTTAATATTCAAGCGTGTAAACATGTACTAGTAGTAACACAAAATACAATAATGAACCTGAACATGGCATATAATAGGTCTCCTTTAAAGTTGCATTTAGGTTCAGTTAGTAAATCTACTTCTTCAAACACACTTGAAAATACATGCCCTCCTTGCATGAATGTTTTACCAAAAAAAAAGTGATACAGTTCCCATATACATTGGCCCTCTGGGATGTGCCGGAGGTCATTGGGAAGTTAACACTCTCAGTTTTTTGTTCCAAATGTCAGTGTGATTCTAGGCCTCACTGACACAGAGCTGAAGAGGTTAGAATAGAGATTTTCTATTTCCGTCCAAGTACAGCATCTGTAAAAAGATTGGCAAACACTACTGTAAGCATATTAGAAGGGCTACACACAAAACTAGAACCATAGCCACATGTCTCAACTTAAAACAGAAAAGAAAATCCAGAAGAAAACACTCATAACATGACAGGATTATAACTATAACTAAGTCATCTTATGCTTTGTGTTTGGGCTTAATCAAATCATGAGACTTTAAGCTTTCAAATGGTGTGCTGCATGAGCGTGTTAATAAAGATTTAATGCTTGCAATTTATAAGTGAAGAAAACGTTTTCTCGTAATTGGAGAAAACGGTCCCGTCAGCGGAACGGCTTCGCTAAAGCAGAAGAATGCCCATTAGACAGTTTTCCAAGTTTAGTTAGGACAAAACATAATCCTGAAAAGATTACAGAGCTGCTCTTTTTGGACTTGTCACAGAAGATGAATGACACACTGACAGTTGTCTCAACTGCCAGAAAAAAGTCAGAAAAAGATTCCCTTAATAGCATCAGGGTGTACGTTTCTTGGAATGAAATGTCTCACTTAAGTGTCTCAAAAATCATTTCAGACATATATTGGAGATGCACATGGACTTCAATCAGAATGAGGAGGAGGCTTCTTTGATCATCCTCTTACAATACTGAACTTTGTGAATGCAGCTTTAACAAACTGAGAGTGAAAAATGGCATGACAACCCCAAGACTGTGTTTGACATGTCAGAGGCTTGAAAACATCAATAGAGATGTGAAGACATTACTTGTCCCACTAGACCACCTAATAAAGTTATATTTCTCTTTGCCATACATTTGAACAACTTTCGGAATGTAATGGTGTTAGAGAGACTTCGTACAATTCAAGGAAACTAAATTTGTTGATTTCCTACAGATCACAGTGCTGCATTTAAGCAGGCAGCCTCAGCCTTTTTTTTGCACCAATAAAACTTTTATTCACACTCATGTATTCATTAGTGGTCATTGTACACCTACAATGGCCCAATCTTATCCCTTGGCTTGCCTACTTCTTCCCTACTATCATGGTCTGAGCCTTACTACAGGAGTAGCAGCAAAACTCGACATGAAGGTTATTGTCTCTCAGGCCAAAAATAAACAATAAAGACAAATGCAATCCACAAGAGATTACTGTGACCAGTATCTATGTGTCAAGGTGCTCACACCCCACTTGGGACTTCTTGTTCCCTCAGTCTGTGTCTCTGTCATGTTTTCACCCACAACACCACTCCCTTGAGGACCTCCACATCTGATACCGGAATACTGATGTAAAATTCTCTGAGCAGAGGGGACCTGTGTCTTGCCATACTCCAATTTAGTAACAAAAGAATGTCTTTGCTCTGGGGGACAGTGAGGAAGACACATGGGGATTTTCACTCCACTATCACTGTGCAGTGTAAGGGGAAGCCATAGTTGTCAGGCCCCAACCGTAAAGGCTTTCCTTTTAAAGAGATGTAACTGTTCGTGTGTAGGAGTTTCGTGGTGACCATTAATGTTCAGTGGGATAAGACAAAACTATGTCTGTGTCTGCAGGCATTGATGTTACATATACTGTATGTACTGTATTCAGTGTATATAGCTGTATCTGCAGGTATGATTCAGCTTGACAGTGGAAAAAGTATCTACCTTTTAATAGACTAATGACCCATTGTGCTGGATGAGCAGTGTTACTGCGGTGATGAGGTCAATGGAGAAGGGAGATAGTGAGGATGACAGTGACGTGTTGCCTCCATTAGAGTTGGTGTCATCCTTCTTGCCCTTTGATTTGATCACATAACCAGTTCTACCGCCTAATAAATAAGACTTTCATCCCTCACTGTCACTGTTACAAGGAGGCCTGAAACACAGATGTTCTCCAAAACAGAGGAATGGTCATTTAACACAACAAGCAGTGACAAAATGAAATGTATATCGGTTTAGAAAAACATGTTAATATTACTCAAAGTAAAAACATTTTTTTTAAATGTATGTATAAATCAGCAACTGTTCATCAACATGTTGTGCTGCCCCGAAGTGGCCAGAAAAATCAGTTAATGCAGGTTTAAATCAACTGAAACATTCGTGAAATGTATACTTATACTGTTGGTCAATTAAAGTGTTACTATTATGACGACATGCAATGTAGGATATTGCAACTTCCACATTGATCACATGACACACACTGACCCAAAAAGGCATTTATACCATAGACAATTATTGGAAAAGAAGCACCTATAAAACTGATTTAAAAAATGTGGAGCTTCACAACCCCCCTCTTTTTATTATCAGACTGTTGTATGAACGGTCCAATGACATTTGAAAGTCTAGAAGAGCCATAGCAGAGGTCTCTGGCTCACATGGTCTCAACTGGCTTGGGTGGAGAAGGACTCCAGTGCTCGTGTTATTTAAGCCCAAAAGCACTGAAGTGTGAGGAAGTCAGCGGAGGCTTTTTTGCTGTACAATATTCGCCCAATGAGCAATTTATTTTATGGAACTGAATTACCGCAGTATCTGTTTCTTCTTCATACATCCATGGTTCTAACCAATCAGCGACATAGCTTTCTCATCTAGCACTCACATAGGAAGACCAGATTGGCAGTCTATTGTAGCAGTTATTCTCATGTTTGGGTCAACACAGCCTGAAAACATTGACAAAAATACCTTCTATGAAACGGCAAATATTCACTAGAGACCAGATACAATTCACACCACTGTTCGAAAGGGTTAAAGAACTGCCATCCCCTTTACAGAAATCACAACATGCACAAAGACAGACGTGAAAAATACTTATTTCCTCTGGGGGAAAACACATTTTGCAGTTGAAGTGTGCCCTGAGATACATGTTGTGTTCAGTTTTATTAGACCCTGCTTTTTATAGATGACCTTCTCCATCTAAACAAAACATCACCATTTTCAGGTAGAGCCATTTTGTGCAAACAACGTGTGAATATTTACTAGCCACGCCAGGATTGTGATGAAGTGATTATATCCCAGTGTCCCCTTTCCAATTACAATGTCTTCTTTACGCTGACAAAGGTCTGTGTTTTCCCCTGGAAATACATCCACCTCTTTACTGAAATCTAATAAAGCCACCACAAAACTGTTTTATTACATTTCTGAGACCCAGTTAAAGAAGCTAATTTTTTTTCTATTAAATATTCTTCTAACGTAATGCATTTATTAGGTGTGGCCTGTTGCAGTGCATCCATTAAGATGAAACGATTGAAGCTACATACATTTCCACCCAGGTTGCAGCGATTTGAAAAGTGGTAAAAGTTGTCATTTTTTATTAGAATGGAGATTTTAAAGAACAAAGTTTTGTAAATTATGCCTCTCATACGTTTCATATTTACCTCAAGACTATTTACCTAAGAAAATATACCGTTTTCCACTTTGTTGGTGTTTGATTTTAGCCTACTGAGGATCTTGTCTGATTGAATGCGCCTAAGGGGTTAACACTCGGTCATAACTACTCACTTCTAAAACCACTCAGAGCTTTCCGGAGATGAGCCATTGATTCCCTGGTGGCTCAATGCACAACTGCACAGGCACAATACAGAGGGATGAGAGTCACGCAGCAAAGATAATCCACTTTCATGGCCCAGAAAAAGCATTTGAATCAAAACATACAATTAAAAAAAAAAGATGTATGGAGAATTAGATGGCTGTGGTTCAGCTCAGGATGAACAGTGCATCAACACAAAAAAAACTTTGTTAACACATATACGGGCGAAAAAAGCCACACTGAAACATGCTTTTTTTCCCTTGGGCTATTACCTCCCTGCCTTTTTCCTCGTCTTGCCATGTCCACCTGTCCCTTTTAATCCCCCGACTGATATAGCCCTCTTCCAGAGGGACTCCATGGTACATTGAGATGATTTTAACCAGACATTGTTATTTGTAATCTTTCTTTATAACAACTTCCTGGGTCCTGTGCTGTGATGTATTTCCCCTCAAAAAGGACAGACGCATGCCTGCCCAATGCACATCGACACAGAACTCTAGAACTAAGACTAAGACTAAACTACAGAAACTAAGAAACTGAGAAACTACAGATACGTGTGCAGTAAAAGATATACACTGACACTGAACATGCCTTTTTTCACGGTGTTGTGCTGTGTTTAATGTCCCCTGCTTGAAAATCCCCCCAGTAGCTGCTTTTTGATTTTGGCTTTTTTGTTGAAGCAAAAAATAAACCTTTATGGGGAGATCTCTCATTCAAAGAAGATTAAATTAAAATCAATAGCGCAGGAATGATAGACAAGGTCTCTGGCTGTTCTTCTTTGAGAAAAAAAACATGTTTTATCTTGTGCTGCTTTCCATCTGCAGGATTCAGGCTAAATGCTGCTGCCTGCTGCCACTTGATCTTTTCCTTAGCCTTCATTGAAATCAGACAAAAATGAATGATTAAAATGAACTGAATGTGCACCTTTACTGCACTAGATTACGTGTATATTAACAGAAGTCTAATAACTATTATATCGCGCCTAATCACTTTTGCAATCATACATTTCAAGGTTTGCGTACTTAAGTCCCTTTGCATTTAGCACACAGGCATTACATCAACAGTGTGGAGCCCAGAGGACGAGCCTTCTGGATCTGCCACATCCACCATGGGTGGAAGTAATTAGATAAGACATTTAATGACAACACGTTGAATAGTTTAGATGGAAACCACATGGGCACAGTGTGCAGTCTGCCCTCTGATCCCACCTATCTGTTTCCATTTTCCCAAGATTCCACCATCACAAGAAACACACGAGGGGTTATTAAATGTTTGCCGGCCTCCTGCTTTTATCTCTGGCCATGAGTGTAAAGTAGGAGTAGATCTAATAAAAGAACTATAAATGCAAAAATTAGTCCAACAAATTGCAAAACCGCACTAGCATAACTATATACCTCTGAGTGATGCTGAAAAAATCATCTGTGCTGCAAAACACAGTAAAAGAGAAAGCCACATCTGGGGATTAGATTGTTTATTTTATCATACAGCAATTTGCCTGTTCTGTGAGAGCAGTAAATCACCTTTAATTGGGTCTCATGTGCAGCATGTGTTGAGAGACTGCAACTCCAACCCGTCCAAACTCCCACAGTGGCACAATATGGAGTAAAAAACACCAAAAAAACAACAAGTAAGCGCTTAATGAATGATATGGCCTTCATTCAACATAACTGCCTGTATGTTCAGTGAACACATTTCAACCATTAAAAAGGATACTAATGAAGCTGAATTGAATAAACACATAGAACCCAATTTGGATGTGTTTTCTACACTGCACTGCAAGGAAAGATGTGGCACATAAAAGGTAAATAGATCAAGATAATGATTTCTATATGAGGAGTTATGAAACTCACCATTTGCATATCTCGCCTGCTCTCAGGCGTGTCTCCATGACTCTCAAGGATTAACAGCTTCAGACCTCATCAAGCAGGAGGGGCAGGTCACTCTAACAGTGAAGAGTTGAAGGGACATATGATACTGTTGACTAGGAAACGCTCAGTGTCCCATTATCTCAATCATCTCCGTTTCCTATTGAATTTCCTTTTTAGGGAAGGAGATATATATATATATATATATGTATATATATATATGTACATATACAGGTGAAACTCAAACAATTAGCATATGGTGCAAACGTTCATTAATTTCAGTAATTCAACTTCAAATTTGAAACTAATATATTATGTGGACTCATTATATGCAAAGTGAGATATTTCAAGCCTTTATTTAATATTGTTTTGATGATTATTGCGTACAGCTTATGAAAACTCCAAATTAAAAATCTCAGAAAGTTTGCATATTACATGAAATCCATAAAAAAAGGATTTTAAATACAGAAATGTCCGCCCTCTGAAAAGTATAATCATGCATATGTACTCAGTACTTTGTTTGGGCCCCTTTTGCTTGAATTACTGCCTCAATGCGGCGTGGCATGGATGCTATCAGCCTGTGGCCCTGCTGAGGTGTTATGGAAGACCAGGATGCTACCACAGCGGCCTTCAGTTCTTCTGCATTGTTTGGTCTCATGTCTTTCATCTTTCTCTTGGCAATGCCCTATAGATTCGCTATGGGGTTCAGGTCAGGAGAGTTTGCGGGCCAATCAAGCACAGTAATCCCATGGTCATTGAACCAGGTTTTGGTACTTTTGGCCGTGTGGACAGGTGCCAAGTCCTGCTTAAAAATGAAGTCAGAATCTCCTTAAAGCTTGTCTTCTGAAGGAAGCATAAAGTACTCTAAAATGTCCTGGTAGAGGGCTGCGCTGATTCTGGACCTAATAAAGCACAGTGGACCAACACCAGCAGATGACATGGCTCCCTAAACCAACACAGACTATAGAAACTTCACACTGGACTTCAAGCATCTTTGATTGTGTGCCTCTCCATTCTTCCTCCAGACTCTGGGACCTTGGTTTCCAAATGAGATGCAAAATTTGCTCTCATCAGAAAAGAGGACTTTGGACCACTGAGAAACAGACCAGTTCTTTTTTTCTTTAGCCCAGGTAAGACGCTTCTGACGTTGTTTGTTGTTCAGGAGCGGCTCTACAAGAGGAATTTGACATTTGAAGCCCATGTTTAAGACCCGTCTGTGTGTGGTGGCTCTTGATGCAGTTACTCCAGCCTCAGTCCACTCCTTTTGAAGCTCCCCCAGGCATTTGAATGGCCTTTTCCTGACAATCCTCTCCAGGCTACGGTCATCCGTGCTGCTTGTGCACCTTTTTCTTCCACACTTTTCCCTTCCATTTAACTTTCTATTAATGTGCCTTGATACGGCACTTTGAGAACATCCAACTTCTTTTGCAATTACATTTTGAGGCTTTCCCTCCTTATGGAGCGTGTCAATGATGGTTTTCTGCACTACTGTCAGGTCAGCAGTCTTCCCCATGATTGTGAATTCCACTGAACCAGACTGAGAGACCAATTAAAGGCGCAGGAACCCTTTGCAGTTCTTTTGGATTAATTAGCTGATTAGAATGTGATACTTTGAGCCTACAATACTGAACTTTTGCACCATATGCTAATTTTCTGACATTTTGAATTTGGGGTTTTCATAAGGTGTACGCCATAATCATCAAAATGATATCAAATAAAGGCTTTAAATATCTCACTTTGCATGTGATGAGTCTATATAATATATTAGTTTCACCTTTTAAGTTGAATTACTGAAATTAATGAACTTTTACACCATATGCAAATTGTTGGAGGTTCACCTGTACACACACATATATATATATATATATATATATATATATATATATATATATATATATATATTTACACAGCAGGCAGTGCAGACATTTTTTGTCCAATAGAATGAAGGTGGAGATGTCTAACGCTCCACATACTGTATGTCAGGCAGGGTGGCCCAAATCGAGCGACTCCTCATTGAAACCTCACATTAGTAGTAACAGGTTATAGTAGGAACAAATGTTTGGAAAATGAGAAAGCTTGTTTTTTTAGGACAACGTTTTGAAACTCAGGAATTCACGTTGTTTTTTCCTGCATCATCACGAGTGAGGAGAAGGAGGCCAGCTATTAGTGTGTTCCATTTTTAATCCAAACTCTGATTTTCTGCGATCAAAGTCGGAAACACGCTCGTGCCCCCGGAACTCGGACAACCACCGAGCACCCCAGGCAAAAAATCCAACATGGCTGCTCCAGCAACAACAGTTGTGAAAGCTGTAGTATACAGCATACAGTTATAAGCACTGTGTTTTGTTTGTGTCTCACTAAATCAGTGGACATGTTGTTACACTGTTTGGATGCACAACAATAGAGTAACACGTTGTTATAAACTGGCATTGCTCACAATGGCTAACCTGGCTAAAGCTAACAAAAACAATAAACGCATTCAACCTGGGTGTGACGTCATTCCCAGCATCGGCTTCTGAGTTCCGAGGTAAATGGAATGCCAAATGTATCAGCAAGGTGAATCATCCATCCATCGGTAATGCAAGTTTACCGTTAAAGTTACATAAAGTGTTTGTCTAGACATTTACAGATTCCTTAAAGAATATTTTACTCAGCACTCACATTCCTTTTTACTATAAATAAACAGTTTGCTATGTTTTGTTGGGGCTTAACGTGACCCATGTTTCCAAAGTTACATCAATGGTAGCCTGAAGAGACACTTCAGCTTGCTTGTTATCAGGTTCATTTTTTCTACACATTTAAAATGTATTTACATACAACGTTCATTTTTGTTAATCTTATTTTCACTTATTTTAATGTTTGTGTACTGTATAACATTATATAATAACACTAAAGGCCACTTTATTCTTCATATTTGTATATGTAGGCAAAACAACCTTCCACGTTTTTCAAATTTTTTTGTTGAGCTTTTTCACAGCCTGTTTCTTTAATTGCACTGCTTTTTTATTGTATTATTTGTGTAATTTTTATTGTAAGGTTGTTCTACTGGGAAATTTGTTGTATTTAAATACAAAGGGTTTGGCCATGTGACAGTGTGAACCATGAGACGATCAAAAAAGGCCTGCAAGATGTTGGGATAAAACTGACATTGTGACATTTTTTTCCCTGTAATACATATTGAAACATGAAAAAAGAAAAAGTAATTTTTAAAAGATGACATGAATAGCTCTATTTGATTTTGTAGGGTCTACCTAGAAGATACAAATTAAAAAGTTTCTTTTTTAATGTTCATCGACAGTGATGTCAAGGACCTCCTCGATAAAAAGAAGAGGGAGTTTAAAGAGGGGGACCAGGCAAAGCTGAGGCACGTACAGGGGGAACTCAAGGTCAAGCTGAACGAGACAAAGGAGGATTACAGAAAAAAAGGTAGAGCAGAAGCTGCAGAAGAAGGAAAAATTCCTCGTATGTGTCCACGTACCTGGCAAATAAAGCTGATTCTGATTCTGATTCTGATGAAGGAGGTCTGGAAGGGCATGAAAACCATCACTGGCTGCAAGAAGAAGAGTAGCACGATGGAGGGGGATGTAGTTAGTCTACATACATCTGGTTGCCCTGCTCCTACTGCAATGGCCT